>NW_027316167.1:7275396-7627896 GCF_026437365.1 Eucyclogobius newberryi
AAAAGAGTGATAGAGTGAAAGAGTAAAAGAGTGAAAGAGTAAAAGAGTGAAAGAGTAAAAGAGTAAAAGAGTAAAAGAGTAAAAGAGTGATAGAGTGAAAGAGTAAAAGAGTGAAAGAGTAAAAGAGTAAAAGAGTGAAAGAGTAAAAGAGTGAAAGAGTAAAAGAGTAAAAGAGTGATAGAGTGAAAGAATAAAAGAGTGAAAGAGTAAAAGAGTGAAAGAGTGAAAGAGTGAAAGAATAAAAGAGTGAAAGAGTAAAAGAGTGAAAGAGTAAAAGAGTAAAAGAGTGATAGAGTGAAAGAGTAAAAGAGTAAAAGAGTGATAGAGTGAAAGAGTAAAAGAGTGAAAGAGTAAAAGAGTGAAAGAGTAAAAGAGTAAAAGAGTAAAAGAGTAAAAGAGTGATAGAGTGAAAGAGTAAAAGAGTAAAAGAGTGATAGAGTGATAGAGTGAAAGAGTAAAAGAGTAAAAGAGTAAAAGAGTGATAGAGTGAAAGAGTAAAAGAGTAAAAGAGTGATAGAGTGATAGAGTGAAAGAGTAAAAGAGTAAAAGAGTAAAAGAGTTATAGAGTGAAAGAGTAAAAGAGTGAAAGAGTGAAAGAGTAAAAGAGTAAAATAGTGATAGAGTGAAAGAGTAAAAGAGTAAAAGAGTGATAGAGTGAAAGAGTAAAAGAGTAAAAGAGTGATAGAGTGATAGAGTGAAAGAGTAAAAGAGTAAAAGAGTAAAAGAGTAAAAGAGTAAAAGAGTAAAAGAGTGATAGAGTGATAGAGTGAAAGAGTAAAAGAGTAAAAGAGTGAAAGAGTAAAACAGTAAAAGAGTGATAGAGTGAAAGAGTAAAAGAGTAAAAGAGTGAAAGAGTAAAAGAGTAAAAGAGTGAAAGAGTAAAAGAGTGAAAGAGTAAAAGAGTGAAAGAGTGAAAGAGTAAAAGAGTAAAAGAGTAAAAGAGTAAAAGAGTAAAAGAGTGATAGAGTGATAGAGTAAAAGAGTAAAAGAGTAAAATAGTGATAGAGTGAAAGAGTAAAAGAGTGAAAGAGTGAAAGAGTGAAAGAGTAAAAGAGTGAAAGAGTAAAAGAGTGAAAGAGTAAAAGAGTGAAAGAGTAAAAGAGTAAAAGAGTAAAAGAGTGATAGAGTGAAAGAGTAAAAGAGTAAAAGAGTGAAAGAGTAAAACAGTAAAAGAGTAAAAGAGTGATAGAGTGAAAGAGTAAAAGAGTGAAAGAGTGGAAGAGTAAAAGAGTAAAATAGTGATAGAGTGATAGAGTAAAAGAGTAAAAGAGTAAAAGAGTAAAATAGTGATAGAGTAAAAGAGTAAAAGAGTAAAATAGTGATGGAGTGAAAGAGTAAAAGAGTGAAAGAGTGAAAGAGTGAAAGAGTAAAAGAGTAAAAGAGTAAAAGAGTGATAGAGTGATAGAGTAAAAGAGTAAAAGAGTAAAAGAGTAAAATAGTGATAGAGTGAAAGAGTAAAAGAGTAAAAGAGTGAAAGAGTGAAAGAGTAAAACAGTAAAAGAGTAAAAGAGTGATAGAGTGATAGAGTGAAAGAGTAAAAGAGTAAAAGAGTAAAAGAATGAAAGAGTGATAGAGTGAAAGAGTAAAAGAGTAAAAGAGTAAAAGAGTAAAAGAGTGATAGAGTGATAGAGTGAAAGAGTAAAAGAGTAAAAGAGTAAAAGAATGAAAGAGTAAAAGAGTAAAAGAGTAAAAGAGTGAAAGAGTAAAAGAGTGAAAGAGTAAAAGAGTAAAAGAGTGATAGAGTGAAAGAGTGATAGAGTGGACGGTGGTCTGAGGTGCCGATGGCGCAGATCGGCGGCCTTGCTTCCGTCAGTCTGCCCCAGAGCAGTTGTGGCTACACTAGGTGGACGATGTTTACTTTTCGTTTCTTTCACTCAGAAAAATTGACAAAACGAACATTGCAACTTAATTATTCGCGGTTAAAATCCATATTTCACGTGACGGAATAATATGTGGAAATCTGGAGAGCAGCGCCGCTAATTCCACGTTTATTTGGCCGTCGGCGTTTAATAGTAACGTGATCTGTGGCTTTTCCCGGCTTAACATGTGGAAATTTATAGTCTGTCTGGGGAGAAGCTAATGCCCCGGGCTTCAGGTTATATTCAGAGGCTGCTCATGGCAAACACAAGAGGGATTATATACAGGCAATACCATAAATTCAGATTATGCCACGCAATAAGAGCTCCTATTCATGCACAAGATGAATCACAGTCAAGCCGGCTTTTGTGCACATTATTGAACATACATGCAAGCAATAACATCATTTTTAGCCGATATTCATCACGTTCGCACTATAAATATTAACGTAAAGCTTTTTTAACGTAAACATTTTTCCAAGCTCTGTCAGTTCCCAAAGCGTCCATTAGAGGGCAACAAACCGCTCCACGCGTTATACATGCTTCTATGAGTTATGACAAGGCCGAGACCGTAAAGAAAATGCTAATATGCAACGCGGCTCACGGCAATGCGTTCATTTTACGGGTTAAAGTGGCACCAAAGCATTTATGACGTGCCAGTGTCGTAAGTGCGTTTATGTCATCAGTGCACGTAAGACTCATTTATATGCAAAGGAATAAAGATGTTTTTGTAACGTTTGCAAGTCGAGCAGTTTGAGGGACATTTTAATGCCGACTGGGTTCAAAACGGGTAAAGTATAACGTGTGTTTAGGAGGTGTAGCTGTCTAACTAAAACCTCCAAATCTCTTGAGAGCGATGTCCACGTGTCAGTGCAATCGTGCTGCGGTTGTATCTCACAAAATCACTTATTTAATTATTTTCCGGACTATAAGTTGCACTAGATTCTAGATTCACATTGTTTTTTCATAGTTTTGGCCGGGGTGCGACTTATACTCGGAGTGACTTATATGTGAAATGATTCGTTATTTTCACATTGACAACCACAAGAGGGCGCTCAAGGCTCTAAGTGACGCAGAAGAAGAATCTGCTCTTCCTCTTCCTCTGGAATTTGTGGAGTTGTTTAGAAGTGACACAGAGGAAGAAGAATTCAGTGGATTTAGTGATTTGGGGTAAAACTGATGCTTTGGTAAACTTGTTAGCATGTTCTTTATGCTATAGTTATCTGAATAACTGTTCATATGTTACGTTAACATACCAGACACTTACCACAGTTCTGTCTGTGCCTCATGTAGCTGAAGGTGTTAGCGTTAGCATACATCATGTAGCTGAAGGTGTTAGCGTTAGCATACGTCATGTAGCTGAAGGTGTTAGCGTTAGCATACGTACACCTATTCACAATGTTCTCTAATCTGTTATCATTTTAAACTGCATTTCAACATGAAATGTCTGTTCTTAGTCTTGGATTTTATCAAATAAATTTCCCCCAAAAATGCGACTTATACTCCAGTGCGACTTATATATGTTTTTTTCTTCTGTTATGCATTTTTTGGCTGGTGCGACTTATACTCCGGAAAATATAGTAAAGTTCAAACCCAGACACTAAAACTCATCTGTTCAGGAGAGTTTTTCCCTCTGATTTCACTGTTCATGTTCTGTTGATAGTTATATGTGTCTTTTTTATAATGTATTTGTGTCTTTTCGTGTTAAGAATAATATATATATTTTGAGTGTTTGTACCTTCTGGCTGCAGATCTCATGGACTGAGTCACTCCATTTGAGGCCCCTCTGTGTGGCCGTACTCTGCTGGTTGATGATATTCTGCTTGGTGGTCTCCAGCAGGGACAGCGAGCTCTGCCGGAGGTTCTGGCGCAGGTTCTTGCGGCGCTGGTGTGGCAGGCTGCTGAGGCAGGCGGGCGGGTGGAGCAGGTCCGGGACGAAGGCTTTCTGTGCTTTCCTCTGGCTCCTCCGACTCCACGCACACGGCTTCTCCACCGCAGCCCAGTCTTTATTCTCCGGCAAAGGTACGACGACGACCGCCGCGCTGCCCTCCGATTCGTCCTCCGAGTCGGAGATGGTGAACTTGGCGCTCAGGGCGGCGGGGTTGAGCGAGTACGAGCGCTGGCGAGGGTTGGGCTCCCAGAAGTCGGAGCTGTGGCGGCTGGCGAGGCGACTCTGCTGCGGGCTGCTGAACATCATCCAGTACGGAGGACAGGAGGGCTGCAGACCGGAGGAGGTGGAGCAGGAGGTGGAAGACGAGGAGGACGAGGAGGCGGGGCACTGGAGCTTCACCAGGCCGTTCTGAAGGCCCGCGAGGACCCACTTCTCCAGGCGGAAGTCATACTGAAGGATGAGAGGGAAGAAGGCGTCAGAGGGATCGATGTAAAGCTGAAGGCGGCGTCAGAATTATGAGCTTCACCCGGACGGGACACGAGCAAAGTTCAGCTCTTAAAACGCACAAGACGATGAAGGGACGAGGACCAAACATAAAACTAATCAAGTATTGAAATAATAACTAATATAGTAATCAAATAATACATGCGTTTGCACATCCGGGAATTTGTACAGATGCAACCGAGTCCGCCATTTTGAAAGGGGCACAACAACAACACGTCTACTACGTACATCCAGGATATATGAGGCCAAAATGCCAAAACCCTGCGTTCTGTAAGGTCATTGTTCTGTAAGGTCATTGTTCTGTTAGGACATCGCTCTGTTGTCAGACCGAGGAATGAGAGCTTTGTCGTGTGCCTTAGTTTGCCGTCATCGTCTAAAGAATCAAAGGATTTGTAGCTCGTTATGCTGCAGTTGTGGTGGTTGCTAGTACATTCTAATAGATCCATGAGTCTATCGCGTGCCCCTTTCAAAATGGCCGCTATGGGGAAGTCCCGGATGTACGACGTCACCGCGTGTGTTGTTTTTGACTTGAACACAGGATTCAAAAAAGAAAGAAAAAAGGTTCCAAGAGGACACAAGATACTTTTAAAATAAGAGTTTTTAATAATTTATATTTTCTCTCAGTCGTTATTAGAAAAACATACTTTAAATTCAGACATATTATATATAGTATTATGTGACTAAATGTATCACACTAAACCAAAGCTGATGTAAATGTTCTTATGTGACGCTTAAATATTGATTAACTCCTGTGAAATCTCCTTGAAATGTTAAATATTAGACGCTATGACAGGTATGGCAGTTATATATATATATAGATGGAATTGGACTGAATATAAGTACAAAATATACAGTAGGGATGGAATAACTGGTGCTTACCTCTGTTTCTCGTAGAATTGTGAGGTAATCTGGGACAGGAACAGTAACATTCTCCACGAGTTCTTCTTGAGAGGAACTTTCTGTCATTTTCAGTGGAATTCCCTCCATGGCGTTCAGCGCACTGCGAAAGAAACGCTCGAGTCAAACCAGGACGCGGTTTGATAACAGCTTTTCTCAACATCACCTCGTGTACTCTGTGTGTGTCAGTCCTGCATCATGGAGGGATTACAATTTGTGTGCGACAGCTAATCCAGACTTTTGTTGTAGGTCCATTCAGAAGAGTCAATCCCAGAGCCAAAGGTCATGACCAACACTTATGAGACAATCAAATATACCTTTCCCTGAACATATTTACTGCCCATTTAATGAGATTATCCGTCTCAGTATTGCAAGAGAAACATGTCATCAGAACTAAGATAAATAGACTAAAGATAAATCTAACCAAACGTTATAGAATTTTATACATGGTTTGAATAGAGCAAAGACACAAAAATGCGTGTGAAACTGTGAAAGTGGAGTCAAATATAAGGCTTAGATGTTTTTACAATATTAATAGTTTAAACTAGTCGACAATTAAAAAAAAATAGTGGTCGAATTGTGATCATTGTGATTGTTTTGATGGACTATAAAATACTCACATACAGAAATACTTCAGTAGTACTATTAAATTAAAATGTTGAAAAAGAGTAATACACTTTTTCATCATTATTCTCAGCCTAGAAGACTTCAGTCACCATATTTCAACACAAAAAATGTATTTATAAAGTCCCAACTGACGACACTAATCGAAAAAAGTATCGCTGATTCGTCGATTACCGATATAATGGCTCGTTACGGCCCCAGTTTACGGCGACTATCTCTGGATTTAGCCGGACTGGGTCTATTCCCGCTAAACGAAAGAAAACAATACAACACGGTGCAGCAAAACAATTCAGAAACTTTAGAATGTCGTCATCGTAAAGTATATCGTGTTTATGAGTTCACAACGACTGGCATAAGGCGTGACAGACCGGCTGATGAGGTAAGTTAAAGGCTAAAGGGGGATGACCCAAAACAGATGTTCCCCGCCTCACCAGCCCGGAGCACAGGTGTCCCATAAGGTCACTCCCTCTAGATACCAACAGACCTTTGTGATGTGGTTTTAGAGCGTGTAACTGCAGCAATGCCAGTTATTTCTACACAATAATAGATATAATGTAGTATGCAAACCTAATAAATGAAAAAAAGCAGTTCAAATGTAACTCAAAGTGGAAATTGATGCATTTACACTGCCAAAAATGATCAGATAATGAGAATAAGTCGATAAGAAATCTGATTGTTGTGTCAGTTTATTAGTGGATGAATGGAATAAATTGACTTCAGTTGCAAACGCTTTAAACATGTGATTATTATGCCATTTTTGGAGTATTCAAATGACACGTTATACAAAATAACCAGATTTCTTTCCGATTGCTCGCGTCAGATTTTGCAGTTTGTCTTTTAAACATTCTTAAAGTCCCAGAAATAATCAGGATTTTGGTGTGAGAATAGTTTCATTTCAACGATGCGATGACTCCAGAAATCAGACAATGTCGGCAGCAGAAATTATAACAAAAATATAGTTTCATCACTTGTGCCAGAATCAAATTAGGCTAAAATCTGATCAATATCCAATTTCTCGAGTCGCCAGATTATTTATTATTGATCAAACGCGTCCATTAAGAATATATATTTTTATTTGACTTTTAAATTAATGAACATATAAAAACAAAAAAAAACGACTCACGACCAGAGAAAGAGAAGACACAAAATAAAAGCAGCAAACATCCACGAAATAAATAATGAAAAAACTAAATTCTAGCCTAGAGAACCTTAAAAAAAACTATAAATGTCACTATTAAATCCAGATAAATCCAAACATCACAGGTTTGACAGATTTACGCCAAATAAAACATGGCAATAATCACATCTGATGCATTATGAAACATTAATGAATGAAATAAAACATAATTTTACCTTTAGAGGCACTGAAACTGACCTCGAGTCCTGGACCGTCCGACACGTGTCACGTCTTCACTTCACGTCGTCCACCGCCAAAATAAGAGGCGTCTCCTTAAGAATAGCTCCTGAACCACTTATCTCCAGACTTACAGTAAACCACGGCTTCTGCCAACGCACACGCTCCACACGGCAACACATGGCAACGCACGGCAACACACAACAACACACACTCCACACGGCAACACACATCTCCAGGTTTAGACACCGTTTCCACCTCGTGAGGACACGAAGGGGTTATTTTAAGGCCGTTGTATTGAAATAGTACAATAAGAACTCCTAATGTGTTAAATGAATAAATATAGAATGGTCTGTGTTTGTTGTTCTGTCTCAGTTTAATCTATTGTGTTTATTATACTGGGAGAGTAACAAACATACAATGACATAATGCTAGTTTTTTTTATTGTATATTATCTCAGTGAATAAACTAAATTAGACGTTGAGCCGCAATTGTTGCAACGAAATAACCAGATATCATCCAGAGCATTCATTTCCAGAGTCTACGTTTCAGCACAATTTAAATATTTGTTTATTTTTTAGACTAAACATTTAGCTGAATACTATATACTACATTATATTCTTATTCTAGGGGTTCGACATACACTTTCTTTAGGTCGGACTCAAATGTACTTAATGTTGAACAAACACTTTCCAAATGAATATTACTAATACAAATAAATGCCTATTGCTCATATGAGGTGCATCTCATAACGTCCATACAAACACACCGTTATAGGAACGTAAAACATGTTTATTGTGATGTGTAAACAGCAGTTTGTTCATGTAAATGCTGATGTCTCATGTAAAGTCCTTTAAACATCTTCACACTCTGTGTCCGAGCTCTGTAACGCAGAGGCCCAGGCCTGGTCTGAAGGAGGATCAGGTAAAACCCAGCCCCGAGGAACAGCCGAGGCCTCGGGATGCTCTGCAGGAACCAGGAAGACGTCCCACTCTCTCCTGCAGCAAACACACACATTTGTTAAACATGACGACGACTGTTGTTGTCGTTTTTCAGACAAACACCAGAGGGCAGCAGAGTGTTCAGTTTGAAAGCCAGTGATAACAATTTGACATTATAATAAACATCCTAAACAACTACACAGAATTATCATCATGGAATCTCTAAGTATGTCATAGAAGTAACGTTAATTTGAACAGAAACATCTGCGTAATCTGTCATCGAAACAGCTCCTTTTCCAATTCAATACCACAATTGTGATTACATCGGCCCAACAGAGACAGTCTATTGTAGTTAGGGCTGGAAATCACAGGGTCCCTCACGACACACGGCTCACCGTACGATAATATCACTATTTTCATGATACATGCGATAATCGATATATTGCTCACGGTGTTCTAGGATATAGCACTATTTTTCACAAGAACCAGATACATTTAACAACGTTTTCCTTTGTTAAACCAACGACCTGCTCAAACTTACAATGAACCACGCCCGTTTTACTCATCAAAACAGTCGACAAACGTGTAGCGTGGTCTCAAAATCGTTCCAAAAATGACGATATATCAATACAGCGGCCCACGATATCGATACTGCATCACCAAATTTTTATATTTTGTCACAAGCATAATTGTAAATATAGCCGCAAGCGGCAATGATCGGCCCTCGCCACGCCGCCGCTACGCCGCAAGAGGAGGGGGCGCTAACGCGCCCCAATTGTCCTTTTATTGCGCCTACTGCTGAATCTGTGACGCTGTCACATCTTCTCCCCTTTGTTTTACCATCAAAAAGCTATTTTATTTTGAATTCTTGGCACAATGTGCGGCTTTGCCGCACAGACACCGTGACTCTTTGAATAAAAATGTGGCTCACTTTTGATGGTCCACCCCTGAAGATGAGTCTCACCAAATTTCAGGTTAATAGGGCTAACGCCCTAAGAGGAGTTTGTGAAAGTATAAAGTGTAAACATGTTCTGGCGATTTCCCCATTGGAATAACATGGATGGTTTCGGTCATCGTTACGGCAACGCCATAACAATTATGACATGGGTCTCATTGACTTTTTTGATGGGGATGCTAAAATTGAGTTGTGTGTCAAATTTCATATAATTTCGCAAAACTAAACATTTAACCTCCATATAAAATCTGTAGGGGGCGCTGTGGCGCCAAATGAATTTATTTCACTTCAAGTAGGTTTAGGGCAAAGAGTTTAACAACTGATTCTAATTTGACGCAATTCGGACTTTATCTGCGCAAACGGCAGAAATTTTAAATATGGGAGATTTCTGAAATTCTAGCTACAGTTTGCGGCTTCGCCGCACCGAGACCGTGAGAGGTATCAATGTAATTTGGATAACTTTTGATGTCCCACTCCTCAGTAGCATTTTCACCAAATTTCAGCTTTTTAGGGCCAACGCCCTGGGAGGAGTTCGTAAAAGTACGACGTTTGGAAAAACTCCAAAATCATGTTTAGCCATTTTTGAAGCAATATGGCCGACATTTGGTTGGGCGGACGGCGTTGCCGTAATAATATTTTTTACTTCTCTTGTCACCATCTACCTCTGCGCCAAATTTCATGATTCTACGATCAGATTTTTTTTGGGTCATTTCCCATCTCTCAATGCATTTTTGGTACAAAAAAATTGTAAATTGTAAAATTTTATTTTAGAAAAGGGAAATAGCCAGAATGTAGAGAGGCACGATTTTTAGAGGTGTGAACATTTTTGTGACTTTTCGTCAATGTTCACTGGGTGAAAAATAGGGGGGTTGGTCCCGAGAAGAAGAAGAAGAAGAAGAAGAAGAAGAAAGAATAATATTCCGATGCGAAAACAATGTTTCCCATTTGTCAAATATCATAAACTATACATTTTCGGAAAGCGCTCGCGCTTTCCTACCTCATGGTGTGGGTCCCTGGTCACTGACGGGTACTTTCGTTAATTTTGAGTGGGCTCCGCCCACTTTGTGTTTTTGGCCCTCTATACAGTAATAATGTTCAATTTTTGCATTACATGCTTATATGCACGGAACATGCAAGAGATGGGGAACGTATTCGTGAGCTACTTAGGGCAAATGAGTGCTTTATATGGGGATCTCAATGTAAAGTGCTCGTTTAGTGCGCACTTTTGCACGGGCTTCGCCCGTTTACAACGGTAATGTTCCATTTTCCTACTACTAATTAGTATGCACGGGGCGTGCATGAGTGAAGGAGTGCGTTAGTGAGTGTTTGGAAGTGGGCGAGCGCTTCGCGCTCGATTTCGTGCGCACTACGTGCGCACTTTCGCAGCCGTGCTTCGCACGGCCTTACAAGATTAATAGGCCTCTCGCCAGCTTGTGGCGCTCGGGCCTAATAATAAACAAAACAAAGCACATTTCCTGTTATGCACCTTATTTGAACTAAAGCTGGTAGTGAGAGCTCAGCCTGCGTGTAATACTGTCTGAAGGGCTGCATGAAGGGATCGGGGGGCGTGTCCTCTGCAAACAAACAAACAAACAAACCTTCAGCATCTGAAGAGGAAAACTGGATTGTAAATATGTCGTCGCGTGCGAGCTGAGCGACGCTTACCCCCGAACAGCAGGGCGTCGACTCTGCGCCTCCTCTGCGTCTGCTTGTCCCGCTCTCGCTTGCGTTTGTCCTCCAGCTCCCTCCTCCTCTCCTCCTCCTGCTCTCCCTCCAGCATCACCATCAGTGCTCGCTCCTCCGCGCCGTACACCGCCGTCCTCTTCCTGGCCACGCCCCGCAGCTCCTCCAGGAGGCGGTCGAAAGCCTCGTCCGACTGCCGATCGGTGAAGATGCCTGAGAGAAGAACGCCGTTTAGAAATGCACCGACGTGTGAAGGACAAAAACAAAGCCGTAAATGTCTTTTTTACCTTTTCTGGAAGCGGCTTCTTTTCTCAGTTTTCGCAGTTTTTCCAGGGACTTGAGGATGTCCAGCGTTCGCTTCACGTCCGCCTGTTTCTTCCTGACCTCACAGAGCACAGCGTCCGCCGTGCGCTTCAGCTCCTCCTCCTGAAAACACAAGGCGGGTTCGGGTCAAGCCTCAATGACAAATATGTGTAATTTCATTTTATACATGACACTGCGTTAAAACTGTTGTTGAGCAGGACAGAAAAACATCTGTTTGTCTAATGTCTGTTCTTGTTGTCCTACTATTGTTACTATTGTGTATTCGTGAATAAATAAATGACATCATGAGACTGTTTTGTGTTTGACTAAGACAAGTTTTCTTATGCAACATATTCTAAACTAAAAACTGTTTGAACTAAAAATAAAAAAATTCCCAAATAATCATAAATATTGACTATTTCTTCTTGCAATTGGAAAAGGCTAATGATTTAACAAATTACCATAATATTACGACTACTGGTTAAATGATGCGGTCACGCTGTCTTTTTTCATACAATAGTGAGTTCGGACACCTTTGTTGACATCTTCAGGACAAAATACAAATCATGACATTTTAAATCATTTGTATTTTGGTCAAACTTAAGTCAATTTTTGTCTTTTTTGTAGATTTCGAGCGGTCATAGACGTTTTTATTTTGTCACGTCTGGACTCCTGCCATGCACTTTATGTCAGAATTAATCTTGTTGTGGTACTAAAATGTCAAACTCAATTTTCATACTGATTTTGATTCCACAGTGGTAATAATCTAAGTCAAGGTTTTAGACTAAAGACATTAACAATTGTCATTTTAAACACATTTTCTGTGGTATTAAACGAGTCCTGATAAACCTCAAGATCGCTCTAAAACCGCTCAGGAAAGGCCAAAGTACATCTTGATTGTGCTCTTTTCTATTAGTTTTGATACTTGTTCAAATGAGTATCTAGTTTCCTTTAGCAGCTGATTTTTATACTTTTGACAGTTTGAGTTGAAATTGTCCAAAATGCTTATTATTGTGTGCAGTTTGTCCAGAACGCTGCTGCTGCTCGGCTTTGAACATGAAGTCAAAACATGAGCACAAACCCTCAAACTCTGCATCTTTGCCATGTCCTTTTTACAACAGATTTAAAGATTTTATTGTTTGTTTTTAAGGTTTTGAACAGACAGGCCCCCATTACACTTCAGGACCACATTGCCAGTGCACAAGTCAAGGTCCGAGGGCCAACTCCAGCTCGTGGTGCCTAAAAAAAGACTCAAAACCAGGGCCAACAGTGTCTTTCTATTACTTATTTAAGCCTTTTAAGCCATCTTTACTTATACTTTTATTTTAACTCTTTTGTTTTTACTCCATTGTGCTTTATTGTTACTGCGTTAACTATGTGCAGCGCTTTGGAAACTGATTTTGTCTGTAAAATGTGCCATGTAAATAAAGTGGAAATGAGGAAGATGGAAGAAAACAACCGTAGAATACTCAATATATCATTGCAAGTACAAAGTTAAGACAGTTACAGGACACCAGAGGAATTGGGAACACTTTCAGCTTTATTTCCTTGCACAGAAGAAGTAATATTTCTTTGATATAAATGTCGTGTGTACACTTACTTTCTTTCTCTCCACCTCCTCGTGTATCTTCTTCATCCTCCACTTTTCGATAGCGTCGTCCTTTTCCGCGATCTCAGCTTCTCGTTGTTGCTCTTCCGCCCGGAGCCGTTTCTTCGTTCTCACTCTGCGCGCTTTCCTCTTGGCGATGGCGGACAGTTTCGCCTTCACCTGTTGCAGATTGTCATCGTCGGCGATCATTTTCAGTCGGCTCTGGATTTCTCGCTTCATCTCCAAAGCTTTTCCGTACGATTCCGTCCACACGCTCTGGTCGTCCACGTTGACTTTCAGGTGTTCGCACGCGGTGGCCAGCTGCGACACGAGCCGAGCGGTGGAGTACAGCGCGTGTTTCATCTCGCCGACAGACATTTGATTGGGCGGACGGCTCTCGGACTCTCGGGGGGGATTCTTGATCGATCTGCCTTTGGTTTCGAGGAACTGGGTTATCCACTTCTGGTCCTCTCTTCTTTGAACCGCGGCTTCGTCTTCGGGCTTTGGCTTCGCGGCCTGTGCCACAAACGTTTCCCGTTCGTAACTAAACGTACGCCCGCTCTCAGGAAACTGTTGGTGAGGCCGATTTTGGTTTGGCGGATGAGCAGCTAATCTAGGCCGGTAGTTTGACTGAGCGAAAGGAGGACCAGAGTGTGGACCAGGACGAGAACCAGAAAAGGGACCCGGAGGAGGACCAGAAACAGAACTGTGATGAGGACCCGAATATTGACCAGGAGGACCAAGAGGAGGACTAGAATATTGACCGGGAAGACCAAGAGGAGGACCAGAAAGAGAACTGTGATGAGGACCAGAATATTGACCAGGAGGACCAGAATATTGACCAGGAGGACCAGAATATTGACCAGGAGGACCAGAATATTGACCAGGAGGAGGACCAGAAACAGAACCGGGATGAGGACCAGACTGTGACCAAGGAGCCGGGACAGGAGTGACGCCTGGTGGTGGTGGTGGTGGTGGTGGGTACCCAATCTGAGGGGGTGGAAGAGCTGGGTTGAAGGGATGAGGAAAAGGCATAGGAGGGGCACCAAAGTTCCCCGATCCTGGATATGTTGGTGGATGGAAAGACATCTGCGAGGCGCTCCAAGCAGAAGCGTGAGCACCGCCTGGTGGAGACACAGCGCGAGTGAGACATTAGATAAATTCATCTTTATTATAGAAATGACACTCTAGCTCTGAGGGTAACAAAGTGGGGTCTGTGCACATGGGGGACTCAGAGGCATTACAGTCAGGGAGGCCACTTTACGTTATATTTGTATGTATGTACTACTATATATAAGGCCCAAAGTCACTGGGATAGACTCCAGTCAACTGCAACCTCTAACGGGAACAAGCGGAAGAAAATTAATGAACAAATAGCTCAAATTTACTTCATTATCTCAGTCGTGACAGTCGAGATATTTTACCAATGCATCAGGAATGTGTGTTAAATTGTAGCTGCAAATGTCTTGCTTGAGGTTCAAGTGTTGTAAAAATGTGAACGGACCATAAAATCATTAAATAAAATAGAAATATCAGAGCACAAATATCACTACATGCCCTTGTTTGGGATATTACACTGGTTGTTCCTACTTCTGCATAGCTTCATAAAACTTGGAATGTCAAGATTATTCAGTCAATTGATAATGGTTATTATTCAGTTCAAAATATAATTGCACAAATGATAATCGTGACTATTTTAGAAGCAAAAATATGGTGTTTCAGTTCAATCTAGACATTAATAATAAAAAAATGAAAAGCTTTTATATCTGGCTATCTATGTAAACGTAGACATTATCAAGTGTATTGACTTATTAACATGAGAAAGTTTAACTTCATAAAGCTGCTCACATACTAGAGCGATTTTGACAAAATGATTATTATCATTATTTACAGTTGTTTCGTTCTGATGTCAATAATGATCAATAATAATCATTAATAGTGGTATTTCTTCTCACAATCATTCTAAAATTTGACATCGTGACATCACCTGCTACATCTGCGGTATTATCAACATAACCGAGCTGTTTGACTCATTTTCTAATACTTCAATACATTTCCCACCTCTGTATTGGACATTTTACATTTTAATAACTAAAGTAAACAAAGCGTGCTCACCGGGCGGCGCGGATGCATCAGGCGCACTCATGTTGTGTGCCGCTGTGTACGAGCTCCGTGCAGGGTTAGCACTGAATCCCGGAGGTGGAGGTGCGTCCGAAGCAGGATACGGGTAAGAATTATCCATTTTCCTCTGCATAAAACAAATATAAAGTAGTAAATGGCGCTAGAACATGTGGCTTTAGGCTATGCGCTGAGAGGCTGCCATGTTTACATTCTGCTTCTCTTCTTCTGCTCCAAACGGAAGCACTTTAGCTCTTTGGAAATATACTGCTTTTTTCTCACTGCGGTTACGGTCGGTACTGCAGTCACTTTGTCTTGAAGAGACAGCCGTACGCATGCGCAACAGACGGATGGTAAGTTTTTTGTTTTTTGTGTTTTTTTCCTTTATTATAGTAAAGATTTTGTATAACAAACAATAATAACAAATACATTTCATACATCAAAAATATTTAGAGACATACAAAAAGGTAAATATGGCTTTTTGGTTTAAGTTTTTTGGATATGGTGAGCAAATATGGTTTAATTTGTTTAATATTTCTTTAATTTGTTTAAGAACAGATGGAGAAAAGGGATACGGATGACGAAAATTTACTTTTATGAATAAGATAAGCCTTTATTACAATGGGGAAATTTCAGTGTTGCAACACAAGTAGGTAAGGTATAAAATAACAGATAACTTATAGAAATTTGCCAAATATAAGAATTCAATTAATTGCCATTTTCTTATTATAGTCCACATTTGTGTCATGAAAACTAAAAATGATATGTTCAAATTTGAATCCAAAGTTGGAATCGATCTGACGTATAATTGTAAACAGACTTTCTAAAAGGTTTTTATAATTATATAATATAATAAAAATACAATTCCAAAAAAGATGACTAATCGTTTCAGTTTTGTTTTTTTTATTACAAAAAGTGCAGTTAGGGTCAATTATTGTAATATATCTTAGCATAAATTGATTAGCGGGGTAAATTCTATAACGGATTGTTAATACGAGCGCGTAGCAGTAGCATATTCGCTACAGCAGGTGGCGGTAATGCGCTTTTACCGTTCACCAACCGCGATAAAACACGGATAGAAGAAGAAGAAGCAGCGCATTTAGATTTAGACGGTGCCAAACAGCGCGAGCAGCTAAAGCTAACGAAGGCGCAAAGCATGTCAGATTCTACGTATGTCAGCTAATCATGACACAGTTCGGACGACTTAAACGTTCACTACACGTGTGAGACAATACATTCAGAGTTGGCTTTGTTGTTGTCGGCGCAAAAGGAAGTAAAGGCAGGAGAATCTGTACGCGGAAGTCCCCGAAAGTGAAGTCATATGACCAACAAACAGCAGCAGGAGCAGCATCATCAGAGAAAATGCGACCTAGAAATGGATAAACTCCTTCATCAGGGTGAATAACGGCCACGACGAATACGGTAACGTTGCAAATAAGACACAGTGACGTTTGATTCATGATCATCGTTCATATTGTTACCAGGGTGACCACATTGGACACAGTGTTTCGTGCATTCATTGCCCTGTATGTTTTTGTCAGCAGGAGAACATGCAAATCGACATGTGTAGTTTATGTTTTGATGCTTGATTTTGTGTGTTTTGATTGCTGCAGATGGACGAGATCAAGGTGTCCCCTGATTACAACTGGTTTAGGAGCACAGTGCCATTGAAAAAGGTAAATACTTCACTTTCTCTGCTTGGCCTTGCAGCTGCTGGGTAAGTGTGACACAGAAATGAGCAAAACGTGCGTCGATTTAGTGAAAAGGTTGCGAAAAATGTCTTGTGACCGTTTTTATCTCGCACACAAGGCATTCCTGAGCGGTGTATTAAGAGATTTGGGCCAGCGGCGCATGACTTCTCGTCTAAAAGTGGTGTCAAAGCTTCAAATTAGTTATTTCTGTGTGTATTTTGAGTCACAGTACTGTTTTTTATGGTTGAAAAGATTTGAAAGACCAAAACGCGACCAAATCAGACCTTTTGAGTGTGAGATTTAAATTTACGATTTGATCTCGAGTCAGACTTGAGTCACTTTTTATAATGATTGTATAAAATGGACTAAGACTTGTTCGTAAACATGCTCCGTCCCAACCAAAGGAACACGTGTGTCACTTAAAAAAGGTCAGAAAACACACTAAACTTTACTGTTAATAGTTAGATTTTTGACCAGGACATTTCTAACATGGACTATATACAAAAAGAATACCTGCTGTATTTTAAAATGTGCTTTTAAGACTTGAACAAACCTGCAAATCAAAGCGTAGGACTCAGGACTTTGACATGAAACGAGGGCTTAGGGAACTGTTTTCCTTTCTTTTTTGTTTCAGACTTTGCCCAGGACACTTCAGAATGACAAACAATTCAATAAAATCCACGTGTGAATCCCTCAGCTGGAGTTTGACACAGTTGAAAGGGGCTAAATGCCAACGGTTGCACTCATATCCCCTTTTGTACAGTTGAGTTGTGGCCACTTCCTCTCTCGGGTCAGTTGCGTTGCTCTTTCTGGCCTCATTGCGTTACCGTGACTGCCACATTACTTTCCGCTCTCGACAGTCGGATCAATAATGGCTCTTGTTTCTTTATGGCACTTCTACGCGGAGCTGTTGCCCCGGAGATCGAACACAACACGTTTTCTGACGCTTCTGTTTTAAATCGCTTCGGTATTCTAAAAACATGATGGTCAGGAGGCGTTTGCGGTCCAGTGAGTCAGCCGGGCGTGGCCAGAGTCAGTTACATTTACATAAGATCAGAAAACCTTTATTTGTACTGTAAAGGGGAAACTCGCGATACGATACATATCATGATACAGGGTCCACGATACGATGCATATCTCGATACAGGGTCCACGATACATATCTCGATACAGGGTCCACGATACATATCTCGATACAGGGTCCACGATACATATCTCGATACAGGGTCCACGATACAATACATATCTCGATACAGGATCCACGATACATATCTCGATGCAGGATCCACGATACATATCTCGATGCAGGGTCCACGATACAATACATATCTCGATATGTGGTCCACGATACGATACATATCTCGATACAGGGTCCACGATACGATACATATCTCGATACAGGGTCCACGATACGATACATATCTCGATACAGGGTCCACGATACGATACATATCTCGATGCAGGGTCCACGATACGATACATATCTCGATACAGGGTCCACGATACGATACATATCTCGATGCAGGGTCCACGATACGATACATATCTCGATACAGGGTCCACGATACGATACATATCTCGATACAGGGTCCACGATACAATACGAATCCTGATACTCTGAACTCAATGCGATACGCGTCCTGATTCTTTGATATTCCTTAAACCCGTTGTTAGAAGTTGACTAAAATGATGTGTTGATTAAGTAGAATAATAAAACGCATCAGAATGTCATGTAAGTAAGTGATTTTTATTTGTTAAACACATTTAAAATCCAAAGTGCTTCACAATGAAAAAGACGGATTAAAAGATAATTCAAACAGCAGACAACAACAGACAGTAACAAAAAACACTGTCTGTTGTTCACGATGTCAGAATAGAACCGTCCCATGATGAAGTCACATGTTCAGCTCCTCAGATTCAGCCTCTGCAGTCTGTAGGTTCAGAAGTGTAGAACCCTCACTTTACGTTGTTTAAAAGTATCACGACACTCATCTCTCTATCGATACACGTATTGTCAAGAAGTCCATCACAATATATCATGATATCGATACATTGAGCACAGCCGTAGTTGCAACGCACAGTTCAAGAGCAGCAGGAGAATAGTGTGCAATAAACGCAAGATAAACGGCTTTAAAATGGTCTTAAATATACACTCTTAAGTAGTACATCTTATTAAAGTTACAATATTCTTACTTGTGTAAAAGTGTTTCTCTTGCCCTTTTTAAAAGAAAAATACGACAACTATATTTTTAAACGTAAAACGACAATACTAACCTATAAAAGAAATGAGAAAAAAAATCTACAAGTGACAAAAGTGTTCAGTAAAATATTTGAACCTTTTGTTTCTTGCACCGCTTCAGATAAAGTTTAATTTACATTTTTGTGCATTATTTAAAGTTTTGTTGCTCCAATTACAATAACTTCAAATCACAAATCCGATGTTACACACACGAACCTGAGTAATTGAGTAATAACAACTTTATACTTTTTCTTGATATTACTTAGAAGTAACTACTCTTTCTTGAGTATTTGGCTACTCCAGCCACCTCTGGTCATGAAGTACAGTCACATGTTTACTGTCAGCTGATGTATGAGGCGTGTGGTGTTTGACTCGTTTATGTGTCATGCCACTTCAAAGGTGACATTTTAAACAGTTTAAAACTGGAGGAGGCGATCCTCGTGTTTCTGGGACTGAAAAGGCGGCAGTGCAGGGAAGATAATGTGTTATTTATGCCCATGAAGGTGGTTTTATTATGTTTTATTATTACAGTAATACGACTCCAGGAAAGGCCTTGGGCGTGGTTTTCACTGCACTAGTTTTGACGATTCCGACCATTCACAGAATGCACCAGACCACGCCCTCAGTTTGTGTCTCTCCACCTCATATTTTGGCGTGATCTCCCCTTGTGTTTAGAGTGCCACGCCCTGCACGCTCAGCACTGACGCGGCAGCACTGACGCGGCAGCACTGACAGCACTGACGCTGCAGCACTGACAGCACTGACGCGACAGCACTGACGCGGCAGCACTGACAGCACTGACGCTGCAGCACTGACAGCACTGACGCTGCAGCACTGACAGCACTGACGCGACAGCACTGACGCGGCAGCACTGACAGCACTGACGCTGCAGCACTGACAGCACTGACGCGGCAGCACTGACGCTGCAGCACTGACAGCACTGACGCGGCAGCACTGACGCGGCAGCACTGACGCGGCAGCACTGACGCGGCAGCACTGACAGCACTGACGCTGCAGCACTGACAGCACTGACGCTGCAGCACTGACAGCACTGACGCGGCAGCACTGACGCGGCAGCACTGACGCGACAGCACTGACAGCACTGACGCTGCAGCACTGACAGCACTGACGCGGCAGCACTGACGCGGCAGCACTGACAGCACTGACGCTGCAGCACTGACAGCACTGACGCGACAGCACTGACGCGGCAGCACTGACAGCACTGACGCGGCAGCACTGACAGCACTGACGCTGCAGCACTGACAGCACTGACGCGACAGCACTGACGCGGCAGCACTGACAGCACTGACGCTGCAGCACTGACAGCACTGACGCGGCAGCACTGACAGCACTGACGCTGCAGCACTGACAGCACTGACGCGGCAGCACTGACAGCACTGACGCTGCAGCACTGACAGCACTGACGCGGCAGCACTGACGCTGCAGCACTGACAGCACTGACGCTGCAGCACTGACAGCACTGACGCTGCAGCACTGACAGCACTGACGCGGCAGCACTGACGCGGCAGCACTGACGCGACAGCACTGACAGCACTGACGCTGCAGCACTGACAGCACTGACGCTGCAGCACTGACAGCACTGACGCGGCAGCACTGACGCGGCAGCACTGACAGCACTGACGCTGCAGCACTGACAGCACTGACGCGGCAGCACTGACGCGGCAGCACTGACAGCACTGACGCTGCAGCACTGACAGCACTGACGCGACAGCACTGACGCGGCAGCACTGACAGCACTGACGCGGCAGCACTGACAGCACTGACGCGACAGCACTGACAGCACTGACGCGACAGCACTGACGCGGCAGCACTGACAGCACTGACGCTGCAGCACTGCCAGCACTGACGCGGCAGCACTGACAGCACTGACGCTGCAGCACTGACAGCACTGACGCTGCAGCACTGACGCGGCAGCACTGACGCGGCAGCACTGACAGCACTGACGCTGCAGCACTGACAGCACTGACGCTGCAGCACTGACAGCACTGACGCTGCAGCACTGACAGCACTGACGCGGCAGCACTGACGCGGCAGCACTGACGCGACAGCACTGACAGCACTGACGCTGCAGCACTGACAGCACTGACGCGGCAGCACTGACGCGGCAGCACTGACAGCACTGACGCGGCAGCACTGACAGCACTGACGCTGCAGCACTGACAGCACTGACGCGGCAGCACTGACGCGGCAGCACTGACGCTGCAGCACTGACAGGGCAGCACTGACGCGGCAGCACTGACGCGGCAGCACTGACGCGGCAGCACTGACGCGGCAGCACTGACGCGGTATGTCAGTAAATGAACTCGTCAAAGCTTCGTGTCATTATGTTTGCTTGTTTCTCTGGCTGTTGCACCACATTTAAGTTGAGTCTTAAGTTTTATTCATAAATGCGCCAAGTAAAACCTAAAGAGAAGACTGAGTGAATTTAAGTATTGTCTATTTTCTTTATATTTCTGAGGACGTGAGAAAAATCTGCTCATTTCAGTTATTAGTCTTAAGTTGGCTTGATCTGATACTCCAGACAAACAACTGACAACAGTGAAGAGTATTCATTGTAACGAGAGTCTTTGAGACACATCGTGGTTTAAATGTCAGATACAAGGTCATATTTGAATTGTTACGGCGTTCCAACACCGTATGTTACAGTTTGTTACAGTTTGTTACACTGTTAACCCCACGTCACGTTCTGAAAGCAAAATGTCAGGACAGAAAAAGGGAAGTGGGTGTTTGCGCCTCGGGGTGACGGAGCAGAAAAGACCCCCACTGTAGATGTGGACAGGGTCCAAACGCAGGTGTCAGCTGTGTGCCACGGGAGGGCCGGCCGTATCCAAGCAACACCCTTAACATGCTAAACACGCAACCAATTTTAAGTGCATTTCTGACATTTACTTTTATTGTCTTTTGTATTACCATGCACATTCAAATTATGAATGAAATAATTAAAAAAACGGCACATCTACTGTTTACCACTATTACGCAAATGTTAGTGTTCTGATTATTGTGAGGAAAACCTCACCATTTCATGATCATTCATTCATAATTATTGTGACCAAACAAAAATCTTTAATTTTCTTTCATTCATCACAGAATAGCACATTTTTTTGTTTATAATTTCACTTCCTGTGTGTAATCGATGACATCACACTAGGGAATTACCCAGCAAACACTGGGCCAAAACTCATTTAATGTCACAATGTTTTTTATTTAACAAATTAAAATATATGAGAGCGACTTTATTTTGTTGAATTAATATTTAAAGAGTGCATAAACTTTGACTGGAACGACTGGTGTGATGTCACTTCCTGTCACTTCCTGTCATTTTCTACAGATTTTTCGATGTTTTCTCCACAAATACCTGCTCGATTGGTGTAAAACTACTTTATTTGGTGTACATATAAATGATAAAGACTAGAAAATGGTATAAACCTGTCATACGTCACTTTAATGTGCTGCTAATGCTATAAATGTATAAAAGCGGTTCTGAAGTTCATGGGATACTTGGAGTTTTGCAGTCAAAATTTCAGTTTTTTCATGACTTTTTTTTTATTTATGTATTTATTTTGTTGCACTATCCTTAATCTTTTTGAATTGTCGCTTCCTCTGATCATTGTTCTGATTTAAAATGCTTTTCTTCAGATCATCGTGGACGACGACGACAGTAAGGTGTGGTCTCTGTACGACGCCGGGCCGAAGAGCATCCGCTGTCCCATCATCCTCCTCCCTCCCGTCAGCGGAACAGCCGAGGTCTTCTTCCAGCAGGTCCTGGCTCTGACGGGCTGGGGCTACAGGGTCATCTCCGTGAGTGTCATACAGTACAAGCATCAACGTGTACAATAATCAAGGGTTTTACTAGTGTTTAGGTCTTATATTTGCTCATAAAAGGTTTTCGTTACAAGATATTGCTCTTGACGTCTGTTTTTCCTCAAATAGTGTTGGGCAATATGGACCGAAATGTTTATATTTAATCACAATCTGTCAGAAATTGTGTCAAAATGTGTTGGTTTAAGTTCAATTAATACTGTGCCAACTGTTAAATGAACCAGATCAAATCATCTGATCAAATGCATCTTCAGCGCACTTTGTTATCTGACACCTCTAAATTCAAGCTATAAGAATGTGAAACCATTAACACAGAATACAACTTGTCACTGTTAAAGGCTCTTGTTTGGCAGTGAGGGTCGTTTTGAAAGCCCGTCGTCATATGCCGTCGCCCTCTAAAGCTGGTCCACCACTACGCACCAAAGTTCAGCGTCCCGAAGGCCCGTTATGGAAGGCCCGTCCTCATCGCTCGCTTGACATCACGCGCCCGCCGTTCAAGCAGGTTTATGGTTTGCCCAGAGCGTGTGGTCGGAGGCCGTGGGCGTGAGCGGCGGGTTTAGCTTCTGCCAGGGCAAAGGGATCTCTACGCAGCGGTCCGGGTCCGGGTCTGGTCCGGGTCCGGTCCGGGCGTGGTTCCAATCCTCCACGTGCCCGTCTGGTTCTGATGCGGATCAAAGCGTCCCGAGTCCATGAATAGATCTCGACTTTCCCCACAGATATTTGAAGGAAACGGATGTGATTTCATATAATCTGGAGTGTTTTTGATGAAAAGAGATCCTTAAATCCACTGAACATACAGCGTTTAAATTAAGCACAGGGACAAGGCGACTTTTCAGAATCTTTGCTTCAGTTTTGACTTAGATAAGCTCCTTTTTTAAGAAACCCACTTGTCTGAGTGCCACAGTGATAAGCATTTGAAGTCAAACAGACGAAGGCCACATGTTTTCACCCTCTGTAAACAGTTCAAGCCTTGTGAACCTAACTCCTGGTGCTTCTGTGTTTCAGCTGCAGTACCCGGTGTACTGGGACCTGCTGGAGTTCTGCGACGGCTTCAGAAAGCTGCTCGATCACCTCCAGCTCGACAAAGTTAGCCACCGTTTCTCTGCGTCGTTAGTTAAACCTGACTCCTTGCGTTCGCTGCCTATAACGAGTTGAATTCCTCTCGGTTGATTCCAGGTCCATTTGTTCGGCGCGTCTCTCGGGGGATTCTTGGCGCAGAAGTTCGCCGAGCACACGCACAAGTCTCCGCGCGTCCACTCGCTCGTGCTGTGCAACTCTTTTAGCGACACGTCGATCTTTAATCACACGTGGACGGCGAACAGGTCACTATATCTGTCTTTTATATCCGTGTTCACAAAGGCTTTCAGACGCTCATGTTGTTTTGTCTTTGCCCAGCAGCTTTTGGCTCATGCCGGCTTTCATGTTGAAGAAAATAGTCCTGGGAAACTTCGCTAAAGGCCCTTTGGATGTCAAGATGGCAGATGCAATTGACTTCATGGTCGACAGGGTGAGTTTTTCGATCTTTTCTCATTGAAATCTCAGGGGAAAATGAAGGACAATCATGTAAAGTGTTGCCATCTTTAGTCATGATGTTGTTTTGTGTCACTTTCAGCTGGAAACCCTAAACCAAAGTGAACTAGCATCGCGGCTAACGCTGAACTGCCAGAACTCCTACGTGGAGCCGCACAAGATCAAGGATGTCGCTGTGACTATTATAGATGTGAGTCGTCCCTTTATTACCGAACTGGACTTGTATTTGTGTCCGTGACGACGTGGTTATAACGCTGAGCTTCTGTGGTTTGCAGGTGTTTGATCAGAGCGCGCTGTCGTCTGAAGCGAAAGAGGAGATGTACAAGCTGTATCCTAACGCCAGGAGGGCGCACTTAAAGACCGGAGGGAACTTCCCGTATCTGTGTCGCAGTGCGGAGGTCAATCTGTACATACAGGTAAAGTTCACTGATATAAAGAGTCATGTTAGTGTCTTGCCCAAGGTCACAACAGTGTTCAGCTTCCTGTGGGTCAGTGGATCTGACCGTTCTACAAACATGTCTATGCTGAGAGCGGGGTTCAAATGGCCGACCTTCAGATCAGAGGACAAACACCTTCAGGTCAGAGGACAAACACCTTCAGGTCAGAGGACAAACACCTTCAGATCAGAGGACAAACACCTTCAGGTCAGAGGACAAACACCTTCAGGTCAGAGGACAAACACCTTCAGATCAGAGGACAAACACCTTCAGGTCAGAGGACAAACACCTTCAGATCAGAGGACAAACACCTTCAGGTCAGAGGACAAACGCCTTCAGGTCAGAGGACAAACACCTTCAGATCAGAGGACAAACACCTTCAGGTCAGAGGACAAACACCTTCAGATCAGAGGACAAACACCTTCAGATCAGAGGACAAACACCTTCAGGTCAGAGGACAAACGCCTTCAGGTCAGAGGACAAACGCCTTCAGGTCAGAGGACAAACGCCTTCAGGTCAGAGGACAAACGCCTTCAGGTCAGAGGACAAACGCCTTCAGGTCAGAGGACAAACGCCTTCAGGTCAGAGGACAAACGCCTTCAGATCAGAGGACAAACGCCTTCAGATACTTGTGTCCTTAAAGAATAAAGTACTGCCCAGGGGCAGGGGCTGAAGCCTAAACATGGGTTCGTCCATGTCCTTAAGGGCAAGTCATTGTGAGGGACAGAACATAAAGGACACAATGTCCTGACAAAGACTCACCAGGGCCTTGTGTAAATATTTACATTGGTGTAAATAAGACACTAAATACATATTATAATTTGGCTTGTTTCCTTACTGCTCTAGTAAGCTAGTCTGCTCTAGTGGAACTATAAACCTAGGACATCATCCCCTTAAGGCCACAGTTATTTTATTACTTGGTTTACGGATCCGCCGTACTTAGATTATTGATTTCTACAATATAAATAAAATAAATTATTATCAAATTTTTTTCATAAAGTACCGCCGACAAGGCAAAATAGCATTAAATTAATTATAAAAAGCAGTATTGAGTCAAAAGATAAGGTCGAGAGAAGCAATTTTTCCTGCGGAGTCTGTGCCCGAGACTGGAAGAGCATGTGAAGACGCGCGCGCCCGTCTCTGTCTGCTGCGCGCCTTTATATCGCAAATACACATTTTAAACCCGTTTACCATATTTTCTCCAGCACGTTTTGCCATGACTAAAAGTGCACACTTAAAAGTGTCAATTCTACCAATGCAAAACACGCTAAATCTACAGTTACACCTGCGCGCAGAAAACTTTTTTTACTTTTGAGTTGCATTTAGCTTCATTCACACTAGTTTGATGAATCCTAAATAGAAAGTCCTCTCCCCTCAGGGCGTCAAACACACATTCTGCATCTCCTCCATAACTGACGTTTTCTCCATCGTCTTTGCCGTCTTATCCATGGATCTATTAAACTCTCTGGTCTTCTCACGATCATGAGGACTGTGTGATTAAACCAGGACGTCTGCAACTGCATTAGCAACTGATTTTAAAATGGTGTAACTCCCTCTTGTTAAATATATCAACAGTTCTGATGTAGTTCTGATGCAGGGTGAGCTCTTGTAGAAACTTGTACTTTTACTAACCAGTTTATCTGAAACGATTCGCTCCAAAATAAGCAGAATGACCAATGCGGCGTTGTGTGACCGCAGATCCACCTGAGACAGTTCCACGGGACGAGATACGCCGCCATCAGCCCCGAGATGGTGAACGCAGAGGAGCTGGAGGTGCAGGAGAGTCTGAACCACGACTCTGAGGACGACCAGTGAAGGACGACCAGTGAAACTAAACTGTGGCCATTGGAACATCCTGCAGACCACACCCCCTCCAGTCCAGACCACACCCCCTCCAGTCCAGACCACACCCCCTCCAGACCCCCGCAACGCATTTCCAGGGCGGGTCATTTCACGAGACATTTGGAGTAAAACTGTCAATCAATCCACACCGGAATATATTTTTTATTTTACAGGAAAAAACAATATTTTCATATATTTTTTTTGGTACAATATCCTTCTGTCTCTGCTTTAAAGACTTTTGCCTTATGTGAAGAGGATTTTTGTCACATTGCACTTGTATACTGCCTAGTGTTGTTGCCTCAAAGTGTACATAATTAAGTAATGCACTGAAACTAGATCATGTTTCTAAATTAAAAATCATGGATATATTGTTTGTTTCTCCTAAATATTTCTGAATGATGTGCTTTTAGCGTTCAGACCGGAGTTAGAACTGTGAAGATTAGAACATATTTGCAACAGTCGAGTCTTGAATTCACGATTTTGTGCAAACACAAGCACCTTTTATATTGATTTATGTAGTGCCTTTAATAGTGTTGTACTGTAAACCTTTTGCATAGGAGTTTATTAAACCCTGTTCCTGTGTTGGAATCTTTAAGGAGCATTTTTCTATTGAATTTTGGACATCAGATTCATGGCATATTCAGATAATTATTCTAAAACACTGAGTGTGTGAGGAAAAGTAAATCAAGTCACATGGCACAAAATTACCTTTTATTTACATTAAGTCTGTGCAAAATGCAGAATTTCAACCAGAAAGCATGAAAAGGGATTACAACAGTTTCTCACATTTTTAAAAATAAAAGTTGAAATCCTAAATAAAATTTATCTGGGACTTTGAACAATTAAAAAAAAACAATTCATTAAAAATACACCAGTGCCAATAAAACCCTCGTGTGAAAACTCTTTTTGTGACATTCCCAGTGCAACTTTATGAACAAACCTGAAAATACTTCATTTCAGCAAACATAGAATTTCAAAGTGACAAGTGTTCTCCACAGTTAGATAAAAAAGAAAAAGACATTAAAACACTTACTGTTCGCCCATAGAATAAATAAGATAAAAAGGACATGCCACAGCGTAAGTTCAGGAGTGCAGCACAAAAATATGGCTCGAGTTAAGAAGCGTCTCAATCCAATGCAGAAACTCTTTGGATACATTATATTTACAACTGCAGTTGCCTGGACAACGGCCTGAGCTAAAGACGGAGCAGCTCAGCAGATGAAGGTGCCGAAGTCGCCCATTCCGTTGCGTTTGAACTGGTTTTCCTGAATGGACACAAAGATCTCGTGGTTGAGTAGGTCCTGGACGGGCCGGCTGCACGTGGCCTCTTTACTCCGGCTCAGCTGCCGACACAACTGCCACTTCCTGGCAGAGGCCACCAGCAGGTCGCCGTCACCTGGGCCGCCGCCGTCGTCGTCTGGGCCGCTATCGCTGTCTGTGGGGGGTCTGTTGGGGGGAGTCTCAAAGGTGGTGACGAGTTGAGGTTCAGCTGATGATCCTGATGTTTTTTCTGCTGATTTAATGTTTTCTGAAAGAACAAAACAAATGTATTAAAAGTGCCACAGACACGGGCTCTGCACCGCCATGATGTGGTTATAGTATTTGAACCACGACGCTGATGAGGATCCAGTCCTCCAGAGGTTTTCCTTTCATTTGTGACAATTCAAAAATGTTTGTCTTATTCAGTAAATTTTTTGATTGTTTAGGTTTTATTACACAGGACAGCCGAGCGCAAAATGGCAATGAGAGAAGGGAGGACATGCAGCAAACTGCCAGAACCGGGGATTCAAACCCACAACACTGCGGCCGGACGCACATGGAGGCAGCGCCCAAACCATTTGACAACCGGGTTAAAGCCATTAAAAGTAAGACATGACTGACCTTCAGTCTTCAGCTCCTCCCCCGCGCTGGGCTCCTCCCCCACGCTGGGCTTCACCAGGATCACTCCGTAGCCTTCATTGTTATGAATGACATTGTTTTCCATGGTGATGGACGGCAGCACGTCATGCTCACTAGCAAAGTCCTGTTAGGATTCAACAATAGTTAAATGCACAGATAAATCTAATGGAGAAATAAATTGTGTAATTTAAATGATGCTCCACTAGTTCAGGATAAAGATGAGCAGCTCACCTTAATGAGGATCCCATCTTTGCAGTGGTGAATGCCATTTCCAATCAGACTGCACACACTGCCAGGGTAGATCTCTATGCCAGCTCCCTGAAGAAACACACTTTATTAAGAAATATCACTGCAATCCAGCTAGAACTTGCATTTCAGTAGGTGGAAAGCAAGAGATGACCTTGTAAATGCCACAGTGTGTTACCTTGGATCCATAGAGGTCACAGATGTTCATGGTGAGGTGGGCTGATGTTCTCACGATGACTCCGGTGGTCTCGCACTGTAACACACAGTTCTCCATGTCGAGGTTCCCCTGACGCACGCCTAAACATCCAACAAGACAACGCTTGATACTGTTTTACGCTGAAATCACTCATATTACAGTATTTAAACCACTCTTACACAGAATGCCCTCAATGGCGTCATGCTGGATAAACTTGATGTTGGATATTTTGACGTTGGTGCCAGTGGAGTCAACAAACGAATCCCCTTTGCCCTTTTTCTCAATCACCACCTCATCTGGAAGACCAAAGCCTAGAAACACAGACGCGATTAATGAAATACATGTTTTTTTATTTGTATTGTCCGTGTTGAAAGAGTATTACCTTCTATTGTGACAGAATCTGGCAGGTTGATAGAACTGGTGACATTAAAGACGCCTGGTAAAACTATGACCACATCGCCTTCGTGACAAGAGTCCACGGCTGAAACTGGGTCTCCGTAAAACTGAACGTAAAGAAAAACACTTTACACATTGTACCTTCCTGCAGGAGGACAACTGTACTGATCGGCCTCAAAGACATTCTGGTAAACCATCCGGCGCCTCAGGATAAGGAAGCAGTAAAGCATTTGACCGAGAGTCGAACCTCTGTCTCGTTAAAGCACCTCGCGGTCTCGTTCGAGCTCTCGATTTACCGGTCAATCGACATTCCAACTCGCCCCTGGGGTCATGAGCACTGGGTAATGCCTGAGCCTCCCTCCTGCACTCTATAGTATGGATGTCACACACACACACGTTACCGCACAAGTCTGGTGCCGTTTTTTCATGTTTCATAACTTGCCTTAATTTCTGTGTCCTCATTGGAATACATCGGCAGCAGTCGGTCATTCAGGAGGGACTGAAGCTGGACACTGGTGCAGGAGGACGTCACGATGTGGACCACCTTTAACCCGGAGTCTCTGGGCCCACGGCTCTGCACGCACTGCTGCCTGGCATTACCTTTATAGCCAAGAACGTACCTGGAATAACAGAGACTATATGAGAACGAGCACAAACATATGAACGCAGTGGGTTATCATTCTGTGAACTACCGTAATAAAGGGTTTTCGATGATGTGCAGCTTGCGTTTGTACGTTTCCAGTTGGTCGTAGAGTTTGAGGCCCTCGACCATGGACACGTTGTCTAGCTCCGAGTCGGAATCGCAACTCATGCCACTGCGCAGGACGGAGAACTGCTCAAAGACTCTGGAGCAGTTTTCAAGCAGCGTCTGGTACTCCACGACCAAACCCGCCGGCACTCGGTCCTCCAAGATGTCGTAGTACCTGAAATATGCAAACAACAAGATATAGAGCATCAATGTTTGTTTGCGTCAAATGTTTCACACACATACACTGCAGAGGAATACTTACAGTCTGAGGCGAGGCTCTACACATCGAACAAAGTAGTCAAAGTCATCATCTTCGTCCTCTTCGTCCCACTGCCTCCAGATGTGTTTGTAGAAAAACCTAAAAAACACAATTTAACTTGGTCGGTCTCATCTAAAAACTTACATTCTTTCTTTAGGTAATGCACGGAGGATATATCATTATTTGCATGCATTTGTTCATATCTTATTGGTATTTGACATAAGCAGATTACATTTTAAATAATGAGACTGGATTACTACAAACGGCAAGACATGTGTGACATTTGCTGTAGGTTTGAGTTGTACTGGACTGGACACAACGTTTGGTGCGTCGCAGAGAGAAAAGAATGCGTTAATAATTGCTGACAAGGATAATAATTGGCAGGTAAGAGCAAATACACTCTCCTGCAATGGGCTAAAACTCCAGTGAGAGTCCCTCCTCTTCCCAAACAAAACTGTAATCATTGTCCAGATCGAGATATTGGACGTTCAGCAGAGTCAACATTTCCATTTTTACTCATGAGCAAGGGGAAATCGAAGAGCAATACGGCTAGAATATTGCTGTATGAAGTGAAAAGTGCATTCTGTAACTGCATTAAATCATACATTACATCATAACATCACCTTACTATTGATTTTCAAATAGTAATACATCAGCAAATACAACTTATTGGCACCAGCATAATTAAATTAGACCAAAAAAGGCCTAGTTTTGAGTTTAGTGTGATTTCAGACACCAGATTTGACCGTTTGTCTTACTCGTTAACACATTTTGTGCGGCCGTTCTTACCACGTCGGACAGAAAGGCCCACCTGTGATGCTCGATGGCGAGTGCGGTCTGCTCGAACTCGCCGGACTCCTCGTAGACGGCGTGCAGCTCCTTCAGAGGGACCTGGCGCTGCGTGGCCTCCAGCACCGACTTCATGTTGTCCTCGGTCAGCTCGCAGCCTTTGGCCTGGCACTGCATGGGCACCACCAGGCGCACGACGGCCTTCAGGTCCTTAAAGTCCACATCCCGAACCTACGGGACCAGCAGGACCAACAGGACCGGTCAAGAGGACGCCAGGTGATGCACGGGCTGGATTGTGCTCACAGGAGCTGCCTTTAGGGACACTTTTGGACAGAAAATGTACTTCCACGTCTACACCAGGTTCTAGAACGATGTCCCTTATATTTGAGGACGAGCTGCTCTGATGCTTGTTTAATTAAAAATAAATAGTTATATGTTCTTCAATCTCCTCCTTGAGCCGACACCTTAACGTGGTGGAGGGGTTTGAGTGCCCGAATGATCCCGGGAGCTATGTTGTCGGGGGCTTCATGCCCCTGGTAGGGTCTCCCAAGGCAAACAGGTCCTAGGTGACGGGTCAGACAAAGATCGGTTCAGAAGCCTCTTATGACGACGACACAATCAAGGCAGTTCACGTCGCCCGGATCGGCGTCACCGGGGCCCCATCCTGGAGCCAGGCCTGGGATGGGTGCTCCATGGCGAGCGCCTGGTGGCCGGGTCTTACCCCACGGGGCCCGGCCGGGCACAGCCCGAAAGAGCGACGTGGGGCCGCCCTCCCGTGGGCCCACCACCCGCAGGAGGATCCATAGGGGGCCGGTGCAGAGAGATCTGGGCGGCAGTCGACGGCAGGGGCCTCGGCGACCAGATCTCCGGACACAGAGACTAACTCTGGGGACATGGAATGTCACCTCGCTGGGGGGGAAAGAGCCTGAGCTTGTGCGGGAGGTTGAGCGATACCGACTAGATATAGTCGGCCTCACCTCCACGCACAGTTTGGGCTCTGGAACCCATCTCCTCGAGAGGGGCTGGACGCTCCACTTCTCTGGTGTTGCCCGCGGGGAGAGGCGGCGGGCTGGTGTGGGCTTGCCGATAGCCCCTCAGCTCAGCCGCCACGTGTTGGAGTTTACCCCGGTGAACGAGAGGGTCGCGTCCCTCCGCCTTCGGGTGGGGGACAGGTCTCTCACTGTTGTGGCGGCCTACGGGCCGAACAGCAGTGCAGAGTACCCGGCCTTCTTGGAGTCCTTGGGAGGGGTACTGGACAGTGCACCGACCGGGGACTCCGTTGTTCTACTGGGGGACTTCAACGCCCACGTGGGCAATGACAGTGACACCTGGAGAGGGGTGATCGGGAAGAACGGCTTCCCCGATCTGAACCCGAGCGGTGTTCAGTTATTGGACTTCTGTGCTAGCCACGGATTGTCCATAACGAACACCATGTTCAAGCACAAGGGTGTCCATCAGTGCACGTGGCACCAGGACACCCTAGGCCGGAGGTCAATGATCGACTTAGTTGTCGTGTCATCAGACCTCCGGCCGCGTGTCTTGGACACTCGGGTGAAGAGAGGGGCAGAGTTGTCAACCGATCACCACCTGGTGGTGAGTTGGATCCGCTGGCGGAGGAGGAAGCCGGACAGACTTGGCAGACCCAAGCGCATTGTGAAGGTCTGTTGGGAACGTCTAGTGGAGCCCTCTGTCAGTAGGGTATTCAACTCGCACCTCCGGGAGAGCTTCTCCCATGTCCCGGGGGAGGCTGGGGACATTGAGTCCGAGTGGACCATGTTCTCCGCCTCCATTGTTGATGCGGCTGCTCGGAGCTGTGGTCGCAAGGTCTCCGGTGCCTGTCGTGGCGGCAACCCCCGAACCCGGTGGTGGACACCGGAAGTAAGGGATGCCGTCAGACTAAAGAAGGAGGCCTATCAGGCCACTCTGGCTTGTAGGTCTCCGGAGGTCATCGACGGGTATCGGCAGGCCAAGCGAGCCGCGGCTCGTGCTGTCGCAGAGGCAAAAACCCGGGCCTGGGAGGAGTTCGGGGAGGCCATGGAGGAGGACTATCGGTCGGCACCAAAGAAATTCTGGCAAACCGTCCAGCGCCTCAGGAAGGGGAAGCAGTGTCTCACAAACACCGTTTACGGTGCGGGTGGAGGCCTGCTGACCTCGACTGGGGATGTCGTCGGACGGTGGAAGGAATACTTTGAGGATCTCCTTAATCCCTCAGTCACGTCTTCTGAAGAGGAAGTAGAGACCGGGGACTCGGAGGCTGGCTCATCCATCACCCAAGCTGAAGTCACTGAGGTTGTCCGCAAACTCCTCGGTGGCAGGGCTCCGGGGGTGGATGAGATCCGCCCTGAGTACCTAAAGTATCTGGATGTTGTAGGACTGTCTTGGTTGACACGTCTCTGCAACATCGCGTGGCGTTCGGGGACCGTGCCTCTGGACTGGCAGACCGGGGTGGTGGTCCCTCTGTTCAAGAAGGGGGACCGGAGGGTGTGTTCCAACTACAGAGGGATCACACTCCTCAGCCTCCCGGGTAAGGTCTATTCCAAGGTACTGGAGAGGAGAATCCGACCGATAGTCGAACCTCGGATTCAGGAGGAGCAGAGTGGTTTTCGTCCCGGTCGTGGAACACTGGACCAGCTCTATACCCTCCATCGGGTGCTCGAGGGTTCATGGGAGTTTGCCCAACCAGTCCACATGTGCTTTGTGGATCTGGAGAAGGCTTTTGACCGTGTCCCTCGGGGTGTCCTTTGGGGGGTGCTCCGGGAGTACGGGGTCCGGGGCCCTTTGCTCAGGCCTGTCCGGTCCCTGTATGACCGGAGCAGGAGCTGTGTTCGCATTGCCGGCAGTAAGTCAGACCTGTTCCCAGTGCATGTTGGACTCCGCCAGGGCTGCCCTGTGTCACCGGTTCTGTTCATAATTTTTATGGACAGAATTTCTAGTCGCAGTCAGGGGTCGGAGGGGGTCCGGTTTGGGGACCACAGGATCTCATCTCTGCTGTTTGCAGACGATGTTGTCCTGATGGCTCCATCAAACCCGGACCTGCAACATGCACTGGGACGGTTTGCAGCCGAGTGTGAAGCGGCTGGGATGAGAATCAGCACCTCCAAATCCGAGGCCATGGTTCTCGACCGGAAAAAGGTGGCTTGCCCTCTCTAGGTGGGTGGGGTGTCCTTGCCCCAAGTGGAGGAGTTCAAGTATCTCGGGGTCTTGTTCACGAGTGAGGGAAGGATGGAGCGTGAGATCGACAGGCGGATCGGTGCAGCGGCTGCAGTGATGCAGTCGCTGCATCGGACCGTTGTGGTAAAGAGGGAGCTGAGCCGAAAGGCAAAGCTCTCTATTTACCGGTCGGTCTACGTTCCTACCCTCACCTATGGTCATGAGCTTTGGGTAGTGACCGAAAGAACAAGATCGCGGATACAAGCGGTCGAAATGAGTTTCCTCCGCCGGGTGGCTGGGCGCTCCCTTAGAGATAAGGTGAGGAGCTCGGCCACACGGGGGGAGCTCGGAGTAGAGCCGCTGCTCCTCCACGTCGAGAGGAGCCAGCTGAGGTGGCTCGGGCATCTGTTCCGGATGCCTCCTGGGCGCCTCCCTCGGGAGGTGTTTCAGGCATGTCCCACCGGGAAGAGGCCCCGGGGAAGACCCAGGACACGCTGGAGAGACTATGTCTCTCGGCTGGCCTGGGAACGCCTCGGGATCCCCCCGGAGGAGTTAGAGGAAGTGTCTGGGGAGAAGGAAGTCTGGGAGTCCCTGCTCAGACTGCTGCCCCCGCGACCCGGCCCCGGATAAAGCGGCAGAAGATGGATGGATGGATGTTCTTCAATGCAAAGGAAGACTACAGCTCATAGAAACTAAATATAAATGATGCAAGCTTGTATTACTTGCACTGACTATACTTGTTCAACTGTGGACAAATGATTACAACGACTTGGGTCAATTACAATTGACTTTGTTGTAATATCAGAAAAAAAATAACTTTCATTGCCACAGTCTAATAAATTGCTAAAACTGGACAGCTTTCATCAATGAACTATAGATAAAAAAGCTTTACCCTTAACGTCCGTGCTCTTCATCTTTTGTCATACGTCATAGGAATTGCATATTTGTAAGAAAAGTCTCAAAACCTACATACTTTTATTATCAATGATCAATCTAAAAGTGACGTGTCCATCCCGGAGACGCCCGTCATGCTGCAATGTCAAATAAATATGGAAAAGAGTGTTTGGAATGTTATGTATGTGGTCTGTCATTTATTTGTGATTTTAATGCATTTTTGCTGTTGTGTGAAGCACTTTGAGTCGCCTTGTGTATGAAATGTGCTCTACAAATAAATGTGCTCTTTCCTTATATGCAAATTGTTTATCATATTAAACACTCACCTCCACCAAAACATCAAAGACGTCCGTGCACCACAAAGCCAGCCAATCACACGGCTCCACCACCTTCTCCAGATAATCTGCCGTGAAGGCTTTCACCTCGGACGGCTTACAGTCACCTGAGCACAAAATGACACCTTATTTCAAACCTACATTGCTTTTAGTCTTGAGAGGACAAGATCTCATGCCTCAGGAGCGTGCACACGTGGAGAATGATCTTGTGAGACCGTTGTATTGTTTAACGCTAATGAGTGACACATTTGAGAAGCTGTAGATGTTAAATCAATCAAAAACTGTCAATCTGATCACCCCAATGTATTTATCATAGCATCATTCATGTCAAAATCTCATCTCGTGGACCCAGTCTCGCGGCCATCAGCTCTGGTCGTCCCATTACCGAGCACGTAGTCTTGGTAGGCCTTGAACCTCTCGTAGAAGAGCAGGTGGCCGGTCTGGAACGTGTCCGGGAGACCGGCGCTGGATTCGGATTTGTGTTCACATCTCTGCAGCCGTGTGCCCAAGTGCGCCGTGCCAAAGGGGTCTGTGCCACTGTCGTCGCCACTGCTTCCACTGCTCTCACTGTTCTCGTCCTCTGCGTCCTGGAACAGAGCTGTAAGGACCAGACGCATTAGAATACAAATATCTGCCCGGTTTTTATTAGATTCGAACACAGAATAGAGTGTCACCAGTAAGACAAGTTGTATGCACGACTTCACCAAGCGTCAATAAGATTTGTGGTGTTTGTTTATGTATATGAACAAGAGAATTCAGATCATTAAAACACCTGAAGACAAATGTCAGTGAATGAGTGGATTTTTAGAGTAACTATTTTATGAATTATGTGCAATTAATTGTAAAAGAACGTTAGATCTTTAACATTTCCCTTCGATTTTGACTTTGCCACATTAGTTTGTTCTCGTTTGCATCATTTTCCTTGTCAAAACCTGTACAGGTGCGAAGAATCTGAAAGAAATGACATTACTCACATCACATGACTCTGATACATGCACAAATCACATTACTAAACAGCTGATGAAGCAGTTTACATGATATTTTCTGATACATCCAGAAACCAGACAATGATCAGATGTTTTGCCTGTGCAGAACCACTGTCAGTGAAGCATTAGAGGAAGTAAAAGGTCGTACATTTGAAAAGATCACGTGCAATTATCACACGTAATTAATCCATCTAATAAACAACATACTAGTCGAAAAATTGCACGACATTTTTGCACGTACCGTGTGTCCCCGGGGCCCGCTCGTGTCCTTCGATGCAGTTGTTGTTGTCCAATTCGAGCTCGACGTGAACGTACGAGTCCAGCTCCGACACCAGCGCCACCACCTCGTCCATGTCCTCGCCGAACACCGACCGTTTCTCACCGGACACACAAAAAGAACCGTCCGTGCTCCCGCAGACAGCCGTGGGACGTGTACCTGAACCGTCCGTGCTCCCGCAGACAGCCGTGGGACGTGTACCTGAACCGTCCGTGCTCCCGCAGACAGCCGTGGGACGTGTAACTGCACCGCGCGCACGCCCAGCGACACTTTCAAACTTTCCCCGGTTTGCGGAGCGGAGCCAATGGGAAGAGCCGCGCGCCCTCTCTATTTCCTTACAACCTGACCAATGAGAGCGACGACACTGGGCATGCGCAGTGACAGTTACGCTAACTCAACAACGTTGTCTCGTTAGCTCATGAAGCTCTTAGCCGTGTCCCAAGTTAATATAAGATAATATGAGATAATATAATAGATATTTGGTTCCAACATGGATCTATTATATTATCCTAAGTCACCGGCTGCATCCTTCGATGGACCCAGCGCCTCCGTGCGGCCTCCACGGACCGCAAAGGCCGTGGGAGGACCCGCTGCTAATGCTAATGCTAACGGCACGCACAACACGCAATTATGCAAATGTTGTTGTTGTTGTTGTTGTGCGACCCTTTAGCCCACGATATTATAGTTTATCTCACCCAACTCTTATGTCTGAAACAAACTATGAAGTTTCAGCTCTTATAAAATTAATATAATTACCACACTATCAAAAAAATATCTAGAAGTTTCAACAAAAGTAATGAAATATGCAGTCTTAATTTCAGAATGGGATTTTATAATGACATGGGAATACATTTAAGTACAAAGCTGTACTTGTACCCATAGACATATAATTACTCTGCTTTTCACCCAATGCTGAATAATAAAGGCTCGAGAGAGATGGATTGTATGTTTTATAGTGTACTTATGGTCCTGGGACAGTAAAATGTACCTTTACCTCAACCTCAATCTTAAAAGCAATATTCAGCCTATGCACTGCACTGGTTTATATTTTAATGCAGAATTATGCAGTGTGTGGGACCTTTTCACCAAACACACCGGGTAGTTCCGGTTGCCTTAAAAATGCAGAGTTCCACTTACGGCTCCATTCATTTCTTATTGGTAATTATTATTATAAGACATGTAATGCATACCATACCAAGTGCTAACATAACTGGTATATATTTTATGCAGAATTAAACTATATCTGTGTGTCAATGTGAACTCAATCGTTGATTATTAAATAAATCAGTGATTATGAATTAAATAAATAATAATATGGGGATTAGATCAATGGCAAATATGAAAAAGTACAATCATCAAAATATCTAGAAGAACATTATATTTAAAAGTGTATATTTACAGTCAGAACATGGGTGCTGGAACTGGATGACTGTTACCATGGTGATCTCTCTAGTAGTCAATGTGTGTCAACCAATTGAGTTTTGACATTACTGCCACCCATTGTAGTTGTACGTCTAGACTTTAAGATAAGATAAGATAATCCTTTATTGTCCACACATGGGGAAATTCCATTGTTGCATTTTAGACTTTATCCTTCAGACTTTATTCTTTAGACTTTATTATTTAGATTTTATCCTTTAGACTTTATTATTTAGATAAGATAAGATAAGATATTCCTTTATTGTCCCACATGGGGAAATTTCATTGGTGCAACGCAGGTAGATACAGAGGTAGATACAGAAGAACAGATCACTTATAGGAAGTCTGAAAAACACTTTCAGTAGAAGATCTCCTATAAATAAATAAAAAAAACTCCCATAGACAAATAAATAAATAAATACCATTGCATGTGATCACGACAGTAATTGCACATGAATATGTGTCACGACAGCACATGAATTGCACATGAATTTCACAGTAATTGCACATATGACAGAATTGCACATGGTTAGGTCAGTATTGCGAGTGTTCAGTACTAACAGTGTTTGTTATAAAGTCTGACAGCAGCAGGAAGGAAAGACCTACGAAACCCTTCCTTCACACAGCGAGGGTGGATCAGTCTCTCACTGAAGCTGCTCTCCAGAGCGGACAGAGTGTCCTGCAGGGGGCGACACTCATGGTCCAGCATAGATGTGAATCTAGCCAGGACCCTCCTGTCCCCCACCTCCTGCACCGAGTCCAGAGCACAGCCCAGGACGGAGCTGGACTTCTTGATGACTCTGTCCAGCCTCTTCCTCTCCCTCTCTGTGATCAAATCAAATCAAATCAATTTATTTTTGTAAGGCCCAAAATCACAACAACAGTTGCCTCTGAGGGCCACAGGGAGAAATGAATCAACAATGTCTGTGGTGGCGATGGAGTCAGACAATGTCTGTGGTGGCGATGAAGTCAGACAATGTCTGTGGTGGCGAGGGACGATGTCCCAGGGTCCTCTGTCCTTAGACTCTCCTTCTCGGCCAGGAAAAACTACAAAAAAAACCTCTTTGGGAAAAAAGCGTAGAAACCTGGAGGAGTTCCAGTGAAGGAGAGATCTGACTCTCACAGACGGACAGACGGACACAAGGAGACTGGAGCTGGACCCACTCTTCAGGCAGAAGAGGGACCGTCTGAGTCGAGCTGGACCCACTCTTCAGGCAGAAGAGGGACCGTCTGAGTCGAGCTGGACCCACTCTTCAGGCAGAAGAGGGACCGACTGAGGCGAACTGGAGCCACTCTTCAGGCAGATGAGGGACCGTCCACACAGGGCAGGGACCACTTCACCAGGGGAGGGGCATCTGGGTCCACAGGTCCTCAGGAGTGAGAGAAAGAAAAGAAGGCGGTGAACAGTTTGCAAGTGGAATCAAAAAATAAATATTGTTTGATAGCATAAGTAGTCAGAAGAAGAAGAGGATAGTGCTCAAGCTGTCATACTTCCCCCAGCACAGTTACTCCTAGGGCAGCGTAGCTGAAGCTGTGGGTTTATCTTTCTGTTCCTAACTACTCTGACCATAAGCGATTTCGAAGAGGAACGTTTTAAGCCTGGACTTAAATGAAGAGACTGTGTCAGCATATTTAACATGGGTCGGGAGCTGATTCCATAACACAGGAGCTTGGTAGCTAAACGCTCTACCTCCTACAGTACTTTTAGAGACTCTTGGCACCACCAGAAGGCCGGCATTCTGAGAGCGAAGAGCTCTGTTTGGATGATATGGTTCTATAGCATCTTTGAGGTAGGATGGGGCCATGTCATTTATGGCTTTGTAGGTCAAGAGTAGAATTTTGAATTTGATTCTGGACTCGACGGGGAGCCAGTGAAGAGACTTCAGCACCGGCGTAATGTGCTCTCTTCTTTTTGTTCCTGTTAGTAATCTTGCTGCTGCATTTTGAACCAGTTGAAAGCTTTTTATGGAGCTTTTAGGACACGCTGCAAGCAGGGAGTTACAGTAGTCTAATCTAGTCGTTACAAATGCATGGATAAGTTTTTCGGCATCACTTTTAGGCAGAATTCTTCTGATTTTGGCTATGTTGCGCAAATGGAAATAGGCTGTTTTACAAGCTTGATTTATATGAGCTTTAAATGAGAGCTCCTGGTCAAATAAGACTCCAAGGTTTCTTACAGTAGAACTGGAGGCTACACTGACATTGTCCAGTGTGACTATCTGCTCAGATAGAGCGTCTCGTAGATGCTTAGGGCCAAGCACAATGACCTCGGTTTTTTCAGGGTTAAGAAGCAGGTAGTTTAGTGTCATCCAGGTTTTTATCTCCTTCACACAAGTACTAAGTCTGTCTACTTGATCGCTCTGATCAGGTTTCATTGATAAATACAGCTGAGTGTCGTCTGCATAGCAGTGGAAGTTAATGTCATGCTTTCTGATAATGTTGCCTAATGGTAGCATATAAAGAGTAAACAGAATTGGACCGAGTACCGAACCCTGTGGCACACCGTAAATTACTTTAGAGCTTGGTGAGGAGCTCTGGTTTACATTAACAAATTGGAACCTATCAGATAGATAGGATTTAAACCAGCTGAGGGCTGTTCCTCCAACACCTACATCACATTCTAACCTCTGCAGTAGAATGTTGTGGTCAATGGTGTCAAACGCTGCGCTGAGGTCCAACAGAACCAGGACTGAGACCAGTCCATCGTCAGCGGCTAATAACAAATCATTTGTGACTTTAACTAGTGCAGTTTCAGTGCTGTGGTGGGCTCTGAACCCTGACTGGAAAACTTCAAATAAGTTATTGTCCTGCAGGTGGCGACAAAGCTGTTTTACTACAACTTTTTCAAGGATTTTAGAGACGAAGGGAAGATTTGAAATAGGTCTGTAGTTTACCAATAGGTCGGGATCTAGATTAGGCTTTTTCAGAAGAGGTTTAATGACTGCATGTTTGAAGGACTGTGGAACATAGCCACTTTCGAGTGAAGTATTTATTATATTAAGAATAGGGTCTATAATTAGGGGAAGAATGTCTTTGAGGAGTCTGCTTGGAATGGGGTCTAGGACACAAGTTGAGCTTTTAGAGGACATAATGGCTGAAGTTATCTCTGCTTGATCAACAGCTGTGAACCTTTCTAGGTTTACAGGTGGATTTATATGGGACGTTAGATTTACAGCTTGGGCTAGTTCAGGGCTAATAGCGGGGGTAATTTCATCTAATTTATCTCTGATTGTTTTTATTTTATTATTAAAAAATAGGAGGAAATCATCAGAGCTAAGTGTAGCTGGGATTGAGGGCTCTACTGCACTGTGACAGTTTGTTAGCCTAGCTACAGTGCTGAAAAGGAATTTAGTGTTACTTTTGTTGACTTCTATTAGATTTGAATAATATCTGGTTTGGGCCTTACGCAGAGCCTGCTTATAGGACAGCAGGCAACTTTTCCATGCTTTTAGGGATTCTTCGGTGTGAGAGCGACGAAATAATCCCTCTAACTTTCTAACCCTTTGTTTATGTGAACGCAGTTCTTGGTTGTACCATGGGGAGGCGCGCTTTGGCCTAATGACCTTCTGTTTTAACGGCGCGACAACGTCAAGAGCAGACTTCAGAGAATTCATGGTCAAGTCGACACATTGATCACTTAAACTGGGACTAAAACTGTTCTCAGCAGGATCACATGACATGTCACTGAATATTGGCTCTATTATTTCTTTGAATTTTGAGATAGATTTTTCAGATATTGTCCTTTTCATTATAACTTTATTTTGTGGGACTGGATGATCTTTAAGAATAAACTGAAAGGTAATTAGGAAATGATCTGACAATATAGGGTTTTGAGGGAGGACACTGAGGTCACTAATCTCTGTTCCATACGTTAGGACAAGATCCAGAGTGTTCTTGTGAGTGTGAGTCGGTTTATTTACATTCTGAGTGAAACCAATGCTGTCTAACAAGGCGCTGAAGGCATTACTGAGAGCGTCATCACTCATGTTCACGTGGATATTAAAGTCTCCAACTATAACTATTTTATCCCAGGCTAACACTAAGTTTGATATAAAGTCAGAAAACTCTGTTAAAAACTCTGAGTAGGGACCAGGAGGTCGGTAGATAACTATGAACAAAACTCCTTTTTGGTTTTTCATATTTGGACATGTGATTGACAGCATAAGGCTTTCAAATGAGTGAAATGCATTGTTAGTTTTAGGGCTCATGAGTAGGCTTGAGTGGGAGATCACTGCCACACCACCACCTCGGCCTGTGCTCCTGGCAGTCTGAAAGTTAACATGGGTGGGTGGGGTTAAGATGGGTGGGTGGGGTGGACTCATTTAGTCTGACGTAGTCGTCTTGTTGAAGCCACGTTTCAGTTAGAGCTAGAAGATCTATGTTATAGTCACTAATTAATTCATTAACTAAGAGCGATTTGGAGGAAATTGCTCTAATGTTTAGCAGTCCACATTTTACGTGTTTATTCATTTGTGTATTTGTGATTGTTATTTTCCTTAAGTTATTTGGTCTGACGCCTGAAATATTTTTTCTGAGATGTGACTTTTTGGCATTATTTGTACGAGGGACACGAGGGAAACGAGGGACACACACAGTCTCTATCTGTCTTGAATCTGAACACTTCACATGTAACAGAACGGGCGAGAGTTCAGCGACAGAGGAGCGTCTTGAACTGCTGCTCTGCACCTGGGGCTCATCCCTAGATGGTCACTTAACACGACTAAGACTATCGGTCAAATTCCGAACTAATAGGGATGTACCCTCCGAAGTCGGATGGATGCCATCCCTGCGTATGAGCCCGGGCTTTCCCCAAAACGCACTCCAGTTATCAATAAAGACAACGTTGTTTTGAGGGCACCATCTGGATAACCAGTTGTTGAATGCTGAGAGACGGCTGTACAATTCAGCATTGATCCGATTGGGCAGGGGACCAGAAAATATTACAGTGTCTGACATCGACTTCGCTAGGTCACACACCGCGGCTACTTGAACTTTGAGCACCTCTGATTGTCTCCGCCGGGCGTCGTTACCGCCTGCGTGAACCACGACTCGCCGGAAACGGGTCCTACTCCGCTTTAAGATCCTAAGGTTTCCTTCGATGTCACCCATTCTGGCCCCCGGGTAACACCTAACGCTAGCAGCTGGCAGCTTCACGTCTCTAACAATAGAACTCCCGATTACAAGAGTTTCTCTAGTGTGTTCAGCGGGCGTGTGATCGCTGAGGGGAGAAAACCTATTATAGACGTGAAGCTCACGGCGCTCTGAGGTTCGGCGTTTAGCGCCTTGTCCCCTCCGAACTGTCACAAAATGGTCCCTATTCTGTTCCTGGTCTAGTCCCGGCTGCACGGGAGACGCTGAGGGGCTGAGCTCGGCCTTACTGCTACTGCTAATGCTAATGCTACGCCCTGCAGCGCGGTCCGGTAGCCCTCGCGCTAAAACCGAACTATAACTGGACTTAAGCTCCTCTAAACAGCGGATCCGCGCTTCTAACTCCGTAACCCTGGCCTCCAAAACTACCACTACACTGCACTTCACGCACCTATCATCAGAGAAGGAGCCAGGGTTCTGACTCGACATATGACAGCTCAAACAGGTAAAGGTAGATCCAGCCATGACGCTAGCGGCTAGGCTACGCTAGGCTAGTTCAGGCTGGAGCTAGAGAGTGAGGAGGGCTTTTTAATCCACGAAATACTGAAAAGCGAGCGGCTTGAGGCTCCGGATTGTTTGCGGAGAAATCAAACGTTCACTTTCGTGTATATGATGCGTAAATAGTGTGTATAATTCGTGGATTAATCGGTAAAAGGCTCTAAGAACGAACAGCTCTGAAAACGCGACACACTCACCGGAATTTCCTCCTCTGACCAGAGCTCTGGCATCTTCAAGTATGAAAAAAGTAATCACAAGGCAAGGCAACCAATTTAAATTCAGAAGAATGGAAACAATTATTTGGGAAGACAGTTTAACGAACAAAAGTCTTCTGGTTGCATATATAATTGGCCTCTGTTGGAGGAAAACAGTAGGTATAAAAACTAACAATGTTTCTCTGGATGGGGTTGGTTGGTTACAGGTGATGCTGCTGCTCCAGCAGGCCACACCGTACAGGAGGGCTGATGCCACCACAGAGTCGTAGAAGGTCTTCAGGAGTGGCCCTGTCACTCCAAAAGACCTGAGTCTCCTCAGGAGGTAGAGCCGACTCTGGCTCTTCCTGTACAGTGCGTCTGTGTTATGAGTCCAGTCCAGTTTGTGGTTCAGATGAACACCCAGGTACTTGTATGAGTCCACTCTCTCAATGTCCCGTCCCTGGATGTTCACTGGTGAGGGGGCAGTGGGGTGGCGTCTGCGGAAGTCCACAAACATCTCCTTGGTCTTCCCCGCGTTGATGAGGAGGTGGTTCCGCTGACACCAGTCCACAAAGTCCTGCGCCAGTCCTCTGTACTCCGCGTCATCGTCGTCCGTGATGAGTCCGATGATGCAGAGTCATCAGAGAACTTCTGCAGGACACAGCTGTCCGTGTCATGTCTGAAGTCTGCAGTGTAAAGGGTGAAGAGAAAGGGCGCGAGGACAGTGCCCTGGGGCGCCCCCACACTGCAGGTCCGAGTGTCAGACACACAGTTCCGGGCTCTCACAAACTGGGGTCGGTCTGTGAGGTAGTCCAGGATCCACTCTGCCAGGTCATACTCCACACCAGCCGTCTCCAGCTTGTCCCTCAGGAGCAGCGGCTGGATGGTGTTGAAGGCGCTGGAAAGATCGAAGAACAGAATCCTCTCAGAGCTGCCAGGCTTTTCCAGGTGAGAGAGAGAGTGGTGCAGCAGGGAGATGACGGCGTCCTCCACTCCGATGCCAGGCCGATATGCAAACTGCAGCGGGTCCATGGCTGAGCTCACGGTGGAGCGGAGGTGGTCCAGGACCAGCCGCTCCAGTGTCTTCATCAGGTGGAACGTGAGAGCCACTGGCCTGAAGCTGTTGAGGTCTTTGGGGCGCGGTGTCTTAGGCACAGGTACCAGACAGGAGGTCTTCCAGACCTGTGGTACCACCCTCAGCTTCAGGCTCATGTTGAAGACATGCTCCATAACTCCACACAGTTCATCTGCGCAGGACTTAAGGAGCCTGGGGCTGATGCCGTCAGGTCCTGCTGCCTTCCTCACTTTAATCCTCTTCAGCTCACTCCTCACCTGTGCTGCTGTGACAGTCAGTGGTTGGCAGGGGGACTGTCTGCTGGGGGGATGGGTGAGTCCAGGCGAAGTGGGGAGCTGATGGTCCGGGGCAGATAAGCGAAGAGGGAGCATGCAGCTGTGCAGTGGGAGGGGCGGGTGACCGATCAAACCTCAAGAAGTGAGCATTTAAATCATTCACCCACTGTAGATCCCCCTCTGTCTGGGCAGGGGGGATTTTGAAGCCCGAGATGGTTTTCAGGCTCCTCCACACTCCCTGAATGTTCTTCTGCTGCAGCTGCTCCTCCATCCTCCTCTTGCAGCCGGCCTCAGCCTGCCTGATCTTCCTCCTCAGCTCCTTCTGCACAGTCCTCAGCTCCTCCTTGTTCCCTGACCTGAAGGCTCTCTTCTTCTCCTTCAGCAGAGCCTTCAGTTCACGGTTAATCCATGGCTTGTTGTTTGGAAAACACCGCACCGTCCGGGAGGGAACAATGTTCTCAAAACAGAAGTTGATGTAGTCTGTGATGCACTCTGTGATGGTGTTGATGTCCTCCCCATGTGGGTCATAAAGCTCAGTCCAGACAGTGGTGCTGAAGCAGTCCCTCAGAGCCTCCTCGCTCTCAGCAGACCACATCCTCACCTCACGGGACACCACAGGCTGCCTGCGCACGATGGGTTCATACACAGGCCTCAGATGTACAAGGTTGTGGTCCGAGCTGCCCAGGGCAGGGAGGGGGGAAGAAGAATAAGCCTCCTTGGTGTATGCAAAAACCAAGTCCAATGTTCTATTGTTCCTGGTGGGGCAGGTAACATACTGGGTGTATGTTGGTAGAACAGAAGAGGGAGAAGCGTGGTTAAAGTCACCAGAGACGAGGAAGAGAGCCTGTGGGTGCTGTGTTTGCAGCCTACAAGTGCAGGAGAGCAGTGCTTCACAAGCATTTTCAGCATTGGCAGACGGGGCCACATAGACTGCGATCAAAATCACATGTGAGATTTAGACTTTATCCTTTAGACTTTATCTTTCAGACTTCAGACTTTATCCTTTAGACTTTATCCTTTGGACTTTATCCTTTAGACTTTATTATTTAGGCTTTATCCTTTAGACTTTATCCTTTAGACTTTATCCTTTGGACTTTATCCTTTGGACTTTATCCTTCAGACTTTATCCTTTGGACTTTATCCTTTGGACTTTATCCTTTGGACTTTATCCTTCAGACTTTATCCTTTGGACTTTATCCTTTGGACTTTATCCTTCAGACTTTATCCTTTGGACTTTATCCTTCAGACTTTATCCTTTAGACTTTATTATTTAGACTTTATTCTCTAGACTTTATCCTTTAGACTTTATTCTCTAGACTTTATTATTTAGACTTTATCCTTTAGACTTTATCCTTTAGACTTTATCCTTTAGACTTTATCCTTCAGACTTTATCCTTCAGACTTTATCCTTCAGACTACAACTGAAGCTTTTTCTACTATTTATCCTTCAGACTTTATTCTTTAGACTTTATTCTCTAGACTTTATCCTTTAGACTTTATTCTCTAGACTTTATCCTTTAGACTTTATCCTTTGGACTTTATCCTTTAGACTTTATTCTCTAGACTTTATCCTTTAGACTTTATTCTCTAGACTTTATTATTTAGACTTTATCCTTTAGACTTTATCTTTCACACTTTATCCTTTAGACTTTATTATTTAGACTTTATCCTTTAGACTTTATCTTTCACACTTTATCCTTTAGACTTTATTATTTAGACTTTATCCTTTAGACTTCATCTTTCAGACTTTATTCTTTAGACTTTATTCTGATAATGTAACACTCGGATCTCCACCGCCATAAAACACCGTAGAAGAAGAACGCAGTTGTTGTGTGTAATCCCTCCGTGTCGCCACCAGGTGGTGCTGCTGCCGCGTCCACAGTCGCGCAGTTGCCTCTCATCAGCAGTAGAAGAATCTGTAGCTGGCGACACAACCTGCACAGGTCGTTGTGCCAGCGAAAAGGTAAAAGATGACCATCTGTCATCCACCGCACTCATGTCGCAGCCGCATTGTGCGCTGCAAACAAAAGCCCTCATGACCAGGGCGCGTGCGATCAGAATGCACGGCGTCTTTACGTCTTCAGCGCACAATGTCGCAGCGGTTAGCATTAGCACGCTAACCTAGCACGCTAACGTGAAAACAAAACAGGCATTTCAGTCACTGCCACAAACGAGCCCATTTCCCGACTGCCACTTCACAACAAACGTGGTTGTTTCATAAGAAGGATTGTGAAATAAAGTTTCTATCTTTTATATCTGGAAAATATTTGCTTGAACGTGTGCCCTAATTACACGCTGTCACTCAAAACACATCTGTAGACTTCCATTTTACTCTCTAAACTATTGTATTATGCTACAATAGTTTAGAGATATGTATTGTAACATATATAAGTGTTGTGTATGTATAAAACAGAGTTGAGTCTTGCAGAGTTTAATCATTGGGTTAATGACAGGGTCCGTGTAATTAGTTTCAGATATAGAACAGAATTCTCACTTATCTTGCTTGACCTACTTGCAGTTGTTATGGCCTAAATCACAAGTTTTGTTATTAATCTTATAAAGCCTAAGTTTCACCACGTGTTTCTGAGGATTCATCCCAGAGACGTTTCATCACATTCCCCCAAAGCAGCTGGCCATGATCTGGTTATACTTTTATCAAATTATATTGAATTGAATTGATTTTTAGAATGTAAAGTGACTGAATAAGTTATTCCCCAGACATTCTCTGTAATACATTTGACCTTTTGTGGTCAAGACCTTATAAAGTTTAACCCTTGCCTGATCTATAAAGATATATAAAGCACATCCAGAAGAGCTCGTCATACATGGCATTTGTGCCTCAGAGATTGAAGGCTTCTTTAAGTGAAAAACTACATTTACGATTTACTGAAATTCAAACCCCGGAAGGCCATAAGGGAACTGTGAACTGACACGCATAAGCTTAAAAAATAACCAAATGAGTATAAGTGTCAGAGTAGAGAAGAGTTTAAACTGAACCAAACACATCTATCAAGAAAAGTGACTGGATATTTATCCAATAAAAAACACATGTCATATGTTTCTGAATACATAATACTTTATGATTGATCTTAACCTTCTTTTTCTTTTTTTCCTAGACTTTTGGAAACATTTCCTTGTGAAAAAATGTGTGACGATGATAAACATGGCAAGTCACCGAAGAGTGACGACGAGAACGAGCTGTCGGCCAGCGACGAGTCCGAGCCGGAGGAGGCGCCCAGCAGCGCGGCGTTCGACCCGGAGCTGGACGATGAGGACGACGACGTCGAAGACCTCAAGACGGTCGAGAGCGTTGCCACGGTCACCGCCCCGAAAACCAACCCCTTCAGCCTGAAAGGCGGCAGCACGGGCTTCTCCAGCCGCAGCCACAGCATCTTCGACTGCCTGGACAGCATGGCCAAGATGACGTCCTCCGCTTTGGGCCCGGACAACGTCATAGATAGCGTCTTCGCCCGACCCGCCGTCCCGCCCAGCCGCAAGACGAGCCACCCCCCGTCGACCGGCCCCACCCCCGCCAAAAAGCAACGAGGCGTGCCCGATTACCTGGCGAACCCGGACCGCTGGACCCGCTACAGCCTGGAGGACACGGCCGAGACCAGCGACCAGGGCAACAGCCGGGTGGCACATCAGTATCTGGCCAGCCTGCTGCAAAAGAAGGACGAGCCGGTGAGTCGGGACTCCTGTAACCTCCACGAGAAAATCATCTTCTCCAAGCCCAACCGGGTGGCCAAAGAGGCGCCCGGCAACAAGACGGAGAAGCAGGGCAAGGAGACGAGCACGCGCCTCAGCCATTTGAATGAAGACGAGGACGAGGACGAGGGAGACAAGAAGGACGCTCAAAGTAAACAAAAGAAGGACGAGTTGGACATTAAGAAAAAACTGATGGATGTCGAGAAGGGAGACGACGAGGATGCCACGCAAGAGGCCAACGCGGGGTTCGGCGCTTTCAAGAAAACGCATCACAAAATGTTCAGGAAGTCGGCCGAGGAGAGCAGCCAGAACCAGGCCTGAGACGGAAGGACGAGCAGTGAAGAATATTGATGTTGTGTCGAGTTACAAGGCAGCATATCGTTTGAATTTAAAAGTTAAAGGTGCACTAAGCGGCTTTTCTGGTGGGGCGTCAGACTTCTGCGCTGTCCGGAATGTTTTGGCGTTAAACTTGAAAGATCAAGGTTTTTTACTGCTAAAAATGCATCAAAAAAGCACTCTTACTAACGTCTTATTTGTATAGGAAAATGTTACGTGCGTTACCTTTGTGATGAAAGAAAGAAAAGATAATTGGGTGTGGAATTGAGCAGTCAAGTCCATAAACTTTCAGATATAATGCAGAAGGAAATAGGAATTTAAACCGTTGAAATTGAGCAAGTTTGAGGTGTTTTATGGGATTTTTTTTTTGTGTTTTCCGTATTCACACTTTTCCTAAGAATTCCACAATTTTATAAATGACACTCCTGACTTGTAACTGGGCACGGAGGCACGGCAAATGGTGCGTTTAATGCCATACTGCGGAACATATCGGGGAGCGCAGGGCAATTTATGCAAGGATTTTCTCAGAATTTCGATCCATGTACAAATTGAGGTAACTAAAGTCATCTGCGTCTGTTAAATCCTTCCGTCCTTGCCGAGGCGGACCAACAAGAGACGTGGATGAGGTAAAACTGCATTTATTCGAGAAAATTAGCGAAAAACAGTGAATCGCAATACATCGATTCGACCAAAAAATAGCAAATCGTCACCGAAACGCCGATCATTTTGCTAATAATTCCGCGCGGGACGAGCAGATGGCGTCGCGCACCCTCCACCAGAAAAGCCCAGTCGTATTATTGCGTATACATTTGCCTTCCTTGTAAATACGGACGCATATACAGTAGTTCTACAATATGCATGCGTAGCGTAGTCGAGCGTCCCGTACCGTCCCTCACTTAAAACCTGTAAATACTGTTGAGCGGTACTTTGGCCCCGTCGGCCCTTCAACCCTTCCGTAAGCGTTGGCGCCCCCTGCGTTTTGTCCCTCTTTTTCGTTGACGTGCCTTCTACTTAAATGAATGAAACGACGGGCGAGCCCAACGGACGTACTAAAGCAATACGACTATAGAGGTTTTTTTTGAATAGTTTGTGTTTTTTTCCGACGGTAGCGTCACAAGTAGCGACAACAAAAAAAAAGAGAGAAGTTTGCCGGCCGATTATGATTTAAAAAAATAAAGGATTTGTGTGCGTAGGCGGCGGGCGCTGGACTTTTTGTTCAAAGTGTACGAAGTCGGTTGTATTATACTTTCGGAGAATTAGAAAGGGAAACCATTTTATAGACTGCCATTTCGTCTCCTTCCAAGTACGGTTTTGCTTTCTACTTTACTACTTGTGTATATTGGAATCTTCCCCCGCAGCGGCCGAGAACGCTATTATTAAGCTGAATCGCATGCACTGTTTAGACGTGAAAGTGTACGGTTTTAAAGAGCCTTATTTTGTAGATCCATCCTGTGTCCAACTGTTCAAACATTATGTCTTTGACTCTTGTTATTTGTGTTTTAGAAATTGATATTGTGTAAATCATCTTTCGGAATTAAAAAAAAGCTCAATTGTTTTTTAAGGAAAAGCCAACAGATGATTACAGATGTGATTTAGTGTAAGTGGTAAGAGTTTACCGTTTTTTCCGAAGTATAAGTCGCACTGGAGTATAAGTCGCAGCAGCCAAAAAATGCATAATAGAGAAGAAAAAAACATGTTGCACTTGAGTATGAAATGCAGTTGCAAGTGTGGAGTATATAAGTATAAGTCGCACCTGGGCCAAAACTATGAAAAAAGGTGCAACTTACAGTCCAGAAAATACGGTAATAGAGAAGAAAAGAACATAAGTTGCACTGGAGTATTAAATGCAGTTGCAAGTGTGAAAATGACAATATCACATATAAGTCGCTTCGGAGGATAAATATATAGTATAAATATAAGTATTAGTCGCAACCCGGCCAAAACCTATGAAAATATATGACTTACGGTACATATAATAGAATATTATCAGAATGGTTGTGTGCTTTGTAATTTAGTGCAAGTACCGTATTTTCCGGACTATAAGTTGCACCGGAGCATAAGTATATAAGTAAAAATATAAGTATTAAGTCGCACCAGCGAAAAAATGCACTGGAGAATGAAATGCAGTTGCAAGTGTGAAAATAACAAATAATATCACATATAAGTCGCTCCTGAGTATTAGTATATAAGTATAAATATAAGTATAAGTCACACCCCGGCCACATTCACGACTGGCCTTTGTGAGACTGAAGTGTTTAATCGAATGTGTTAAACGTTTAAGTTTGATGAAGCGGTTCATCTGTCGTTACATGAAGTGGTTCGTTTGTGCGCTTCACGTCTTCTCAGAGTTATTAATATCGTAAAAGTCACAGTTCAGTTTTCATCTAGTCTCTGTTTTCACATGGAAGGTCAATGTTTGTTTATTTCTAATGGATTGAGGTGTGTTCTGACGACTTCCACGAAAACGAAACCAGATCATCGACTCTCGCACGTGGAAACCACATTCCTTGAACGCAAAGTCATCAGACGTAAGCCGACATCTGTACTCGAGTAGGAGGAGCGTTACTTTAAAATATGACTAAAGTAGTGACTCAAAAAATTACCCAAGAAACAAAATTGGAGAAACTACTTGAGTTCTGAGCGACATTTCAATCCAAATCTGATTTATCTGAGTTATTGTAACAGACATAATGTTACATAATGCACACTAAAAATAAAACAAATCATTCCCGAAAGAGCTGTTCAAATAATGTAATATTGTCTAAATCAAATGTGTTGACTCACAGTGGCAAAAGGAACCAAATGTACTCAAATAAGACACTGTACATCATTAAATATTACTCAAGTAGTATACAAATTATGGTGTTGGAAAACTACTCAGAAAAGTACAATTTCTCCCAAAACTGACCCACCACATGATGTCAACAATACTTCAAATATTCAGGAACTCGTGTCAAAATGAGTCATGACTTAATGTTGTGTCAGGAGCCGACACGAGGGGCCAAACCACGACATGTGAGGACATTAGTGTGATTTAACCTTGTGATTGATGCTCTGCTCCTCAAACGTGACTGTGATGCATTGTGGGAGTTGTAATGGCAAAAATAAGGCAAGGAAGAGAGTTGCTTTATTTCATTTATTTATTTATTTTATTTCATTTAATTATTTTATTTCTTTTATTTTATTGATTTTATTTATTTATTTTATTGATTTTATTGATTTGACAGGGACAATGCATGATACATAGTTACAAACAAAGCTTTTCAGCTCCCGTCCCTGGTTGTGCTTTTCTAAATCCCACAGATATAAACACATTAAAACACATTTCCATTATTGTGTATTTATTTCAGGATGTAATGAATTCCAGAGTTTACCGCTCTTAAAGCAGAAGGATGATTGTCCATGACGTCCTGCTCTGTGGGACTTGACAGTTTTGGTCTGAGGAGCCTCTTGTAAATGTACTGAGCGCTTCAGGGGCCGAGTTATTCACACACTTGAAACATCATTTAAGAAAACACAGATGACTGAAGCTTTCAAAACAACGTTAAGGTGATTTAATCGGGCGTGTCTCTCTCTCTCTGGTACATTACATTAGATCAGATTCTTCGTCCCAGGTCCCTCCATATATATATGTATGTAGGGTAACATACTAGTACAAGTACTGTAAGGTTATGAATGTCCACCCACTTGTAAAGGGGGCGGGGCATTCAGGTTTGATATTGATTAAAGAATTGCTCAAGAATTCAAACATGACACACTGCCTAAGTGTGGGTAAGTTTGAATCGTATTTTTAAGAGAAGAATGGGGCACCAGCCGGATAATCGGCAATTTAACAACTCTAAAATCAGATATCTAGATTAATTAATTAATTAGAAATTAATTTGCTCGTTGATCTAAAGGTTTGAGAACGTAACCGTGACATTGACCCCTTTTCTGGAAATGAAGGAACACTTAACCAAATGTGGGTTATGAAGATTTAATGACCAAAGAATTAAACAGATAAATATGAATCAGGAATATGCAAATGAGTCGATAACAGATGGAAAACACTAGACATGATGGTTCTAGATCTATCTAGGTGTGTGCAAGAGTTAACTCTCAGATGAAATTCAGCCAGCCTGTGAGGTGCATTCATACGAACGGAACCAGAAGCTGTGATCCTGAGGAGACGGGCCTGCTTGGGGTCCAAGGGCCTGCTTGGGGTCCAAGGGCCTGCTTGGGGTCCAAGGGCCTGCGTGGGGTCCAAGGGCCTGCGTGGGGTCCAAGGGCCTGCGTGGGGTCCAAGGGCCTGCGTGGGGTCCAAGGGCCTGCTCTGGAGTTCGGCTCTGACGTCTGGCCAAAGAAGGACTGGATCGGTTCTGCGATCTGCGTTCTCCTTGGCTCTGAGGCGTTCTCCTTGGCTCTGAGGCGTTCTCCTTGACTCTGAGGCGTTCCTGAATGAAAAGGCCGTCGTGCTTCTCCACCGATGTGGCTGATCTAAAAGGCTGTGGACTTGAAAAAGTTGCAAAAGGTCCTTGCTTGATTTTGCGTGATGCAGCATCAATCACGTTTTTAAAAACGGGCACAGGTTTCTTAGTTCCGGGAGGGAACATTAGCTTCTCTTGGAAAAGTCTTTGTCCCGTAGCGTAGCATCGCTCACGCTAACTAGGCCCGAGGCCTGCTCCCAAGGCCTCATGGACCTTGCTGGTGGGACCCTGGATGGAGGGTTGAGCTTCGAAAGAAACTCGGATGGAACTCGCTCTGGAGCTCGGATGGTACTGGTCTGTAACTCCCTGCTCTTTCCTTTTGTCTTACCCCGCGGGGGTTTTGGCGCCGTGGCTTCAGCCAATCAGCATGCACGCTGGGGTCAGAGCTGATAAGGAGACGAGATCTGGCTTTAGGCCACAAGAGTTACACAAAAGGTAAAATTGTCCACAAAACAAGTTATGAAACAGTTGAAATGACACGATATCACAATATGTACATGTAAAGTCAACTGGTGGACACATTTTTGCAATCTGATGATTGTCTATTAAAACCACTAAAACCGCATAGTCTTTCAGCGTTTTAGCGTTTGTCTTGGAGAGATCGTTACTCTCTGTTATCCAAAAGGAGTCATTTGATGAAAAGTTATTTTCAAAGTTCAGAGCGTCTCTGTTGTCACTATTACATCCTCTTTCTTCTGAGGGGCGTAAAACTCCACACAGGCAGTAGATAACACCTAGCCCACATTCCTGTCACCATGGCAACAGGGGGAGGACATCTGCATATCCTACATGTACATTACACAACACACGGAAAGTACGGGTACAAAGGGACGAAAGAAAACAGGATTTTCAGGAAGGAGATAGTGGATAATATTTGCATTAATTTCACATGTCTTGCTGTCTTTGTCCTAGTGTGAAACCAAACGGGGCCTGGCTCCGGGGCCTGGCTTATATTTTTGTCTCAACAGAGTGAAGAGGAGCTTTAGAGCTCATCAATAAAACGTGTGTATTATTGTTTATTATTGTATTATTACTGCGTTTGACAAGATGCAGGTCTTCCAAACGCAGAGCTGACTGGGTAAGTTGAGCCACACGTGAATCTCTAAAGCAATAACGTTGTATTGGCACGAGATATGAGACTTGTCCTTAAATCGTGTCAAGAAAAGGTTTGGGTGAATTATAAAAGATCTACATTTTAGGGTAAAAACTCCTTTTAGTCCCTCAAAAAACAAAACAATAATAATAATAATCAATGAAATTTCCCCATGTGGGACAATAAAGGATTATCTTATCTTATCTTATCTTAATGTGGCTCGTTCACGAAATTGATTACATAAAATACATAATAAACTTTTATTTAGAGCAAAACACATGATAGATTAAAATATCACAAGACAAATAAAAAAATGATTATTAAAAGTTACTATGGCGTTTCAAGTGTACAAGAAACAATGGGGGGAATAAAAATACATAATCGTTACAGTTTAGTAGTTTATGGAGTTTTTAGTCTCTTGAGGTGACAACATATAATTTTAGATGCGTTAATGTTATTGTTTTGTTCTCATTGTTGTTGTTTTTGTTCTTGTTGTTTTTGTTCTCGTTGTTGTTTTTGTAGTTCTCGTTGTTATTTTTGTTCTCGTTGTTTTTGTTCTTGTTGTTTTTGTTCTCGTTGTTGTTTTTTTAGTTCTCGTTGTTATTTTTGTTCTCGTTGTTGTTGTTTTTGTTCTTGTTAGGCCCGAGCGCCACAAGCTGGCGAGAGGCCTATTAATCTCGTAAGGCCGTGCGAAGCACGGCTGCGAAAGTGCGCACGTAGTGCGCACGAAATCGAGCGCGAAGCGCTCGCCCACTTCCAAACACTCACTAACGCACTCCTTCACTCATGCACGCCCCGTGCATACTAATTAGTAGTAGGAAAATGGAACATTACCGTTGTAAACGGGCGAAGCCCGTGCAAAAGTGCGCACTAAACGAGCACCTTACATTGGGATGACGACCGCGAAGCGGTCGTCATCCCCATATAAAGCACTCATTTGCGCTAAGTACCTCACGAATACGTTCCCCATCTCTTGCATGTTCCGTGCATATAAGCATGTAATGCAAAAATTGAACATTATTACTGTATAGAGGGCCAAAAACACAAAGTGGGCGGAGCCCACTCAAAATTAACGAAAGTACCCGTCAGTGACCAGGGACCCACACCATGAGGTAGGAAAGCGCGAGCGTTTTCCGAAAATGTATAGTTTATGATATTTGAAAAATGGGAAACATTGTTTTCGCATCGGAATATTATTCTTTCTTTCTTCTTCTCGGGACCAACCCCCCTATTTTTCACCCAGTGAACATTGACGAAAAGTCACAAAAATTTGCACACCTCTAAAAATCGTGCCTCTCTACATTCTGGCTATTTCCCTTTTCTAAAATAAAAAAAATTGGCGCGTCAGCGCCCCCAAATGTACCAAAAATGCATTGAGAGATGGGAAATGACCCAAAAAAAATCTGATCGTAGAATCATGAAATTTGGCGCAGAGGTAGATGGTGACAAGAGAAGTAAAAAATATTATTACGGCAACGCCGTCCGCCCAACCAAATATCGGCCATATTGCTTCAAAAATGGCTAAACATGACTTCGGAGTTTTTCCAAACGTCGTACTTTTACGAACTCCTCCCAGGGCGTTGGCCCTAAAAAGCTGAAATTTGGTGAAAATGCTACTGAGGAGTGGGACATCAAAAGTTATCCAAATTACATTGATACCTCTCACGGTCTCTGTGCGGCGAAGCCGCAAACTGTAGCTAGAATTTCAGAAATCTCCCATATTTAAAATTTCTGCCGTTTGCGCAGATAAAGTCCGAATTGCGTCAAATTAGAATCAGTTGTTAAACTCTTTGCCCTAAACCTACTTGAAGTGAAATAAATTAATTTGGAGCCACAGCGCCCCCTACAGATTTTATATGGAGGTTAAATGTTTAGTTTTGCGAAATTTTATGAAATTTGACACACAACTCAATTTTGGCCCCATCAAAAAAGTCAATGAGACCCATGTCATAATTGTTATGGCGTTGCCGTAGCAATGACCAAAACCTCCCTTGTTATTCCAATGGGGAAATCGCCAGAACATGTTTACACTTTAGACTTTCACAAACTCCTCCCAGGGCTTTAGCCCTATTAACCTGAAATTTGGTGAGACTCAACTTCAGGGGTGGACCATCAAAAGTTATCCACATTTTTATTCAAAGAGTCACGGTGTCTGTGCGGCAAAGCCGCACATTTTGCCAAGAATTCAAAATAAAATTGCTTTTTGATGGTAAAACAAAGTGAGAAGATGTGACAGCTTCACAGATTCAGCAGTAGGCGTAATAAAAGGACAATTGGGGCGCGTTAGCGCCCCCTCCTCTTGCGGCGTGGCGGCGGCGTGGCGAGGGCCGATCATTGCCGCTTGCGGCTATATTTGTTTTTGTTCTCGTTGTCGTCCTCCGTATGACCCACGTTGTGTGCGGCGCCTGAACACCTCTCTGTCCCGGAGCCTGAACGCCTCTCTGTCCCGGAGCCTGAACGCCTCACTCCTCTCTGTCCCGGAGCCTGAACGCCTCTTTGTCCCGGAGCCTGAACGCCTCTCTGTCCCGGAGCCTGAACGCCTCACTCCTCTCTGTCCCGGAGCCTGAACGCCTCTCTGTCCCGGAGCCTGAACGCCTCTCTGTCCCGGAGCCTGAACGCCTCACTCCTCTCTGTCCCGGAGCCTGAACGCCTCTCTGTCCCGGAGCCTGAACGCCTCTCTGTCCCGGAGCCTGAACGCCTCTCTGTCCCGGAGCCTGAACTCTGTCCTGGAGCCTGAACGCCTCTCTGTCCCGGAGCCTGTCCCGGAGCCTGAACGCCTCACTCCTCTCTGTCCCGGAGCCTGAACGCCTCTCCGTCCCGGAGCCTGAACTCCTCTCTGTCCCGGAGCCTGAACGCCTCTCTGTCCCGGAGCCTGAACGCCTCACTCCTCTCTGTCCCGGAGCCTGAACGCCTCTCTGTCCCGGAGCCTGAACGCCTCACTCCTCTCTGTCCCGGAGCCTGAACGCCTCTCTGTCCCGGAGCCTGAACTCCTCTCTGTCCCGGAGCCTGAACTCCTCTCTGTCCCGGAGCCTGAACTCCTCTGTCCCGGAGCCTGAACGCCTCTCTGTCCCGGAGCCTGAACGCCTCACTCCTCTCTGTCCCGGAGCCTGAACGCCTCTCTGTCCCGGAGCCTGAACGCCTCTCTGTCCCGGAGCCTGAACTCCTCTCTGTCCCGGAGCCTGAACACCTCTCTGTCCCGGAGCCTGAACGCCTTTCTGTCCCGGAGCCTGAACTCTGTCCCGGAGCCTGAACGCCTCTCTGTCCCGGAGCCTGAACTCTGTCCTGGAGCCTGAACGCCTCTCTGTCCCGGAGCCTGAACTCTGTCCTGGAGCCTGAACGCCTCTCTGTCCCGGAGCCTGTCCCGGAGCCTGAACGCCTCACTCCTCTCTGTCCCGGAGCCTGAACGCCTCTCTGTCCCGGAGCCTGAACGCCTCTCTGTCCCGGAGCCTGAACTCTGTCCCGGAGCCTGAACGCTTCTCTGTCCCGGAGCCTGAACTCTGTCCTGGAGCCTGAACGCCTCTCTGTCCCGGAGCCTGAACTCTGTCCTGGAGCCTGAACGCCTCTCTGTCCTGGAGCCTGTCCCGGAGCCTGAACGCCTCACTCCTCTCTGTCCCGGAGCCTGAACGCCTCTCTGTCCCGGAGCCTGAACTCCTCTCTGTCCCGGAGCCTGAACGCCTCACTCCTCTCTGTCCCGGAGCCTGAACGCCTCTCTGTCCCGGAGCCTGAACGCCTCACTCCTCTCTGTCCCGGAGCCTGAACGCCTCTCTGTCCCGGAGCCTGAACTCCTCTCTGTCCCGGAGCCTGAACGCCTCACTCCTCTCTGTCCCGGAGCCTGAACGCCTCTCTGTCCCGGAGCCTGAACGCCTCACTCCTCTCTGTCCCGGAGCCTGAACGCCTCACTCCTCTCTGTCCCGGAGCCTGAACGCCTCTCTGTCCCGGAGCCTGAACTCCTCTCTGTCCTGGAGCCTGAACTCCTCTCTGTCCCGGAGCCTGAACGCCTCTCTGTCCCGGAGCCTGAACGCCTTTCTGTCCCGGAGCCTGAACGCCTTTCTGTCCCGGAGCCTGAACGCCTCACTCCTCTCTGTCCCGGAGCCTGAACGCCTCTCTGTCCCGGAGCCTGAACTCCTCTCTGTCCCGGAGCCTGAACTCCTCTCTGTCCCGGAGCCTGAACGCCTCTCTGTCCCGGAGCCTGAACGCCTTTCTGTCCCGGAGCCTGAACGCCTTTCTGTCCCGGAGCCTGAACTCTGTCCCGGAGCCTGAACGCCTTTCTGTCCCGGAGCCTGAACGCCTCTCTGTCCCAGAGCCTGAACTCTGTCCCGGAGCCTGAAAGCCTTTCTGTCCCGGAGCCTGAACTCTGTCCCGGAGCCTGAACGCCTCTCTGTCCCAGAGCCTGAACTCTGTCCCGGAGCCTGAAAGCCTTTCTGTCCCGGAGCCTGAACTCTGTCCCGGAGCCTGAACGCCTCTCTGTTCCGGAGCCGGGCCGGAGACGTCACCTGTCCCGTGACACGCCCTCACCTTTTACCTGTGACAAACATCAGCATGGTACTTACCTGCGCGCGCGCGCGGAGGCCAACACAACGCGGAAGAGCAGCGCAGGTTCAGCCCACGCGCGACACGGAACGGAGCGGGAGCAGGATGGAGCTCTGAGGCCGGTGAGAACGCGCTCAAACCTGGGAGAGACTGCGAAGAATGTAGGCGCTGCCGCCGGTGCTTCTGCCGCGGAACACGTGCCACTTTCAACATGTTTGTCAAGGACGAGGTAAGAAACTGCTTTAAGTCCCAGTGTGCACGGTTTGACCTGTTTGTTTGCTGTTTGTCATGGGCCACATGCACAAAGGAGTTTAGTTATGTCATGTTCAACTGCTTTACAATATGGCTGATAGAATAAAAACATAACAACAAACCCATGTTTCCATAATGCAGTAAAGTAGTGTTTGAAATCTCAGTCACCCGTTCTGATATTAAGGAATATTGATACAGATCGTGATGAAAATAATAGATAAAACACACAAAATAATAGCGCTTTCTTAATATTACCATGTTTTTTTATTGGTTTGTTTTCCTCCTAGATCTGATAAAGCTCAAGATAATTCTGATAAATAATAAATTGTTCAGAAAAAGTCCCATTTTGGATCAATACTACTTCAAACGAGTGTCGATACTAGTTTTGATTTCGATTAGTATCTGATTTTTGATCATTAGTTATTCTCTTTTCTAAGCTTGGACCATAACACTGACTCCATAATACTGTATTGTGTTATTGTGTTATTGTGCAGGTTCACTCAGTGTATTGGCCTATGAGATGAACAGATTGTTATGGATTATAATGCATTTCACGCTCGACAACATTGCAGCTTTGGCTTTGTAGAGCATTTAAATGTACAAGACTCTGCTTCGTTTGACAGTTTATGATGTCAACTCTGAACAGAAACGAGAGAGGCAAAAGGTGGATTACAGGGCGGCGGAGTTTCTGTTGTAACCTAGTCATGAAGCAAAGTACTGGTCACACCTACGCTGAAGGTTTATCATCCCAATAAAACAGGAAAAATGTTTTTAAGTTAAGCGTTATCTCTCAGTAAACTAAAGATAGAGCAAAGCGAGGGGGCGGGCGGAGAAGTGAAAGTCGTGGAGCATTCTGAGGTTGGACCGGCCGACAGGTTTGGGCTTGTCCTCTGCAGAGCGAGGACAGAAACTATCTTATCCACATAACTTCTAATGTAGCGGCTGAATGCGTTTGAAAGGGATTGAAGAGATTAAAACACAATATCAGTGTGGTTACTGTGACATTTTACACATTACACAGATTATTACAGATTCTAAACCGCTGTAATCTTTTTCAGAAACTGTGTGAGTGCAAATGAAGAAACTATTATTTATCTGGGATGAATAAAGTTACCATTTATGTATATTTATGTACTTTATATTCATTATGTTTTCCTTGTTGTATAAAAATATGTATGTTTTTCTCCCAGAAACCTGTGGATTTGTCAGCCTTTTCCTATCTGAGAAGCTACTGTTTTGTGTATATATATTATTTATTTCTAATTATAATTGCCAATTGGCACAACAATTACAATTTGTAACTTGAGTGGTGCGTGGCCTACTATTCCAAGTAGGACACTAATGAATCAACAATACATGAGCTACAATGAAACATGGAATGTGTTTGACACAGGACGTCCTGGAGCTGAAGGACTGGAACAAGGACCGGGACAAGAACCAGGACAGAGTCCCTCTACTTCATCATCCTCTGGTACATCTCACCTGCATATATACTTACATGTATACTCTTATTTATATACTCTATTACATATATACTGTTACATATATACTCTTGCATATATATACTCTTACATATATACTCTTACATATATACTCTTACATATATATATATATATATATATATATATATATATATATATATATATATATATATATATATATATATATATATATATATTCTCTTACATATGAAATACTCTTACATATTTACTACGAAGACGATAAGAGAAAAAGAAAAGAAGAAGTGTGTTCTATAGAGCTGAGGGAACCAGCATGTTCCAGTATTGACTCTTGACTGTGCTCATGTCCAGGCGGTTCAGAGATCCTATGACTATGTGCTGGTGTCTCCCAAACACGACGATGACGATGATGGAGACCTGAAGAGCCGAAGAGCCCAAGCCTTCATCCATCAACTGGAGAAGAAAAAGTTCAGCGTGACTGTGAGTTTCTACTGGACTTGGTTTGAAATGCACCAGATTTATTGTGTTTTATTTCATTTGTCCAGAGGATTGAACATGAGGAAAAGATTTTCTACGGCCTGCGAGCGCCAAAGGAAACGTTTGAAGACTACATGTACCTGCTCAAAGTGTCCGACTCCTGTAACTGGACTGGAGATCTCCATGGAGACGTGCTGCAGTCCACACGGTGCTGTATAACTGAAGCCCGTCTTGGTATTATTTACAGTTTTTAAAGTTTCTTCACTAACTCTTTCCGATGTCTTTTAGAATACGGATCGTGCATTTTATCCTCCACCAAACTTTCACCACAACTGGAGGTGAGTGAGATTTTGGAACTTTAATAAAATGCTGCAAGATATTCCAAAAATAACCTTTTTTTTTTAAAGTCATTACCGTATTCTCTGCACTATAAGGCGCACTCAAAAATCCTTTAATTTTCTCCAAAATGCCTTATAATCCAGTGCGGTTTATAGTGCGGAAAATACAGTACTACTTTCGTATTAAAAATCAATAAATGTGGATTACTTCCATGAACATAAACAATACAGACTTTAATTCAAAGCCAAACGCAAACAAGGATGCGCTGGTACAGCTGGCAGCCCGGTGTAAACGCTCTCTTCTTTCTCACACTTATTGTGCTTTATCTCCTATATTTTGTAAATATAGTTAGTATATTTTTTCTATTTTACTGTACGATAGGGACACGCGCTGGAATAGTTTTTTTAATTCAACTGTTTTTGACTTTTTTCGGCTGGATTTGAGCGTTTTTCGTTGCGTTCGTTGCGTTGTTGTGTTGAGCTAGCTCCGAGTGAGCCCACCAGCCCCCCCCCGCGCCCTCCGGCCGCGCTAAAGTACGGCGTGTCGTCGGTACACGTTTATATACACGTTTATATGAAAGAGGAACTTCACGAACGATCGGGACACGCACTGGAATCGCTTTAAATTAACTTTTTGACTTTATTCGGCTGGATTGAGTGTTTTCGTCGTGTCGTTGCGATGTGTTTTGGCCCCGAGTCCCCCGGCTCCGGCCCCGCCCCCGGCTCCGGCCCCGCCCCCCGGCCGGCGCCGTACCGCGTTTACACAAAGGAGGAACTCATGAAACTGCGGAGAACAGTCGTCTTACCCGGATATCGTCACGTTATCCCGTCGCAAAACTGACCTAACCTAATACTGATGTGCAATTCTGTCGTATGTGCAATTACTGTGAAATTCATGTGCAATCTATGTGCTGTCGTGACACATATTCATGTGCAATTACTGTCGGGATCACATGCAATGGTATTTATTTATTTACTTGTCTATGGGAGTTTTTATTTATTTATAGGAGATTTTCTACTGAAAGTGTTTTTCAGACTTCCTATAAGTGATCTGTTCTTCTGTATCTACCTCTGTATCTACCTGCGTTGCACCAATGAAATTTCCCCATGTGGGACAATAAAGGAATATCTTATCTTATCTTAACTTTAGTCTGCACTCTGAGGATTGTCTCTGATGATTGTGATCTTTCCACGCAGAGGACCTGGACGACCTCTTGGTGAATAACGTGTTTGAGACGGCGTTTTGCCTTCATGAGGTTCGTCTCCAGCTCTGATGATGCATTACATTGTGGCTTTGTCGTTATTTAATTTTGGGGGGTCTGTTTCAGAGGAAAGGGCAGAAGTCGTTGACGAAGTCGTGGGCTCGATGGACCGCGCTGTTCTCTGGACAGCCGCTGACCAGTGTCAAGTGAGTGTCTTTGTCTTGAGCGTGAGATTGTTCTGTGTTCAGGTGTGTGTGTCTTGTGTAAAAACAGCTGCATGTTCACATGTTCAGATTCAGAATCAGAAAAGGTTTATTGCCATTGTCAATTATCAGAATTCACAAACATAGGAACTTAAAGTATGTATTTAAACTGAAAGAATTGTTGCCATTACCATAAGTACTCAACTAAATCAAAGCACGAATGTTGAATCGCATAATCATAACTTCTTTAAAAACCTCCTTGGTCCAGGCATTACTTCGGGGAGAAGATCGCGCTGTACTACCTGTGGCTGGGCTGGTACACTAAGATGTTGGTGCCGGCGGCGGCTCTGGGAGTTGTGGTCTTCCTGTACGGCCTGGCCTTTTTCCGCTCCAACCCTCTAATGTAAGCCTCGCCGTCGTCGTGGTGGTGTAAATGGATTGATAGCGGTGTAGATCTCATGATGTGTCGTCGCCGTGCCACACAAGGACACGGCGACGGACAAACACTGACCCGTCTTCCTCGTCCTCAGTAAAGAAGTGTGCGAGTCCAACATCACCATGTGTCCGTCCTGCGACAGACGCTGTGAAGTGTGGCAGCTCTCCGACACATGCACCTACGCCAAGGTTTGGCATTTTTGCCTTTTACCAACGCCAGTATCGTTATCCGTGCTGCCATTTGTATTTTGAAAACTACATTGGGAAAACATGTGCAAGAGTCAAACTTTAAAATAACAACATTCACAAACAATGGACAAAACAAAAAACTGAAAGTACACGCTACTACAACACCAACTACTACAGCAACTACTACTACAACTACAACACTACAGTGATCCCTCGCTATATCGCGGTTCACTTTTCGCGGTCTCGCTGCTTCGCGGATTTGCATCATGCATTGTGTTCTGCATTCTGATTGGCTAAGCAGTCTCTCCGCGTCTTCTCTACCTGTGTGTCAATAACGTTATGGATTAATATGTACACGTACGTAAAACCGCTTGCCAAATTGAAGTTTGAGAGGCCGGCGAGAGCGGCGCCGCGCGTGAGCTTCAATGTTTTATGGAGTATTTCATTGTATAATAACTGTAAAAAAATAAAGGTTTCTACTTCGCAGATTTCGACTCCCGCGGGTTCTTCTTGGAACGTAACCCCCCGCGATAAACGAGGGATCACTGTACTACTACTACTACAACTAGAGATGCACCGATCAATCGGCCACGATTAAAAAAGACGGTTTTATGTCCAAACGGCCCCAATCGGTAACCGGCCGGTCACTGTCGTAATTTCCGGTTTTCGGCCGATCCAAACTGCGCGGTGCGTAGCAGTTCAACGCGCCCAGAGCAAAACAGCTAAAAACTAGCAAGACTCATTCAGAGCGCGGCGGCCAAAGCGTCCAGTTTACATTCAAAGTCTATGTAAACGCGCGTCGAACACCTCCTGCACTACTACAACAACACTACAACTACAAAACTACAACACTACAACTACAACACTACAACACTACAACTACAACACTACAACTACAACACTACAACTACAAAACAACAACACTACAACTACAACACTACAACTACAACACTACAACACTACAACTACAACACTACAACTACAACACTACAACACTACAACTACAACACTACAACTACAAAACAACAACACTACAACTACAACACTACAACACTACAACTACAACACTACAACACTACAACTACAACACTACAACTACAACACTACAACTACAACACTACAACTACAAAACAACAACACTACAACTACAACACTACAACACTACAACTACAACACTACAACTACAACACTACAACTACAACACTACAACTACAAAACAACAACACTACAACTACAACACTACAACACTACAACTACAACACTACAACACTACAACTACAACACTACAACTACAACACTACAACTACAAAACAGCAACACTACAACTACAACACTACAACACTACAACTACAACACTACAACTACAACACTACAACTACAACACTACAACTACAAAACAACAACACTACAACTACAACACTACAACACTACAACTACAACACTACAACTACAACACTACAACACTACTACAACAACAACACTACAACTACAAAACTACAACACTACAACTACAACTACAAAACTACAACACTACAACTACGACTACAAAACTACAACACTACAACTACAAAACTACAACTACAACACTACAACACTACAACTACAAAAATCTAGTAAAGCTCTGGGTCAAAGTTCAAAGTGTGTTGTTCAGGCGGTCAGACGGTTTTAGCGTGTTAAAGTAGTCTGAGCCTTGTGTGTGTTGAAATATATTGATTTCAATTGAATTTGAATTCTTACAAAAAGTGTTGTTTGTTTCCTCAGGTCAGTCTTCTGTTCGACAATGAGGGCACTGTGGCGTTCGCCATGTTCATGGCCATCTGGGGTGTGTGCCTCTTCTCCCTGTCTACACTGTTTTTTTACTAAGTACTTTACTAAGTATTTGTCTTTCTTCGTCTTAGCCACCTTGTTCTTGGAATTATGGAAAAGAACCAGAGCAAAACACGTCTCTCGCTGGAAGGTGCACGACTGGTGTGAAGAGGAGGTAAGTTCTGAAAAGAAATGCTGACATGAAAAAACAATATTCAAAAGTCCATGTGATATGTAAGGCCTCAGTTCTGTCTTACTGTTACACTATTACACTGTTACACTATACAAACACAGGACACACCCCTTTTGCAAATAACCATCCTCTTCTCCCTTTTCCACAGTTAATCCATAGTCATGTTTTATACCATTTCCAGATTGAAATGAGTAATTAATGTAATTTTTTCTGGGCCCAAACAGGAAGAACTGATCTTGAAAATCGTCAACGACCCGTTCTGCCAGCCCAAAAAATTCCAACACTCGTACCTGCGCAGCACGCTCGTCCTCGCCCTGGTCACCCTCATGGTGAGCGAAAAACCCTCAGGCAAAAGGGGTTATTTAGAGCAAAGAGGGTGAAAATGTGTCCTTCCTCCTGAAGCGCGGGGAAAGGTCAGCGACTGGAATACAAACAAACGGCTTTTGATCTTAAACAGCCTCAAAATGCACGTTTAAAACACTTTGAAGGAGTATTGATTATGCTTTTAACACACTAGAACATAAGTAAACAACAAGTAGAGTATCATTTTACATTTTGCTCGTTGTAAACCGCAGTATTGATCGTTAACGGGTTCAGTAGAAACAGGTCCAGTGACTCCCTGTTCAAAACTACAGAGCTAATTAGCCCCAACTCTTCATAGTAACGTTTTACAGTAACAAGCGGCGGATTGTCACCGGTCCTGTCCCGCTACTCACACTATATACAAGTACACTACATACAAGTACACTACATACAAGTACACTACATACAAGTACACTACATACGAGTACACTACATACAAGTACACTACATACTACTACACTACATACGAGTACACTACATACGAGTACACTACATACGAGTACACTACATACAAGTACACTACATACGAGTACACTACATACAAGTACACTACATACAAGTACACTACATACGACTACACTACATACGAGTACACTACATACGAGTACACTACATACGAGTACACTACATACGACTACACTACATACAAGTACACTACATACGAGTACACTACATACAAGTACACTACATACGAGTACACTACATACAAGTACACTACATACAAGTACACTACATACAAGTACACTACATACGAGTACACTACATACGAGTACACTACATACGACTACACTACATACGAGTACACTACATACGAGTACACTACATACGAGTACACTACATACGACTACACTACATACGAGTACACTACATACGAGTACACTACATACGAGTACACTACATGCGAGTACACTACATACGAGTACACTACATACAAGTACACTACATACAAGTACACTACATACGAGTACACTACATACGAGTACACTACATACGAGTACACTACATACAAGTACACTACATACGAGTACACTACATACGAGTACACTACATACGACTACACTACATACGAGTACACTACATGCGAGTACACTACATGCGAGTACACTACATACGACTACACTACATACGAGTACACTACATACAAGTACACTACATACGAGTACACTACATACGAGTACACTACATGTGAGTACACTACATGCGAGTACACTACATACGACTACACTACATACGAGTACACTACATGCGAGTACACTACATGCGAGTACACTACATACGAGTACACTACATGCGAGTACACTACAGTACACTACATGTGAGTACACTACATACGAGTACACTACATGCGAGTACACTACATACGAGTACACTACATACGAGTACACTACATACGAGTACACTACATACGAGTACACTACAGTACACTACATGCGAGTACACTACATGCGAGTACACTACATACGAGTACACTACATGCGAGTACACTACATACAAGTACACTACATGCGAGTACACTACATGCGAGTACACTACATACAAGTACACTACATACAAGTACACTACATACGAGTACACTACATGCGAGTACACTACATACGAGTACACTACATGCGAGTACACTACATACGTACACTACATGCGAGTACACTACATGCGAGTACACTACATGCGAGTACACTACATACGACTACACTACATACGAGTACACTACATACGAGTACACTACATGCGAGTACACTACATGCGAGTACACTACATACGAGTACACTACATACGAGTTCACTACATACAAGTACACTACATACGACTAGACTACATGCGAGTACACTACATGCGAGTACACTACATACGAGTACAATACATACGAGTACACTACATACGAGTATACTACATGCGAGTACACTACATACGACTACACTACATACGAGTACACTACATACGAGTACACTACATACGAGTACACTACATGCGAGTACACTACATACGAGTACACTACATGCGAGTACACTACATGCGAGTACACTACATACGAGTACACTACATACGAGTACACTACATACGAGTACACTACATACGAGTACACTACATACGAGTACACTACATACGAGTAGACTACATGCGAGTACACTACATACGACTACACTACATACGAGTACACTACATGCGAGTACACTACATACGAGTACACTACATACGAGTACACTACATACGAGTACACTACATACGAGTACACTACATACGACTACACTACATACGAGTACACTACATGCGAGTACACTACATACGAGTACACTACATACGAGTACACTACATGCGAGTACACTACATGCGAGTACACTACATGCGAGTACACTACATACGACTACACTACATACGAGTACACTACATACGAGTACACTACATACGAGTACACTACATACGAGTACACTACATGCGAGTACACTACATACGAGTACACTACATGCGAGTACACTACATGCGAGTACACTACATACGAGTACACTACATACGAGTACACTACATACGAGTAGACTACATGCGAGTACACTACATACGACTACACTACAAACGAGTACACTACATGCGAGTACACTACATGCGAGTACACTACATACGAGTACACTACATACGAGTACACTACATACAAGTACACTACATACGACTAGACTACATGCGAGTACACTACATGCGAGTACACTACATACGAGTACACTACATACGAGTACACTACATACGAGTACACTACATGCGAGTACACTACATACGAGTACACTACATACGAGTACACTACATGCGAGTACACTACATGCGAGTACACTACATACGAGTACACTACATACGAGTACACTACATACGAGTACACTACATACTAGTACACTACATACGAGTATACTACATACGAGTAGACTACATGCGAGTACACTACATACGAGTACACTACATACGAGTACACTACATACGAGTACACTACATGCGAGTACACTACATACGAGTACACTACATACGAGTACACTACATGCGAGTACACTACATGCGACTACACTACATACGAGTACACTACATGCGAGTACACTACATACGAGTACACTACATACGAGTACACTACATACGAGTACACTACATACGAGTACACTACATGCGAGTACACTACATACGACTACACTACATACAAGTACACTACATACGAGTACACTACATACGAGTACACTACATGCGAGTACACTACATGCGAGTACACTACATACGAGTACACTACATACGAGTACACTACATGCGAGTACACTACATGCGAGTACACTACATGCGAGTACACTACATACGAGTACACTACATACGAGTACACTACATGCGAGTACACTACATACGAGTACACTACATGCGAGTACACTACATGCGAGTACACTACATACGACTACACTACATACGAGTACACTACATACAAGTACACTACATGCGAGTACACTACATACGACTACACTACATACGAGTACACTACATACAAGTACACTACATGCGAGTAGACTACATGCGACTACACTACATACGAGTACACCACATGCGAGTACACCACATATGAGTACACTACATAAGAGTACACTACATACGAGTACACTACATACGAGTACACTACATACGACTAGACTACATGCGAGTACACTACATGCGAGTACACTACATACGACTACACTACATACGAGTACACCACATGCGAGTACACCACATATGAGTACACTACATACGAGTACACTACATACGAGTACACTACATACGAGTACACTACATACGACTAGACTACATGCGAGTACACTACATGCGAGTACACTACATGCGAGTACACTACATACGAGTACACTACATACGAGTACACTACATACAAGTACACTACATACGACTAGACTACATGCGAGTACACTACATGCGAGTACACTACATACGAGTACACTACATACGAGTACACTACATACGAGTACACTACATGCGAGTACACTACATACGAGTACACTACATACGAGTACACTACATGCGAGTACACTACATGCGAGTACACTACATACGAGTACACTACATACGAGTACACTACATACTAGTACACTACATACGAGTATACTACATACGAGTAGACTACATGCGAGTACACTACATACGAGTACACTACATACGAGTACACTACATACGAGTACACTACATGCGAGTACACTACATACGAGTACACTACATACGAGTACACTACATGCGAGTACACTACATGCGACTACACTACATACGAGTACACTACATGCGAGTACACTACATACGAGTACACTACATACGAGTACACTACATACGAGTACACTACATGCGAGTACACTACATACGACTACACTACATACGAGTACACTACATACGAGTACACTACATGCGAGTACACTACATACGACTACACTACATACAAGTACACTACATACGAGTACACTACATACGAGTACACTACATGCGAGTACACTACATGCGAGTACACTACATACGAGTACACTACATACGAGTACACTACATGCGAGTACACTACATGCGAGTACACTACATACGAGTACACTACATACGAGTACACTACATGCGAGTACACTACATACGAGTACACTACATGCGAGTACACTACATGCGAGTACACTACATACGACTACACTACATACGAGTACACTACATACAAGTACACTACATGCGAGTACACTACATACGACTACACTACATACGAGTACACTACATACAAGTACACTACATGCGAGTACACTACATACAAGTACACTACATACGAGTACACTACATACGAGTACACTACATACGAGTACACTACATACGAGTAGACTACATGCGAGTACACTACATACGACTACACTACATACAAGTACACTACATGCGAGTACACTACATACGAGTACACTACATACGAGTACACTACATACGAGTACACTACATACAAGTACACTACATACGACTACACTACATACGAGTACACTACATGCGAGTACACTACATGCGAGTACCCTACATACGAGTACACTACATACGAGTAGACTACATGCGAGTACACTACATGCGAGTACACTACATGCGAGTACACTACATACGACTACACTACATACGAGTACACTACATACGAGTACACTACATACGAGTACACTACATGCGAGTACACTACATGCGAGTACACTACATACGAGTACACTACATACGAGTACACTACATGCGAGTACACTACATACGAGTACACTACATACGAGTACACTACATACAAGTACACTACATACGAGTACACTACATACGAGTACACTACATACGAGTAGACTACATGCGAGTACACTACATACGACTACACCACATACGAGTACACCACATGCGAGTACACCACATATGAGTACACTACATACGAGTACACTACATACGAGTACACTACATACGAGTACACTACATACGACTAGACTACATGCGAGTACACTACATGCGAGTACACTACATACGAGTACACTACATACGAGTACACTACATACGAGTACACTACATGCGAGTACACTACATACGAGTACACTACATGCGAGTACACTACATGCGAGTACACTACATGCGAGTACACTACATACGAGTACACTACATACGAGTACACTACATACGAGTACACTACATACGAGTAGACTACATACGAGTACACTACATACGACTACACTACATACAAGTACACTACATACGAGTACAGTACATACGAGTACACTACATGCGAGTACACTACATACGAGTACACTACATACGAGTACACTACATGCGAGTACACTACATACGAGTACACTACATACGAGTACACTACATACGAGTACACTACATACGAGTATGTCAGGAACAGGATGAACCTTTTAGCAGTGTTATTAGCGGGACAGCTGCGTATGTATTTAGTTAGCTCTCCTGCTAAGTTGCTACGGTACAAACGTTGCACTATCTGAAAACATTAGAGTGAAATGCATTGTGGGTAACAAGCTTTCCTGAAGTCCGCGTCGCTCCACACTTGTGGGAGGGGATAGGGATAGGTGAAAAGCAGAATTTTGTGTGCAATAGCGCTTCAGTTGCTGGACAATACAGGATTACCTAACACGCACGGACCAATCAAACTGCAACTTTGAGTAATTAATGTTGATTTTTCATAATATTTGTCATAATATGTCTCCTTTTTAAATGCTATAATATCTAAAATGACAATGTTGGGGTGGGAATGTTACCCTACATAGGTGTGTTTTGACTAAGTTTTCCTGACCGTGACTTGTGTTCGTGGCGGTGTCTTGCAGCTCATGATCATCATCGGTCTGGCCCAGGCTCTGGTGGTCTTCAGAGTGGTGGCGGCGCCGCTCCTGTCCAAGAGCGACTGGGCCTTCATCAGCGAACACGCCAACTTTGCGGCCTTGATGATGAGCGCCGTGCTGCACTACTTAACCATCCAGATCATGACCAGGGTAAGACGGACTGCGATTCACGAGGGGAAGTGGGTATTCACTAGGGATGTTCCGATCCAATCACGTGTTCGGCAATCGGGCCCAGAAGAAGAAGAATTCAATGGATTTAGTGATTTGGGGTAAAACTGATGCTTTGGTAAACTTGTTAGCATGTTCTTTATGCTATAGTTATCTGAATAACTGTTCATATGTTACGTTAACATACCAGACACTTACCACAGTGCTGTCTGTGCCTCATGTAGCTGAAGGCGTTAGCGTTAGCATACGTCATGTAGCTAAAGGTGTTAGCGTTAGCATACGTACACCTATTCACCATGTTCTCTAATCTGTTATTATTTTAAACTGCATTTCAAGATGAAATGTCTGTTCTTGGTCTTGGATTTTATCAAATAAATTTCCCCCAAAAATGCGACTTATACTCCAGTGCGACTTATATATGTTTTTTTCTTCTCTATTATGCAATTTTTGGCTGGTGCGATTTATAATCTGGAAAATACGGTAACCATTGACCTACTTTGAACTCGCTTGACTGGAGTGCGGCCTGAATTCCTCAAGAACAATGCAGTGTTAGTGTTCAGAAGTATGAGTATGATTGAAATGTAAACAAAGCAGTATTATTAGTACATTGTCACAAAGTAATGCAACACCTGATGAAACTGTCCGTCATGTGTTCAGTCACGTAATGTGCCGTGATCTCACCCGCAGGTAAACAGATGGGTGGCCCTCAAGCTGTGCGAAATAGGTACGATTCGTTTCTGTTTTTCTAAGGAAGTAGTAAACAGAAAGTAAATATAATGATAATAATAATAATAAACCACGTATTCTGTGTTTGTATTTGCAGAGAAGACCAACTCGACGTTTGCGTCGACGGAGAGAAGCTTCACGGTCAAGATGTTTACTTTCCAGTTCTTCACGCTGTTCTCCTCTCTGTTTTACGTGGCCTTCTTCCTGGGCAGGTAAATACAGATGAGATGAGATCAAATTACCTTTATTTGTCCCACAATGGGGAAATTACAGTGTTGCAACACAAATTACATAGATTAGGAACAGGAGTATAATACCGTATTTTCCAAACTATAAGTCGCACTTTTTTTCATAGTTTTGGCCGGGGTGCGACTTATGCTCCAGAGTGACTTTTATGTGATATTATTCATTATTTTCACTCTGGCAACCACAAGAGGGCGCTCTAGGCTCTAAGCGATGCAGAAGAAGAATCTGCACTTCCTCTTCCTCTGGAGTTTGTGGAGTTGTTTAGAAGTGACACAGGAATTCAATGAATTTAGTGATAAATTTCCCCCAAAAATGCGACTTGTATATGTTTTTTTTCTTCTCTATTATGCATTTTCTGGCCGGTGCGACTTACAGTCCGGAAAATACGGTAACAAAAAATTTGAAAAATAATATCTTAATAACTAGATAATGTGCAATGGCTGAAGCCATTGCGAGTGTCTGCATTATTGCGTACAAGTACTACATGTGTGTAGTAAAGACTTTATTCTTGTTAGGCTCGAGCCATGGAATGGAATATGTCGGTCTAATCCCTCATTCGTCCAGGCGTGTTCCATAGTAGAAAAAGCTTCAGTTGTAGTCATCTGGACTCAGTTTGAAAAAATAGACGTTTCGACTCTCATCCAAGAGTCATTGTCAATAACAGAATTTAGGTCGAGAACTCCGATATTAATACTGTTCTGTGGTAAGACCCGCCCATTGGGAGGAGCCTTCCTGAAGTAGAAAGAGTTGTTTGTTTCAACAGAAACTCCCCCTTGTATCTACCGAGCTAGCCTATTCAGAATCTTAATGGGCTATTAGAATCCTCTTTGTCTTTGTGAGACCCTGGCTCAACCACCCTGAGTACCTGATTAGCATCTGAATGTCCTGGTCCTGGTCCTCTACCTTTCCAGGGGTTCAGTATACCATTATAAATAACAGGAAGATTAAACCTAAGCCCTCCATTTCTGTTTAAAGAAGGTCTTTCTTTTTTAACAAAAATAGCTTCCTTGACTCCTCTTTCAAACCATCTTTTCTCCTGCTTAAAACCTTCACCTCACCGTCTTCAAACGAGTGATTAGAGGCTTCAAGATGGAGATGCACGGCACTCTGAGGTCCTGAACTTGTATTTCTTCTGTGCTGATAAAGCCTCTTGTGTAGAGGCTGTTTCGTCTCACCTATGTAACGTTCTTTACAGCTTTCTTCACTGCATTGGATCAAATAAACTACATTGCTCTGTTTTTGAGTCGGCAACTTGTCCTTTGGGTGAACCAGTTTTTGTCTTAAAGTGTTTCCTGGTTTAAAATAAACAGGGACTTCGTGTTGTCTAAAAATTCTCTGCAGTTTTTCCGACAGGCCAGACACATAAGGGATAGAAACACCCTTCCTTCTCTGTTCAGTTTCCCTTTTGTCCTGCTTCTTGGTTCTCTTCACTCTGTTGAAGGCCCAAGCGGGGTAACCACAGGCTGAGAGGGCATTTTGGACATGTTTTTCCTCTTTCTTCTTGCCCTCTGAGCTGGTGGGCACACCTTGAGCTCTGTGTTGTAAGGTTCAGATCACACCCAGCTTGTGCTGTAGTGGGTGGTTGGAACCAAAGAGCAGGTACTGGTCCGTGTGTGTAGGTTTCCTGTATACTTCTATTAGGAGTTTCCCGTCCTCTCCTCTGATCGTGGAACAATCAAGAAAGGCCAAGCGATTCTCCTTAGCGTCTTCTCTTGTAACCCTGATATGTGGGTCCACAGCATTGATGTGATCAGAGAAGGTTTCCAGCTCTTGTTCCTTGATTGTTACAAACGTATCATCGACATAGCGAAGCCACAGTTTTGGGGCTATGCCTGAGAAAGATGCCAGTGCCTTCTTCTCAAAGTGCTCCATGTACAGGTTGGCCACTATGGGAGAGACGGGCGAGCCCATGGCACAGCCATGAATCTGTCTGTAAAATTGTCCCCGGAATTGAAAGTAAGTGGTGTTCAGACAGATGTCCAACAGTTTACATATGTGTTCAGGTGTCAGTTTGGTCCTTTCCTGTAGGGTGGTGTCTTCCTGCAGTCTGATCCTCACCGCTGCTACTGCATCAGTGGTCGGGATGCAGGTGAACAGGGACACAACATCATATGAAACCATGAGGTCATCTGGGTCCAGTTGGAGATGTTTCACTTTATCCACAAAGTTGTGCGTGTTTTCCACATGATGTTACACAAGAGGCTCTATCAGCACAGAAGAAATACAAGTTCAGGACCACAGAGCGCCGTGCATCTCCATCTTGAAGCCTCTAATCACTCGTTTGAAGACGGTGAGGTGAAGGTTTTAAGCAGGAGAAAAGATGGTTTGAAAGAGGAGTCAAGGAAGCTATTTTTGTTAAAAAAGAAAGACCTTCTTTAAACAGAAATGGAGGGCTAAGGTTTAATCATCCTGTTATTTATAATGGAATACTGAACCCCTGGAAAGGTAGAGGACCAGGACCAGGACATTTAGATGCTAATCAGGTACTCAGGGTGGTTGAGCCAGGGTCTCACAAAGACAAAGAGGATTCTAATAGCCCATTAAAATTCTGAATAGGCTCGGTAGATACAAGGGGGGAGTTTCTGTTGAAACAAACAACTCTTTCTACTTCAGGAAGGCTCCGCCCAATGGGCGGGTCTTACCACAGAACAGTATTAATATCGGAGTTCTCGATCTAAATTCTTTTATTGACAATGACTCTTGGATGAGAGTCGAAACGTCTATTTTTTCAAACTGAGTCCAGATGACTACAACTGAAGCTTTTTCTACTTTTTAGAATAAAGAATATTATTTAAACTTTAATCTTTAATGTCTCTTTAGCTCCAGTACTAGTTTGTTTAAGCTGAAGTTGTGTAATGTAGTTTAGTTAGTTATAGAGTTGGGGTTTGTTGAAGAATGTGCCGAGGATGAGGAGAAAGAGGATGTTCTAATGTGCTTCGAACTCATGGGCTTTGAAACACAGAATAAAGTCTGAAGAATAAAGTCTGGCGGCAATGTAACACTTGGATACCAGCCATAAAACAACAACAACAACAACAACAACAACAACAACATGTATTTCACCCTGGAGAGAGCGATTATGGGCACTTCATAATCTAATTTAATTAGATGTCTCCCCCCAGGGCCTGGAGACTGGTGGTGGTAGATATGGAGAGAAGGTAGAGAGGATGCGGGGGATGCGGGGGAGGAGCAGGGGAGGTGGTGGGTCGCAGTACGGTTCGAAGCGGCCGGGCCATCTGCCTGAGGGCTTAAATGCGACCGCCTGAGCGCTGATTGGGAGCGGGGAGGAGTCACTTGGGAGCGTTGATAGCGGATGTGGAGCAGGTCCGAGGGCGATGACGCAGACGTCCCCTGTCCTTACACCCTCCTTCTTGGCCAGGAAAAACTACAAAAACCTCCTTGGGAAAAAGTAGAAACCTGGAAGAGTCCATGGTGAAGGAGGGATCTGGCTCTCTCAGACGGACAGGCGGACGCCCGCTTGAGTGCGATGATGGAGCCGGGGAGAGAGGTCCTTCCATGGAGGCCGACGCAGATTTAAGTTAGGTCTTCCAGGTGAACTTGCGCAGGCTTCATTTTAGTTGTGTAAAGTGTAATGTGCAAAATTTGTGGAAAAGGTACTGCATTTGTGTGAAAGTACTGCATGTGTGTAACACGTGTGTGTCAGAGTACTACATGTGTTGTTGAAAATGTTCAATATTTGTTGAAAAATATTCAGCCTTTCCGCCCGTCCATGTTTTCTGCTGCGTTTTGCAGCATACCAATGACGCTCAGTAATTCACAGTTGATGATTGCGTAGTTTGCGACTCATATAGTTGTTTGTCCTGACAAATTGCAAGATCGTGCTGAACGCAGACCTGAGCAGGGAAAAGGGAGAGAGAGCCTCGATGACCCGGCTGCACCCCCTCCTCCCTGTAGAGACGCTAATGCTTAGCATTAGCGTTCGCATTAGCATTGGCAATTTACTTTTGCAAATACTGAAAAAAAGTACGGTATGTAAAAATGTCAAAAGCAATAGCACCTAAGACGGTGAAAGCGATCGTAAAGAGGTATAACTTGTTGAAATTGGTGAAAGTGTCAAGGAGTGGAAACATCAAAAATCCTACAATCCTAAAAAGCAATAACAGAGTCTGCTTTATGACATCATAAGCAGACACTTAATAATAATAACGCTTATTTACAGCTGTTAAATACACAGAGATTTCATTAATTTGCTTGTTATTATATCAGTGTTCTCGCTGAGGGGTTTTAGCATGGCGGGGCGCGGCTGGTCACCGCCACGCCCAAAAGATACTGCCAGGTATTAAGATCATCTTGCGAGCGAGCGCCGCAGCACTCCTCGCTCCCACCGCCATCCTTCGACCTCAGCCCAGCGAGAACACTGTATATTATCATACTTTTTTTTTTTAAACTGTTCCCGATTATATTTTGAATAACCTTCTCTTTTAAGGATAAATGGACATCCAGGAAACTACAAGAGAATTGCGGGTTGGCGGCTGGAAGAGGTGACATATCCACATGATTACGATACACATTGATGATGGTTCTTTCTCTTAATGGACCCGTGCGTTCTCCAGTGCCATCCCAGCGGCTGCCTGACGGACCTGTTCATCCAAATGGCCGTCATCATGCTCCTCAAACAGACCCTCAACAACGTCTTCGAGTTCACCATCCCGTGAGCGACGTCTTTGCCTCTTTTTGTCTCGTCACTGTATTTGGACGATCTAACGTTGGGCCGCCGGTGCTGCGTTTCAGGTGGGTGAAGAGCTTTTTCAGGAGGAACGCCGCGAAGACGCTGAGGAGGAAGTGCGGCTACTGCTACAGGAAGGCGTGTCGCGCCGAGGACGGCCGCGTGGAGCCGTGCGACGTCTGCAAGCTGCGGCACTGGCTGAAGAACTACCACCTGACCGACACCGACGCCTTCAGCCTCTTCAACGAGTTCCTGGAGATGGGTGGGTCCGGACACGGCTTAAGAACTATTGGTCGTCGATATTAAAGTGAATATATGTGGCTGAATGCTTGAATTTGAGGATAATCGTTCAACCATGCAGCATATTTACATTTTTTAGCTCCATTTGGCACACAATACACAAAACGACCCACTGAATCCACTTTTACAGCAAACAAATCAAATCATGAGCAGGGTTTGTGTCTTTCAGCACAGTCTAAATCAGGGGTGGGCAAACTACGGACCACATCCGGCCCGCCAAGCTTGTCCAAGTAATATTTAAAAAAATATATATATTATTATTATTTTTATTTATTTTTTTGCCCTCAGGCATCTGTCTGCACTTGTATCCTTAATAAATATGACGTGTAATGAATTAAATAATAGATTCAATAGCCTATATTTGACAGAAAAGTGATATTTTATTTGATATTTAATTTTTGGGATTTTTTTTTTTCACCAATGATCGTGGGCCGGCCCTCCGCTACTGGCCTGGATTCGAATATGGCCCTCGGAGGAAAAGAATTGCCCGCCCCTGGTCTAAATGATGAATGAGTTTGCAGTCTCTCTCTTGTATCAGTCAAGAGGGAGTGGCATGCACACTTCCACCTGCGTTCTCAAATCGCCGAAAAATCGTCCATAACGCCTTTAATATAACTGGTCATACAATATAGTAATGGTTTATAATTTTGGTTTCCCCTTCACTGAGCATTCATTATAGAAACCTACGGGTCGACGTGCCCGCTTGACCTGTCTTGTGCCCGGCCCTGGTTTAAGTTCTATTCAAACACTGCGGCTGCTTCACTTTGTCTCACATCTGTATTTCACTTAACGTGTCCAGTTAAAAGTGAAACGAGACGATCCTCTAAGTGTCGCTTATGTCCCGTCCACAGTGGTCCAGTTCAGTTTCACCACCATCTTCGTGGCGGCGTTCCCCTTGGCGCCGCTGCTGGCGCTCATCAACAACATCTTTGAGATCCGTCTGGACGCGATCAAGATGGTGAGTCTGGAGCGGCGCTTGGTTCCCAGGAAAACCAACGACATCGGTAAGCGTTTGTTTCCCCCGTGCGCTGCAGCGATCAGATGCATGTGATCGTGACTGTTCTGACGTCGTCTTCCAGGCGTTTGGACCCGGGTGCTGGAGGCCATCGGCGTGCTGGCGGTCATAGCCAACGGTCTGGTCATTGGCATCACGTCGGACTTTATTCCACGCCTCGTCTATCGATACCGCTACGGGCCGTGTGCCACAGGAACTGCAACTGTAAAGTAATATTCTACTCATTTACTCAGTTACAATATTAGCACTGTCCAGTTACACATTCAGCAGGTTTGCAGCGACATCTTCAGCTGACCGATCGTACACTGTACTGGAAGTCAGTCAAGTGTTTGGAGTGACTTCTTGAGTTCTGACGCTGCTCAGGAGGGAGGAGTTAACCACACTGACAGTTATTTGTTAGTTTCACATTTTTCCAGACCAGTCTTAAGTGGTTTAGATGTGAAGCAGATGCATCATTAATTAGGCCCGAGCGCCACAAGCTGGCGAGAGGCCTATTAATCTCGTAAGGCCGTGCGAAGCACGGCTGCGAAAGTGCGCACGTAGTGCGCACGAAATCGAGCGCGAAGCGCTCGCCCACTTCCAAACACTCACTAACGCACTCCTCCACTCATGCACGCCCCGTGCATACTAATTGCGAAGCCCGTGCAAAAGTGCGCACTAAACGAGCACCTTACATTGGGATGACGACCGCGAAGTACCTCACGAATACGTTCCCCATCTCTTGCATGTTCCGTGCATATAAGCATGTAATGCAAAAATTGAACATTATTACTGTATAGAGGGCCAAAAACACAAAGTGGGCGGAGCCCACTCAAAATTATCGAAAGTACCCGTCAGTGACCAGGGACCCACACCATGAGGTAGGAAAGCGCGAGCGCTTTCCGAAAATGTATAGTTTATGATATTTGAAAAATGGGAAACATTGTTTTCGCATCGGAATATTATTCTTTCTTTCTTTCTTTCTTTCTTTCTTTCTTCTTCTCGGGACCAACCCCCCTATTTTTCACCCAGTGAACATTGACGAAAAGTCACAAAAATTTGCACACCTCTAAAAATCGTGCCTCTCTACATTCTGGCTATTTCCCTTTTCTAAAATAAAAAAAATTGGCGCGTCAGCGCCACCAAATGTACCAAAAATGCATTGAGAGATGGGAAATGACCCAAAAAAAATCTGATCGTAGAATCATGAAATTTGGCGCAGAGGTAGATGGTGACAAGAGAAGTAAAAAATATTATTACGGCAACGCCGTCCGCCCAACCAAATGTCGGCCATATTGCTTCAAAAATGGCTAAACATGACTTCGGAGTTTTTCCAAACGTCGTACTTTTACGAACTCCTCCCAGGGCGTTGGCCCTAAAAAGCTGAAATTTGGTGAAAATGCTACTGAGGAGTGGGACATCAAAAGTTATCCAAATTACATTGATACCTCTCACGGTCTCTGAGCGGCGAAGCCGCAAACTGTAGCTAGAATTTCAGAAATCTCCCATATTTAAAATTTCTGCCGTTTGCGCAGATAAAGTCCGAATTGCGTCAAATTAGAATCAGTTGTTAAACTCTTTGCCCTAAACCTACTTGAAGTGAAATAAATTCATTTGGCGCCACAGCGCCCCCTACAGATTTTATATGGAGGTTAAATGTTTAGTTTTGCGAAATTATATGAAATTTGACACACAACTCAATTTTAGCATCCCCATCAAAAAAGTCAATGAGACCCATGTCATAATTGTTATGGCGTTGCCGTAGCGATGACCGAAACCTTTCATGTTATTCCAATGGGGAAATCGCCAGAACATGTTTACACTTTAGACTTTCACAAACTCCTCCCAGGGCGTCAGCCCTAATAACCTGAAATTTGGTGAGACTCATCTTCAGGGGTGGACCATCAAAAGTTATCCACATTTTTATTCTAAGAGTCACGGTGTCTGTGCGGCAAAGCCGCACATTTTGCCAAGAATTCAAAATAAAATTGCTTTTTGATGGTAAAACAAAGGGGAGAAGATGTGACAGCGTCACAGATTCAGCAGTAGGCGTAATAAAAGGACAATTGGGGCGCGTTAGCGCCCCCTCCTCTTGCGGCGTGGCGGCGGTGTGGCGGCGGCGTGGCGAGGGCCGATCATTGCCGCTTGCGGCTTTATTTCATCTTTACTTTTGGATAGTATGTGTGTGTAAAAGTAGGGGGTACGAGTTCATTAAGTCTTCAGGAGTACGAAAATGACCCCATATGGACCAAAATGACCCCATATGGACACAAATGACCTCATATGGACCCAAATGACCTCAAATGACCCCATATGGACACAAATGACCTCATATGGACACAAATGACCTCTAATACTAATACTGATGTGCAATTCTGTCGTATGTGCAATTGCTGTTGGAATTCATGTGCAATCCATGTGCTGTCGTGACACATATTCATGTGCAATTACTGTCGTGATCACATGCAATGGTATTTATGTATTTATTTATTTGTCTATGGGAGTTTTTTATTTATTTATAGGAGATCTTCTACTGAAAGTGTTTTTCAGACTTCCTATAAGTGATCTGTTCTTCTGTATCTACCTCTGTATCTACCTGCGTTGCACCAATGAAATTTCCCCATGTGGGACAATAAAGGAATATCTTATCTTATCTTATCTTATATGGATCCAAATGACCTCAAATGACCCCATATGGACACAAATGACGCCATATGGATCCAAATGACCTCAAATGACCTCATATGGACCCAAATGACCTCAAATGACCTCATATGGACCCAAATGACCTCAAATGACCCCATATGAACCAAAATGACCTCAAATGACCCCATATGGACACAAATGACCCCATATGGATCCAAATGACCTCAAATGACCCCATATGGACCCAAATGACCTCAAATGACCCCATATGGACCCAAATGACCTCAAATGACCCCATATGGACACAAATGACCCCATATGGATCCAAATGACCTCAAATGACCTCATATGGACCCAAATGACCTCAAATGACCCCATACGGACCAAAATGACCTCAAATGACCCCATATGGACACAAATGACCTCATGGACCCAAATGACCCCATATGGACACAAATGACCTCAAATGACTCCATATGGACACAAATGACCTCAAATGACCCCATATGGACACAAATGACCTCATGGACCCAAATGACCCCATATGGACACAAATGACCTCAAATGACCCCATATGGACACAAATGACCTCATGGACCCAAATGACCCCATATGGACACAAATGACCTCAAATGACCCCATATGGACACAAATGACCTCAAATGACCCCATATGGACACAAATGACCTCAAATGACCCCATATGGACGCAAATGACCTCAAATGACTCCATATGGACCCATATGACCTCTAATGACCCTGTACGTTCCCAAATGACCCCTCATGTCCTCAAATGACCCCATATGTTCCCAAATGACCCCGTATGTCCTCAAATGACCCCAAATGGCCTCAAATGAACCCACATTTTGAGTGAGTCTAGAGTCCGTCTGATCTGAGCTGAAGCGTGTGCAGAAGCGTGTGCAGAAGCGTGTGCAGGTTCTTGTGCAGAAGCTTGTGCAGGTTCTTGTGCAGAAGCTTGTGCAGAAGCTTGTGCAGGTTCTTGTGCAGAAGCTTGTGCAGGTTCTTGTGCAGAAGCGTGTGCAGAAGCGTGTGCAGGTTCTTGTGCAGAAGCTTGTGCAGGTTCTTGTGCAGAAGCTTGTGCAGAAGCGTGTGCAGGTTCTTGTGCAGGTTCTTGTGCAGAAGCTTGTGCAGGAGCTTGTGCAGGTTCTTGTGCAGAAGCTTGTGCAGGTTCTTGTGCAGAAGCGTGTGCAGAAGCGTGTGCAGGTTCTTGTGCAGAAGCTTGTGCAGGTTCTTGTGCAGAAGCTTGTGCAGAAGCTTGTGCAGGTTCTTGTGCAGAAGCTTGTGCAGAAGCTTGTGCAGGTTCTTGTGCAGAAGCGTGTGCAGGTTCTTGTGCAGGTTCTTGTGCAGAAGCTTGTGCAGGAGCTTGTGCAGGAGCTTGTGCAGGTTCTTGTGCAGAAGCTTGTGCAGGTTCTTGTGCAGAAGCTTGTGCAGAAGCTTGTGCAGGTTCTGGTGCAGAAGCTTGTGCAGAAGCTTGTGCAGGTTCTTGTGCAGAAGCTTGTGCTGGTTCTTGTACAGAAGCTTGTGCAGAAGCTTGTGCAGAAGCGTGTGCAGAAGCTTGTGCAGAAGCTTGTGCAGAAGCTTGTGCAAGTTCTTGTGCAGAAGCTTGTGCAGAAGCGTGTGCTGGTTCTTGTGCAGAAGCTTGTGCAGAAGCTTGTGCAGAAGCGTGTGCAGAAGCTTGTGCAGAAGCTTGTGCAGAAGCTTGTGCAAGTTCTTGTGCAGAAGCTTGTGCAGAAGCTTGTGCAGAAGCTTGTGCAGAAGCTTGTGCAGGTTCTTGTGCAGAAGCTTGTGCTGGTTCTTGTGCAGAAGCGTGTGCAGAAGCGTGTGCAGAAGCTTGTGCAGAAGCGTGTGCAGAAGCTTGTGTAGGTTCTTGTGCAGAAGCTTGTGCAGGTTCTTGTGCAGAAGCTTGTGCAGGTTCTTGTGCAGAAGCTTGTGCAAGTTCTTGTGCAGAAGCTTGTGCAGAAGCTTGTGCAGGTTCTTGTGCAGAAGCTTGTGCAGAAGCTTGTGCAGAAGCTTGTGCTGGTTCTTGTGCAGAAGCGTGTGCAGAAGCTTGTGCAGAAGCGTGTGCAGAAGCTTGTGCAGAAGCGTGTGCAGAAGCTTGTGTAGGTTCTTGTGCAGAAGCTTGTGCAGAAGCTTGTGCAGGTTCTTGTGCAGAAGCTTGTGCAGGTTCTTGTGCAGAAGCTTGTGCAGGTTCTTGTGCAGAAGCTTGTGCAGGTTCTTGTGCAGAAGCTTGTGCAGGTTCTTGTGCAGAAGCTTGTGCAGAAGCTTGTGCAGGTTCTTGTGCAGAAGCTTGTGCAGAAGCTTGTGCAGGTTCTTGTGCAGAAGCTTGTGCAGAAGCTTGTGCAGGTTCTTGTGCAGAAGCGTGTGCAGGTTCTTGTGCAGGTTCTTGTGCAGAAGCTTGTGCAGGAGCTTGTGCAGGTTCTTGTGCAGAAGCTTGTGCAGGTTCTTGTGCAGAAGCTTGTGCAGAAGCTTGTGCAGGTTCTGGTGCAGAAGCTTGTGCAGGTTCTTGTGCAGAAGCTTGTGCTGGTTCTTGTACAGAAGCGTGTGCAGAAGCTTGTGCAGAAGCGTGTGCAGAAGCTTGTGCAGAAGCTTGTGCAGAAGCTTGTGCAAGTTCTTGTGCAGAAGCTTGTGCAGAAGCTTGTGCAGAAGCTTGTGCAGAAGCTTGTGCAGGTTCTTGTGCAGAAGCTTGTGCAGAAGCTTGTGCAGGTTCTTGTGCAGAAGCGTGTGCAGGTTCTTGTGCAGGTTCTTGTGCAGAAGCTTGTGCAGGAGCTTGTGCAGGTTCTTGTGCAGAAGCTTGTGCAGGTTCTTGTGCAGAAGCTTGTGCAGAAGCTTGTGCAGGTTCTGGTGCAGAAGCTTGTGCAGAAGCTTGTGCAGAAGCGTGTGCAGAAGCTTGTGTAGGTTCTTGTGCAGAAGCTTGTGCAGAAGCTTGTGCAGGTTCTTGTGCAGAAGCTTGTGCTGGTTCTTGTGCAGAAGCTTGTGCAGGTTCTTGTGCAGAAGCTTGTGCAGGTTCTTGTGCAGAAGCTTGTGCAGGTTCTTGTGCAGAAGCTTGTGCTGGTTCTTATGGGGTTCATTAGATCATGATTCTGTGCAGCTGTAGCACATGTGCAGCAGGTCGGCCTTTATTCGTTTCTATGGTTACATCTCCGTTCATATCTTGCTGTTGTGCTTTTAACGTTGCGGTGCCAACAGCGTTCTTAAACTGTTTTCCTGTTGATTGCAGTTGTATGTCGGGCTACATCAACGACACACTGTCCACAGCGTACATGTCCCATAAAGGCGTGGAGACGGACTTCCTGCCGTCCCAGATGATGATGTCGGGCGTCAATATGACCCAGTGCAGGTACAGACCTCTGAGCTCACGTTACTCACACCTCAAATGTTACAATCCATATTAAAACGTGTCTTTTTCCTGCAGTTACAGAGATTAAAACGTTTCTTTTCCCCACAGTTACAGAGATTACCGGAACAGTGAGGACTACTCTTTGACTCCTCAGTTCTGGCTGGTCCAAGCTGTGAGATTTGCGTTTGTCATACTTTTCGAGGTAAACAATCCAACAATCAACAATCTTTTTTCTTTTGTATTATTGTCAGTGACACCCATGACCATTTTACATCTTACAGCTTACCATTTCTAAAAAATAATAATAATATTAATAATTAGAAAAAAAGGTCTTAAAAAAAGGTTCAAACCTAAATTTTGGAAAATGTATTTTTGATTTCAGAAATGTTCATAATTTCGAGTTTACTCTGAATCCTCAAGGGGAATAGAACACAAAAACAAACGGGTCCGGGGAGTAGATTAAAGAGAAATGACACAATGATGCTCTAGCTGTTGTGATTATCATATTATAATCACTGAATCATCTTGATAATCTTGACTTCCTTCTTCATTATTGGACCCTCCTTTGCAGCACGTGTTGGTGGTGTGTAAGTTCATCGCCGCCTGGTTCGTTCCCGATAATCCGACTCAAGTGAAGAACAGCAGGCTCCACGACAAACTGGCCCGGCTTAAAGAAGAGCTGCGGTGAGTGCAAAAAAACACTCTGAATTATGAATCTATCCAACTTTAAATACTGAAAAGACAAAAACAAACAATATTTGCACAAAAATGAAAATGAATGAAATGAGAGTGTAAGATTGCATTTATCTGTCTGTTTTGATATGTTAAACTCTTCTTTACAGTGAAAAGAGAGCGAAAGAGAGCAAATCCACGGAGGTCTAACGTCTCAGGAGGTCTAACGTCTCAGGAGGTCTAACGTCTCAGGAGGTCTAACGTCTCAGGAGGTCTAACGTCTCAGGAGGTCTAACGTCTCAGGAGGTCTAATGTCTCAGCGCCGTGTGAGCTTCTTCAGAGCGGATGTTAATATTCTCACTATTACGTCACATTTTATACTCAGGTCAGTTCTCAGAAAAGAACTGACCTAATGAAGCCTGTGTCTTTGCTATGTTTTGTGATATATTTATTATTTTAAGAACACACGTGCGTCCTGTGTAAATATAAATGTGAATTGAATGTAAAAGCGTTCACGTTTACGCACCTTTTACTGTCATGTTGATAGTGTTCAGGGTTCCCTCTTCCTCAAATTTGACGCTAAAATTCACACCGAACTGACCCACTGTAAACTACATTGTACTTGAATTATCTGCCATTTCATTTGCTATAAAATTGTCTTTCACAAAATGTTTTTTTACGTTTTTATTTTGTTAAAATCTCAGAAAACGTCATATGACCAGCAGAGGGCGCCATCGCTGTACGACACGTTAGGTTTTGTCTATTGTTTCCAGGTTTAAAATTAACAGGATTTTTCTGCTTCCTGGTTTAGCTACTGGTTCAGTTCTTTTATTTAATTCTCATACTGCAAAACAAAAGTTGTAAGTTCATTTTTTGTACAAAGTAAAACAGTAAAACAACAGTATATTGTCTTCAGTTAGAGCGTCTGTCAGTAATGTAAGGCCTGCACGACACTAAAGTCAGTCTACATAAGTGTGTAATGTGGCTTTAAAGCTCATTATCTGACGATACAAATGTGACTTCTGTGAGTAGAAGCTGTAATCGGACAGAAATCCCAGTCACTTTCTATGATAAAACACAACCTCCTGAATGTTAATGAACAAGAAGAAAAGAACTCTCAAAAACATGTACAGCGAACTCAAGAGTTTTGGCAGAAGAAGTCCACTTTGTGTGTTGATACCGAGTCCACTTTGTGTGTTAATACGAGTCCATGTTAAACACACAAATCAGACGTTGGGTTCTTCTTCTTCTCCTGGAAGTGACGTTTTAACCTCCGGTCGTCCACGTCCTCGACCTGAACACGCACGGATCAGATGCTGACGTCCGTGAAGTCTCGACGGGAGAATCCTTTCTGCAAGAAGAATATTAATATTTCATCAGGGACGTGTCAAAAATAGAGTGATAACCATGCAGCTGTTCAGTGAAAACCGTATTCATGTAATCACGCCACCCACAGCGAGTCCGTTTCAGTACAGCCCAGTCTGGAAATAAATACTACAACATTCTATTTAATCTGGACTCTGTTTTCTAGAAAAACTGATCCGAGAGTCATTCTTAAACTCTTAGATGAGAGTCCAAACAAAAGAGTCCAGACGATACAAATGAACCCTTTTCTACTCCTGGACGAATGAGGGATTACACCGATAAAGTACAAATATTTCAAACTACTGTTCTGTTGCATATTTAAAAGCGAGTAGCGGCACGGCAGAAGGTTACGTAAGTTCTAATGAGTCAACTCTCTTTATTTAAACTGATCTCTAGGTCTTGTTTTAAGCCTCTGATTGTGTTAATGGCAGAACAGTCTCTTGTTGGCGGCGGCCGAACACACACGTCGCCTCTCTCTTTTTGTGGAGCTGGGCCACTGCTCTTTGGACTATCTGAGGTGAAAGCTCTCGGTGACGGCCAAGACCAAAGAAGACCTCAAGATCCCCTCCAGATTCGGCACATTCCTGCAGAGCACCAGCCCCCGAAAAACAGAGGAGAACACAGGCAGCTCAGACTCCGACAATAACAGACTGAGCGTTGACATTTTATTTATTTCCATCGTGTGACTTTCTTCTTTTATGTTCTTTCATTTGTAGCGCTCTGAAGAAGGCCGCTGTGGCACATGCTCTGAAAGGTTATGAAACAATGATTTATTGTTGTTTTTCTGTTTGACTTACGGTATTTTCCAGACTATAAGTTGTTTTCATAGTTTTGTCCTCATATGGACCCAAACTTACCGTATTTGCCGAATTATAAGTCACACCTTTTTTCATAGTTTTGCCTGGGGTGCGACTTATACTCCGAAGCGACTTATATGTGATATTATTTGTTATTTCACTCTGACAACCACAAGAGGGCGCTCTAGGCTCTAAGCGACGCAGAAGAAGAATCTGCACTTCCTCTTCCTCTGGAGTTTGTGGAGTTGTTTAGAAGTGACACAGAGGAAGAAGAATTCAATGGATTTAGTGATTTGGGGTAAAACTGATGCTTTGGTAAACTTGTTAGCATGTTCTTTATGCTATAGTTATCTGAATAACTGTTCATATGTTACGTTAACATACCAGACACTTACCACAGTTCTGTCTGTGCCTCATGTAGCTGAAGGTGTTAGCGTTAGCATACGTCATGTAGCTGAAGGTGTTAGCGTTAGCATACGTCATGTAGCTGAAGGTGTTAGCGTTAGCATACGTACACCTATTCACCATGTTCTCTCATCTGTTATTATTTTAAACTGCATTTCAAGATGAAATGTCTGTTCTTGGTCTTGGATTTCATCAAATAAATTTCCCCCCCAAAAATGCGACTTAAACTCCAGTGCGACTTATATATGTTTTTTCTTCTCTATTATGCATTTTCTGGCTGGTGTGACTTATACTCCGAAGCGACTTATAGTCTGGAAAATACGGTATATAGATTGTTTTATCATTGTTCATTGTTTTATGTTGCATCAAATCACCAAAGCAAGTTCCTATGTTTGTGAATTCGGTTCATTGATAATGGAAATAAACCTTTTCTGATTCAAATACTTTTAATACATGAAGTATGCGGTTTCTGTTTTGCCAGTAACTGTTCGCTCCCAGCTACAAATGATTACCTTCAATATTCATTTACAATTCTAGACAAAAACTTCATGAGAATTTTAGCTTTTCTTTTCTAAAAATAAATGCGGTTATGTTGCACCACTTGTGATTTCTCATCCTGAGACATGACTGTGAGCGATGAATACTCCCGACTTCTCGGAGAAGACTCACACTTAACACGACTGCTCTGACAACCAAAATATTTGACTTTGCTCAGCCAAATTCCCCCGATAAGGCTAACGAGATCCAGACACCAGGAATGGGGAACGTGGGCGGGGCCGTGGAAACAAAAATGTGAGCGGACGCCAGCTGATAAATCGTCTGTGAAGAGCGCCGCTTAGCAACACCCACCCAAGCTCCTCGATCCCACACGCTGTAGGATAGTATATAGAATAGTATATAGAAGATAAGATAAGATATTCCTTTATTGTCCCACATGGGGAAATTTCATAATAGTACGTAAATATGATCCACAATAGAACGTGGTTATGGCTCGCTCCACGACGTCCCAGAGGAAGTGCTTCCTGTTCCTCTGAGGAAGTCCAGTGTGTCAGAGCAGCTTCTCATAAACACATGAGTCACTGTCTGAGGCTCAGTCCAGCCAGAATTTAAAAAAATAGAACTCCAAAGACAAATGTACAAATCCATGTTTTTGTGTCAAGTTCAACTATTGCATAATGTTCAAAATGTGTTGAATTATGTCCAGTTTCTTCAACGTGCAAAGACAAAGATATTGTGCTTTTGTTTTTCTTGTACTTCTTCTTCTTCTTGTGCTTCTTCTTCTCATGCCTCTTCTTCTCCCTCTCCTTCTCCTTATTCTTCTTCTTCTTCTCCTAGTGCTTCTCCTTCTTCTTTATTCTTTAGACTTCTTCCCCTCGATTGCTCGTTCCACCTTCATATTTAACTTTAACTCGAGTAGATTGTTCATTATTGATCTAAAACAGCTCATTAACATAAACAAGATTCACTTCCTGTTCAGAACTACACACCTGATAAGCCCCGCCCCCTCACCAAAACAAGCAGCAGATTGTCATTTAAATGTTTAGAGTTTTGACATCAAAGAATCTTAAATGCACGAATCGGGAGTCTTAACTTTCAACAAAACAAATCACAACTAAGCACAGGGACGTGGGCGTGGAGCGTGGGCGGGGACAGGAGGTAGGGGAGAACAGGAATTATTTTCTTAGCAGGAATCAATCAGAGCCGAGTAAACGAAGGACGAGGAAGCACTGTCGTAATTAAAGCACTTTAAAGGTTAATTTTGGCTAATATCTCCTTTTAATAAAGCATAACATGAGATGAGCCGTGTTTGTACGGGTTTTGATATTATTGGTTATTCCTACATATTGTTTGGCCATTAAAAGACCTAAAGAAAGTACTTCTGATAAAAGAGATAAACTAGGTCAGGACCACACAGGATTTAGAGGAAAGCGTTGTTTTATTGTGTTTTGTTTTTCCGTACTATAATTCATATCCCACACACGGATCTGACGAGTAAATCACAACTCGACGCTCAGTGATTTGCAGTTGCTGAACACATTTGTCGAAAGCGCTGGAGTTTTTTACTATCGAGTGGTTTTATTACTCACTAAATCTGTGACATTTACAGCTTGAATATCTTAAAGTGACAGTGACAGGTTTTTACAATCCTCTAATTCTGACTTTATTTGGTGTATTTGTACCGACCAAGGAGATGTTTGTGGACTTCCGCAGACGCCACCCCACTGCCCCCTCACCAGTGAACATCCAGGGACGGGACATTGAGAGAGTGACTCATACAAGTACCTGGGTGTTCATCTGAACCACAAACTGGACTGGACTCATAACACAGACGCACTGTACAGGAAGAGCCAGAGTCGGCTCTACCTCCTGAGGAGACTCAGGTCTTCAGGAGTGACAGGGCCACTCCTGAAGACCTTCTACGACTCTGTGGTGGCATCAGCTCCTGTAGGTGTGGTCTGCTGGAGCAACAGCATCACAGAGAGGGAGAGGAAGAGGCTGGACAGAGTCATCAAGAAGTCCAGCTCCGTCCTGGGCTGTGCTCTGGACTCGGTGCAGGAGGTGGGGGACAGGAGGGTCCTGGCTAGATTCACATCTATGCTGGACCATGAGTGTCGCCCCCTGCAGGACACTCTGTCCGCTCTGGAGAGCAGCTTCAGTGAGAAACTGATCCACCCTCGATGTGTGAAGGAAGGGTTTCGTAGGTCTTTCCTTCCTGCTGCTGTCAGACTTTATAACAAAAACTGTTAGTACTGAACACTCGCAATACTGACCTAACCATGTGCAATTCTGTCATATGTGCAATTGTTGTTGGAATTCATGTGTAATTCATGTGCTGTCGTGACACATATTCATGTGCAATTACTGTCGTGATCACATGCAGTGGTATTTATGTATTTATTTATTTATTTGTCTATGGGAGTTTTTATTTATTTATAGGAGATCTTCTACTGAAAGTGTTTTTCAGACTTCCTATAAGTGATCTGTTCTTCTGTATCTACCTCTGTATCTACCTGCGTTGCACCAATGAAATTTCCCCATGTGGGACAATAAAGGAATATCTTATCTTATCTTATCTTAGTTTTACGCCAATCGAGCAGGTATTTGAGGAGAAAACTTTTTTTAAATCTGTAGAAAATTGACAGGAAGTAACATCACACCAGGGAAGTTTATGCATCATTTACACATGGTCAAATAAAACAAAATTGTGCCATTGAGTTTGTTTTGTGAGACTGGCCCAGTGTTTGCTGGGTAATTTCCTAGTGTGACGTCATCAATTACAAACAGGAAGTTGAATTATAAACCTAATAAATGTCCTATTCTGTGATAACATTTGTATCCTTTTCAGCAGAATCATAAATATATGAACCTTAAAGTGCCTATGACAGGTTTTTACCATTTACTAATTCTGACTTTATTTGGTGTATTTAAACCTGTTGTACTTATACATTATAGTTTTACACCAATCGAGCAGGTATTTGTGAAGAAAATGTTAAAAAATCTGTAGAAAATGACAGGAAATGACATCACACACTCGTTCCAGTCAAAGTTTATGCATCATTTACACAAAATAAACTACTTTTTTGACTCTCTAAACATAATTCAACTCAATAAAGTCGCTCTCATATATTTTAATTTGACAAATAAAAACAATTGTGACATTAGAAGTTTTGGGCCAGTGTTTGCTGGGTAATTTCCTAGTGTGATGTCATCAGTTCCAAACAGGAAGTGAAATTATAAACCTTAAAAAATTAGCTATTCTGTGATGACATTTTGTATCGTTTTTGGCTACATTTGAAATAGATAAAACGCATTTTAGTTCCACGAGTGGTCCGACCTGTAGGGGGCGCTTTAAGTCCTCGTCAGTGCCTTTAACCTGTACTTGAGCAGCAGAAAAAACACGGCCCATCTTACATCTGCTGACATGATTGCGGGTCACATGCAGGACAATGGAAACTGCACAGCTCGTATAACCCTCCTTCACTTTCGCAGTAATCTGTCTTCGTGAGGCAGAAACCCCCCGGCGGGCCCCTTCGTGGGGGGCTTTCTCTGCCTTTATCACCAGTACGAAGATGCTTAAAGGAGCCAAGACAAACACGCGCAGCCCCCACAGAAAAACACAGCGACCGGGCTGCCATTTCCTGTCCGCGCACGTGACGTAAATTATACAAATCGCCCGTTCTTCCCATTGCTCAGAGGCTCTGTGTGATTGACAGGAGGGTTTATCCAATCGCAGTGAAGGACGAACGCTCAGAAGAAGCAGACAGCGCTCATATTACGGTGCTAAAATGCAGACATTATATTTAAAATTTCATTCCAGTTTTTTTTAGGTTTATCGTTTTACTTCCTGTTTATAACTCATGACGTCACACTAGGAAATGCCGTAACTGTTAACAAGTTGTGAAATTGTGAAAGTCCAATTATATGCACATAGTAAAGTATCAAATGTTATTCTGAACTAAAAGTGGGCAATATATGTCAAAATATAGATGATAATGAATGTATTTTATGTACATTTATTACACTTCCTTTGTGCAGCTCATGCTTTTTGTATATTGTCAATGTTTTTTTAAGATATGCTGAATTTTAATAAATTAGTTTTATATTGTTTAAAGTTTTTTAAAAATCCCAAAAGAGCTGATTAATATGCTAAAAATGGAAAAAGTTACATTGGAAACTTTACAGGGCTACGATGATGTTTTGACACTTCATATTAGTTAAACCTCAATTAAAACCTTTGAACGACATGTTGGACTGACATTAAATCACGTAAATATATTCTATGTTTTGTTGTTTGTTGTTGTCATGAGTTGTTTACAAGTGCCACAGCGGGTCCAACATCCAAACAAGCTGTGAATGCCACAAAGAAACCTCTAAATGTACGACTTTTGGCGCTGCCTTTCTCCCGGGGCTTTGGCTTCGGTAAATCACCACAAAACAAACGGCGTGACGGAATCCGGGCCCTGGCAGTGGAGGATGTCCCCTGGCAGTGGAGGATGGCCCTGGCAGTGGAGGATGGCCCTGGCAGTGGAGGATGGCCCTGGCAGTGGAGGATGGCACTGGCAGTGGAGGATGGCCCTGGCAGTGGAGGATGGCCCTGGCAGTGGAGGATGGCCCTGGCAGTGGAGGATGGCCCTGGCAGTGGAGGATGGCACTGGCAGTGGAGGATGGCACTGGCAGGGAGGATGGCACTGCCAGCGCACGGATCCACATGAGCGATGTGAAGTCGTTTGGGCACAGAGGGCGGCCTCAGGTCCCGGGACAGAGCCGGCACTGTGGAGCGGCTTATGTCTCCTGACTCTGTGAAGCAAAGCCTTAAAGAGTCCCTGTAACCCGGGGCAACGCGTCTCTATTCACCCGGGGTTCAGAAGCATGCGCCTCGAGACACTGTAAAAAGAGGGGCCCCCGCTCTGTTAACGGGCAAAGACGTCTTCTGCTCTCTTTGTGCCGTCGTGAAAAGTGAGCACTCATGAGTATGTATATTGTACTTTTGGTGTAGTTGCAAATACTTTTAAAAGCAAAGGGAACTTTAAAAAATGTCAAAGGAGCTCGAGCTTTTACTTCGTTTATTTACCTTTTATTATATGATCTGAGTGGACTTTAAAACGGAGGCCAAACATAGCAGGCAGTTATCATAATATCAGGACTATATTCTTCAACGAGACGTGTTAAATTAAGCATTTTTCAGTCTCAATGTTCTCTCTCGGTTCTATCACATTCTTCACAGAGAACCTTCTGTGTTCTTCAATTCAGCTTTTCCTTCTCTTACCGTTTAGCCTCGATCGAACTGTGACGGAACGAGATTTGTTTAATAAATGATTTGAGTTTGGTGAAGGGACAGCGTCATCATCACTCGACCGTGCTCTGATTTATGAGTTTTACCTGATTGTAAAACTTTTTTTTATTTATTGGACCGTGTATTTATGTTCACTGTGTTAAACTGCTTTCATTTTTATTTTATATGCTTTTATCTTTATTTTATATGCTTTTATCTTTATTTTATTTGTATTTAATTTGCTTTTATTTTTATATTATTTTTGAGTTTATATGCTTTGATTTTTAGTTATGCTTTTTGTCTGATACTGATCAAATAAATTGCCCTCGGAGCTTCAAAAAAGCAATCCCAATCACAGTATTTTCCGGACAATAAGTGTTTTGTTATGTTTTTTTTGCTGGTGCGACTTATAGTCCGGAAAATACGGTAGATACACGAACCTCCTTCAGCCCAGGAGTCTTACCTGTTTGTAGTCTTTGTGTAGTTTGTTGTACTGGAACATGTTGGAGAGGACGGTGGAGGCCGCTCGCGCTGCTTTCAAACTCCCGGCGCTAAAACGAAACACAAAAACACAATCAGAGCGAGCAAAGCGACAAAGACTGGCACAAATCCAGCTAAAGAACGAACGAACGTGTCGCAAAGAGCACTGTGTGACACGCAGCACGGATGTCACCATGTCACATTGAGAATTGTGAGAAAAAAACATCACGATTCAACAATTATTCACACAATATTCAAACAACAGTGAAATCTTTCATTTTCTGTCATTCTCGAGGTCTGACGTGTGAATGTTCCTCAAGTTTGTGAGCGACTTTACATAAATGAAATACAAAATAAAGTTAAATATGACAAAAATAGCCCAATGTAAATAGTTACCGTATTTTCCGGACTATATGTCACACTTTTTTTCATAGTTTTGGCCGGGGTGCGACTTATACTTATATTTATACTTATATACTTATACTCCGGAGCGACTTATATGTGATATTATTTGTTATTTTCACACTTTCAATCGCATTTCTCTATACTCCAGTGTGACTTATATATGTTTTTTTCTTCTCTATTATGAATTTTTTGGCTGGTGCGACTTATACTCCGGTGCAACTTTTAGTCTGGAAACTACGGTATATACATTTAAGTCTATTTTTTGGACAATAGTTAGCTTTATTTAGCTTCTGAAATTGTCACGATTAACGTGTTTTCCGGACTATGAGTCGCGCTGGAGTATAGGTCGCGCTGGAGTATAAGTTGGGCTGGAGTATAAGTCGCACCCTGGCCAAAACTATGAAAAAAGGTGCAACTTATAGTCCGGAAAATACGGTATTGTTATTTGGTTGAATTATCACGACACAGACAGGAAGCAGGGTCGAGCTGGGGGACATGGGTAATAACGATAAGCTCATGGTCACGTGCCCCACCCACCTGTTGTCGTGGGTGCTCTTGATGCCCACCAGCTTGGGCAGACCGTTGAAATAGGAGATGTCCCGGGCTGCCAGGGAGCTACAGGCGACCAGATGATTGAGGGCGCCGCAGATGTTGATCGCCACTTCGCTGGAGGGCGGTTTCTGCAGGCCGTCGGGGGGCAGCTTGGAAACCAGCACGTTCACCATGTTCTGGGCTGCGACGCGGGGCAGACACGAGGCACGTTTGTAAATGAAGGCGGTCCCCAAGTCGGGGAAAACGATAAAACGTAGAAAACAAAACGCAGCGATAAATAGAGAATCCTTTTCCTAATGGGACGTAGAGACGTACAGATAAACCACACATGCAGATATTTGTTTAGAGTAACATCATTGCCGTATACGATGATTATACTTATATATTAAGCTTTTAATCAGAACTAGTATATCCCATTAGAACACCAAGAAAATACTATTGTTCAAAATTAAGTTAAAACTAAGAATTTTCCATTATCTTTGTGGTATCTAAATGGGTATCGAGTATCGAGCCTTAGACCAGAGGCGAGTAGAGTATCCAAGAATTGTACTCAAGTAAAAGTGCCGTTACTTCAAAATAGAATTATAGTTAGAAGTGCAAAGTTGTTCTCTGAGAAATTACTCAAGGAAGAGTAAAAAAGTATTTGGGGAAACTATTACTCAAGTAAGAGTAACTGTGAGAGTAACTGTAGGAGTAACTGTAAGAGTAACTGTAAGAGTAACTGAAGTAACTGTAAGAGTAACAGTAAGAGTAACTTTAAGAGTAACTTTAAGAGTAACTGTAAGAGTAACTTTAAGAGTAACTGTAAGAGTAACTGTAAAAGTAACTGTAAGAGTAACTTCAAGAGTAACTGTAGGAGTAACTGTAAGAGTAACTGTAAGAGTAACCCTAACCTTAACCCTAACCCGGCGCGGTCAAATAGCCTAGCAGTTTCAGGAGCGCCGCGGCTCTGTAGACACTCCCTGAATAATAACAAAAATTATTACACTGTCACTGCACTATCGTTGCACTGTCACTGCACTATCGTTGCACTGTCACTGCACTATCGCTGCACTGTCACTGCACTATCACTGCACTGTCACTGCACTGTCACTGCCACTGCACTATCGCTGCGCTGTCACTGCACTGTCACTGCACTATCGCTGCACTGTCACTGCACTGTCACTGCACTGTCACTGCACTGTCACTGCACTGTCACTGCACTATCACTGCACAGTCACTACACTATCACTGCACTGTCACTGCACTATCACTGCACTGTCACTGCACTATCGCTGCACTGTCACTGCACTGTCACTGCACTATCACTGCACTGTCACTGCACTATCACTGCACTGTCACTGCACTGTCACTGCACTGTCACTGCACTATCGCTGCACTGTCACTGCACTATCACTGCACTGTCACTGCACTATCGCTGCACTGTCACTGCACTGTCACTGCACTATCACTGCACTGTCACTGCACTATCGCTGCACTGTCACTGCACTATCACTGCACTGTCACTGCACTATCGCTGCACTGTCACTGCACTGTCACTGCACTATCACTGCACTGTCACTGCACTATCACTGCACAGTCACTGCACTGTCACTGCACTGTCACTGCACTATCGCCACCACAGCATGTGACCCCCGTGTCTCACCCAGGTGATCCTTGTTGGGGGCGTGGCGCGCCAGGTTCCGGAGCAGACCAGTCAGCGGCTTCAGCTCTGCGTCGTTGTTGGAGTCCAGGAGCTCGAGGAGAACGGGCAGCATCCTCTCCTGCTCCAGCACCACAGCGGTCAGCACCGAGGGCCACTGCAGCGCACACGGTACACGTGTGTTTAATGCTCACGTATGATGAAACTAACTTACACATGTGCTGCAGTGCAAGATGACACGCTAACGCAAAATAGCACGCTAACATACTATGACACGCTAACACAAGGTAACATGCGAACACAAGATGACACGCTAACATGAGCTCACTCGCTAACAGGCTGCAGTACAAAGTGACATATTAACCAGGAAAAACCGTGGAATCGTGGCCGACAACAAACGAATCCTGGTTCAAATCATCACCTCTTTTCCTAAGTCACTTTATATTATCAACAGTTATAAACTCGGAAAATAAAGCTTCATTTAAATACCATAATATACAATAAAATTCTAAAAGTTTTTGTCAATTGAGAAAAAAGTGAGATTGCCACACGACCATTAGATACATATAAAGGCAAAATGTTTAGTTAGTTAAGTATTTGATAATGCTTTATGGAGGTTTATTAAGGTGTAGTTATTACCCTTTTAAATCAAGAACATACAGTACATATAATACTGCAAATACACCCTAAAGTATCCCTAATATCCCTAAGAGGTGTAGCGGGGCACAAGAGGGGCACAAGAGGGGCAGAAGGGGGGCACAAGAGGGGTACAAGAGGGGCACAAGGGGGGGCACAAGAGCGGCACAAGAGGGGCACAAGAGGGGCACAAGAGCGGCACAAGAGCGGCACAAGAGCGACACAAGAGGGGCACAAGAGGGGCACAAGAGGGGCACAAGAGGGGCACAAGAGGGGCACAAGAGGGGCACAAGAGCGGCACAGGAGGGGCACAGGAGGGGCACAGGAGGGGCACAAGAGCGGCACAAGAGCGGCACAAGAGCGGCACAAGAGGGGCACAAGAGGGGCACAAGAGGGGCACAAGAGCGGCACAGGAGGGGCACAGGAGGGGCACAGGAGGGGCACAAGAGCGGCACAAGAGCGGCACAAGAGCGGCACAAGAGGGGCACAAGAGGGGCACAAGAGGGGCACAAGAGGGGCACAAGAGGGGCACAAGAGCGGCACAAGAGCGGCACAAGAGCGGCACAAGAGCGGCACAAGAGGGGCACAAGAGGGGCACAAGAGGGGCACAAGAGGGGCACAAGAGCGGCACAAGAGGGGCACAGGAGGGGCACAGGAGGGGCACAGGAGGGGCACAAGAGCGGCACAAGAGCGGCACAAGAGCGGCACAAGAGCGGCACAAGAGGGGCACAATATGACCCCGACCTACCCGTGAGTCTCCGGCGGTGATGTTCTGCAGCGCCCCGAGCGCCGCCTCGCGACTCGTCGAGCTGCCGTCGTTGCTCTGCAGCACCGTCTTGTACAACGTCACGATCTTGGGGTGCCACAGCCACTCGGCGCCTCTGGGCTGCCGGGACACCTCGGTCAGAATGGACTGGTTCTGGTTTTGCTGCTGGAGGATGTTACAGGTGAGTTTACAAATTGTCAGCGCCATATGTCACGATGTATATAGCATACGTCTGACACAAACAGGTGAGGGCTTTTTGCATATGGGTTTGACGGGTTTGTCGCTGCTGGGGGGCGCCAAAAACAAAGTGTTACAGCTTTGTCGCCGCGGGCCTTTGGCTGTCGCATGACGGTCGGTCGGCTTTTGAGGAGCGTAACGTGAGGCGGACACTTCGGTAACTGATCCTCCCCGTGCGCCGGAGAAGAGTTCTAGAGTTTCTGACCGATCGGATGCTTATTGTGAGCCGCAACCGGAGGCGGCGCAACACGCATCGCTAATTGTTCCAAACGGAGAGGTCCTGGAACGTCCTGGTGCTAAACAAAAGGTGCTAATGTTGGGATTGCGCTATTGTACGACTATTTTGACATTTGTGCGTTGGATCGAATTCACGAACCAGCAAATTTAAGCTAATAAATACATAAACTTCCCAAACCGCCGTCGTCCTAAGGCACAGGAATGACTAGCAGTAATCCACTTGTGTCAGTGTTTCATAGCTCTTTGTTACATGAACTGGACACAAGCTCTCCACTGTCCCCGGTGGCAAAGGCAGGTAGTGCACTAACCTGAGAGCTGAAACGACACGTCTCCAAACAGTCGTTTCACAACCGCACTGCACAACGTTTGCGAGCGAGCGTGTTCCCATTGGACGATGCAACACTTCAACTATTTGGAGCGGAGCCAGCAGACCCTCCTGTTTCCTGACCCTTTCTCTCTGACCTGATTTTCTTTTGTTTGAATCGGGTTTGTGTGATGTCAGAGCAGCCTTAAACCTCCTGGGATTGAACGCTCAGTCTGACTTGGGGCCTTAAAGAGAAACACACACTCTAAGTTTCGGAAGTATATTTCTCATTCATTATTGCCACAGGGTTTTAGAAAATATACGTTTAAATACTAAGAGTTTAAAGGTACGACGGAGGCTTCAGCAGCTATATGTGGTAGCTAATGTCCATAGCTTAAACAATTAGCCAAATATTATGAAGTGATTATTAATAGACTGACAGTATACATCTTGTGCTCATTATCACATACTAGATTAGCCCAGAACAAGCATTCAAACTTTTCAATATATATTTTTGTCTGGAAGCCTATGGGAAAAATGAACATCGACGCTGTGCTGCCGTGGTGGAGTGGTTAAGGCACAGCGCACGTATGCCAGGCTCCAAGTACAGCCGGCCGCAGAGTCGTGAGTTCGAACATCAACTCAAGACAGTTTCCTCTCTCTCATCCCCCATTTCACACTGACATTATCATGTGCAATACTGACATAATCATGTGCAATACTGACTTAATCATGTGCAATACTGACATAATCATGTGCAATACTGACATAATCATGTGCAATACTGACATAATCTTGTGCTATACTGACATAATCATGTGCAATACTGACTTAATCATGTGCAATACTGACTTAATCATGTGCAATACTGACATAATCTTGTGCTATACTGACATAATCATGTGCAATACTGACTTAATCATGTGCAATACTGACTTAATCATGTGCAATACTGACATAATCTTGTGCTATACTGACATAATCTTGTGCTATACTGACATAATCATTTGCAATACTGACTTAATCATGTGCAATACTGACATATTAAGAGTTCTTTTACTTACGTACCTACTTTGTGTTGCAGCACCAAAATTTCCCAATTGTGTGGACAAATAAAGGCTAATCTTAGCTTATCTTTCCTGTCTAATAAAGCCTTGGGGCCAAACAACACAGTTGAAGCCACTACAGTGTTGTGTACAGTCATTTTAAACTATATTTTACCTGAAAGCTAAGCCTACAATGACGCATGTCCCGCTCATGCTAAAACTGCAGCGACGCCATGCTCTGTACCTCTTTGTTTTTCCAGCTGAACAGGGTGAAACAGCCAATGGGCTCAATTTCCCTGTGTCCGGACGATCTCCGCGGGCCTTCCAGACGCAGCTGCACTGTCGGAGGGAGCTCGGAGTACAGCTGATAGGACAGGTTCCTCAGAACGCACAGGCAGTTCTCCACCCCCTGGAACACAAGTCATTTCTCAATCTTTGTTTAAAAAAAAAAAAAAAAAAAAAAAACGCGCCGTGTGGATTGCAGTTAAAAGAAAATGCGTATAGCTATCACATCTGTACTGTATACCGTATTTTCCGGACTATAAGTCGCACTTTTTTCATAGTTTTGGCCGGGGTGCAACTTATACTCCAGAGCGACTTATATGTGATATTATTCGTTATTTTCACCCTGGCAACCACAAGAGGGCGCTCTAGGCTCTAAGTGACGCAGAAGAAGAATCTGCACTTTCTCTTCCTCTGGAGTTTGTGGAGTTGTTTAGAAGTGACACAGAGGAAGAAGAATTCAATGGATTTAGTGATTCGGGGTAAAACTGATGCTTTGGTAAACTTGTTAGCATGTTCTTTATGCTATAGTTATCTGAATAACTGTTAATATGTTACGTTAACATACCAGACACTTACCACAGTTCTGTCTGTGCCTCATGTAGCTGAAGGTGTTAGCGTTAGCATACGTACACCTATTCACCATGTTCTCTCATCTGTTATTATTTTAAACTGCATTTCAAGATTAAATGTCTGTTCTTGGTCTTGAATTTTATCAATTCAATTTCTCCAAAAAATGCAAAAAAATGTGACTTATACTCCGGAGCGACTTATAGCTCGAAAAATACAGTATACGTTTGCGGTGAGATGCAGTAGGACATCGCACTGTTATCGCAGGAGGCTGATTGTTTATCGAGCCTCTCCATCTGGTGCAAGGTTGGTCCGCATGTGTGCAAAGTATTTCGGGGTGTGCTACTTGTTGACAGGGCTCTAACTCAAGTCGGATGTGCCAGACCGCGACGAGCGAAGTCAAGAATGCGAGCTGGCTTTGCAACCGTCGGATTGTGTCAGCTGCTTGTCATTTATGGCTTTGGAGCTAAATGCTTCGCGGGGCGTTTGCGGTAAACAGCTACGGTATCGTCACCGTCGAGTTTCGGGCCCTGACGCGTTGACGCCGCGCTACCGTTGGCCCGTCGGGGGTGTTACCTTGTCATCCGCCCTCTCCTCCTGCTGGACGTATGACACCAGAGAGTCCACGAGCCCACGCATGTCTCTCATCTTCTGCCTCGTCCTCTCGTTAACCGAGCTCATGTTCCTGCACAAGGCACAAGTCGGACTTATGTCACACACGTCGAGCCGCACACATGTATTTGGTTTAATTTGTTTTTCTATACTTCAATAATTCTCTGTCTGGTAAGAATTTCAACCCCCAAAAAACACCATAACTCACAAAATATGTTCTGTGCTGGTATAAAGAAAAACATATGCAAACAATGAGACTGTCAAATTTGAGATAAATGGCTGCGATTGCTTACTAATTTAAAGCGCCCCCTACAGCCCGGACGACTCATTGAGCTAAAATGCAGTTAAGATGCATGTATTTAGAATTTTGCAAAAAATTATACATTTTTTTATCACAGAATAGTTATTTTTTTAGGTTTATAATTTCACTTCCTGTTTTTAATTGATGATATCACAGCAGGTAATTACCCAGCAAACACTGGGCCAAAACTCATCTAATGTCACAATTTAATTTAATTGACAAATAAACTGTATGAGAGCGACTTTATTTTGTTGACTCAATGTTTAGAGAGTCAAAAAAGTTGTTTCTTTGTGTAAATTCTGCATAAACTTGGATAATGGAATGAGTGTACTTGGTGTGATGTCACTTCCTGTCATTTTCTACAGGTTTTTCAACTCCACAAATACCTGCTCGATTGGTGTAAAACTATCATTTATATGTACAACAGGTATAAATACACCACATAAAGTCAAGATTAGAAAATCGTAAAAATCTGTCATAGGCACTTTAAGGAGCGCATTTAAGACTCGCCCCTAAAAATATGCCTTCCCCTTCTTAAATTGTTTTTAATTATGATTTTAACAGTCTATTTTCTTGCTATTATATAAGAGTTATCGTGTTTACCCAAACTACTGAACACCACCATTACTTGGAACACAGATCTATGACATTGACGGGCAGAACGTTGTGCGCGGTTACCGTAAACATCCCGTCGTATTATAGAAGATGTCTCTTTCGGAGGGACTGAGCGGGATACTGCCGCACAAAGGCACCATAACTTTATCCGTCAGCTCTGATAAGGCCTCTTTACACAGCTTTTCTTTCAGATGATCTCGAGACGAAAGATTCCACAAGACACCTGCGGGACAAAGGAGAAATCGATTGCGCTCGGACGGGAAATCAATAGCAATACAACGCGAGTCGGGTCCGCGGCGCCGTCCTTACCGGTGATGTTCTTCCTCAGCTCCTCGTCGGGTTCGCCCAGTATACCCACCAGGCGCGCCACTCCCCCGGCCTCGATGAGCGCCACCTTGTTGTCCGAACTCTCGTAGATGAGGTTTCGCGTGGCGCCGGTCGCGAAGCGCTGCACTTCCTGGTTGTCGCTGGAGAAGAGCTGGACCAGCGCCGGAATGCCGTGCAGCGATCGAACCTGAGGCGAGGAAGGACGCGACGGGTCAAAGGGGCCGTGCGGGAAATGTCGAGCATGCGTTGGCGTAGGGCGGCAGGAGAGACTCACCTGGTTTTTGGCCTCGCTGCTATGGTAACACTGATGTTGGACGTACGCCGCGCCTAACACTTGCAAGGCGCTGTCGGGCTCGGAGATGTATTTGACGGCTGTGACCATGTCCAGACCCTGCAAGCTACAGACGTACAGAACCATTCAACGGCTTGTAAATTATATATATAACTTTGACAAAATAACTATATCATTTTGCATGTTTTTATTTCACCAATTAATTAAACTGTTTGTTTCTTCATAGGTTTTACCGTTGAGAAATGCGCATCGTTGTCATACAAGCACTTCACAAGCCTATAATGGCTTAAGATAAGATAAGATAAGATAAGATATTCCTTTATTGTCCCACATGGGGAAATTTCATAATTTTTTTAACACAGGAAGTTCTAAAAAAATCTATGAAAAATCTATCATGACTGAATAGAATAACACATAAATGGAATAACTCACATTCTCACATCCATAATACAAAACAATGGAAAACCAAGCTCTTCAAAAATCTTCAAACTTATAATAATGCATCTATTGAAAATCACGTGACTCCCTATGAAGGTTAAAAGTAATAACTTGGGTCTTCTGTTTGGAGCAGTAAACAGACCATACAAACCCTAACGAACCCTCCCGCTCAGCTGCCATTAGAGATTAATGAGTTTGCAGTCTTCTTCAATGATAAAGTTCAGAACATTAAAAATACCATTGATCCCACTGTGCAAATAACAACCGCTCGTCCAGCTCGACCCATCTGTGGCTGACAAAACTGTCCAAGAGATCACAAGTCTGAGCTCCTCTACATGCTGCCTCCATCCATTCACTACTAGATTCTTAGGTCTATGTTGAGAAGTCTGTTGGCTCTAATCACTCAAATAGTCAACATCTGGAACATTCCCAAGAGCATTAAAAACCGCGGTCATTAACCTCTAAAGAACTACCGGTCCATCTCAAACCTAACATTTTAGGAGAAAGTCCTGAGATAGTTGCTCACCAACAACTTACGGTAATAGTTATCTTATAATTAACTTTTTTATTTTATGTTTTCCAGTCTGGCTTTAGATCACAGCACTGAGACTGCTGTTGTCATGGTGACAAATGACATCCGCCTGAACACTGACACGGACAAAGCCTCAGTCTTAATTCTGTTAGATCCGAGTGCTGCTTTTGACACTGTCGATCATGGGATCCTCTTACAGAGACTAGAGGACTGGGTGGGCATTACTGGCACTGCCCTAAACTGGTTAAGGTCCTATCTGGAAGACAGTAAGTACTTTGTGTCTCAGACCACATGCCCCTGACCTGTGGGGTGCCCCAAGGGTCAGTCCTGGGTCCCCTTCTGTTCAACCTAGACATGCTGCCGTTAGGTCAGTTGACATGTAGCGAAAATGTGTCCTATCACAATGATGCAGACGAGTCAGATCTATGTTTCACTGTCGGCAGGTGAATATGGACCAGTTGATTCACTCTGTCACTGCATCCAACAGATCAGTGTGTAGAGGCAAAACAACTTTCTCCAGCTGAACTCGGACAAGACTGAAATCATCGTCTTTGTCTCACAGAAACAAAGAGAAAGTGTTAGTGTCACCTCCAGAGTCTCGATCTAAAACCTACCAATCAGCAGCTTTGTACCATCTAAAAACATTGCCAAAATCAAAGGTATAGTGTCCAAATCAGACTTGAAGAGACCACGCGTTTGTCTCCAGTAGATTAGACTACTGTAACGGCCGCTCACTGGCCTCTCCAAACGAGTTGTAAAACAGCTGCAGTACATCCAGAACGCTGCTGCTCGGGTCCTGACTAGAACCAGGAAGTACCATCACATTAGTCCTGTTCTCAGGTGTTTGCACTGCCCCCTGTGGTTCAGAGAATAGACTTTAAAGCAGCTCGGCTTGTGTCTCTTCATGGCCTAGCACCAAACTACATCGCAGACATGTTAGTGCCATATGAACCATCACGGATTCTGAGGACCTCAGGGACCGGTCTCCTGCTGGTGCTCAGAGTCATGACTAAACATGGGGAATCAGCGTTTCAGTTTTATGCCACTAAAATCTGGAACAGTCTCGTTGAGGTTGTGAGACAGGTTCTATTCTGACATTGCTTAAATCAAGACTAAAAACAGTTCTGTGAGTGAAGTCATATTATCTACAATTCTTAGTAATCAGTGACACGCGCTGTACTCACCCTCCTAAAGCATCGTTGCTGTGAATGGACGCTCCATCCAGCACGTCCACTCCTTTCCCCACACTCCTCACACTGCGCACAGAAGACGCCCGGTTCATGTTCCCGAACCCGTGGTTGGCCCTCGACACCTGCTGCTGCCACTGTGCGCCCCAGCCGTCCCCCGCCACGGGCACCCCCCTGCCTGTGCCCACCCAGCCCTCCTGGCCGTACCCGGAGTTGTGCTGGTACTGCTGCTGTCTGTTGGCGATGCGGCTGATGGTGCGGTGGGAGGGGCCTTTGTAAATGTACTGGTACGGCGCCTCCTCGTCCTGCCACTGCCCTCTGCCCTGGGCTAGGGTCCCGCTGAGGCTGCGGCGGAGGCTCCCCAGGGGCGGCACGGGCAGGGCGTGGCCGCTGCCCTCTGGAGACGGTAGGACGGTGAGGGGGATTATTTCCTGATCCGCCTGGCAAAAGGACTTGGAGCGGGTGCTTCTGGCGCGGGACTGCGTGGCCTGGTAACTGGTGTGGACTGAGCTGCGGTTGGTTCTGGAGTTGCTTTCGATGGCAGAGCGAGTCGAAAAACCAGAGGAGGGGAGGGGGGCGGTGGCGACCTGAAGGAACGTGGAGGGAAATACATTCAGTGATGCATTACAGTATCAGAAAGTAATGGAATAATCTGTATTTTTTGTGAAAGAATAAAAAGATTTTGAGATTTTTCACTAAATTTGAACCACATGACACTAAAGCTACAACACCTGAAGGATTCTAGATGGAGCTCATCTACAGACAGTTTTCTGCAAAGTCCTGCAACGTCTCAACCCCATTTCATGCTGTACTTTCCCGTCTAATAAAGCATGTGAGCCAAAAAAAAGAGAACATTCTTCATTAAAACCACAAAATAAATAACGTGGAATGACCTTAATTTCAAGTTCAATTTCATGGATCTCTTATTCATTTTTATCCAATTCCTGCAGTATGGGGTTAAGGCAACACCTTCTGTTTATCCATTAGTCTCTCCCCACATTGTTCTTGAGTTTAAAACCAGCAGCACCAAGCTTCCATTTCCCTTTGTGCAACACCAAGACAATTAAACCTGGACTTACAGGAAGGAAACATTTCCATACACAATACTGCTTCTTCTAAGTGCATGTGCGCCCTTGATTCCACTCGGAGAGGTAACGCTTCAGAGCAACCTTTAGAACATACATGTACGTTTTGTTTTGAAGATAAACTGTTTAATCTTGAAGAATAAAAGGCACGTAATGTATTGCCAACCTAAACCAAGCTATACTTTATTATTATGTAGAATTGCATGAAGAAAACCACAAAACAGTGTCGTAACTGTTGTAGTAAAGTACCACACAGACAACGCCAACGGACGATGCGAGAAAATACACAAACTGCTGTTGAAAACCATTGTAAATGTGAGAGTGCGCGACACTTACAGCCATCACTCTGCTGGGCGTGGTGATCATGGAGCGGGAACTGAAGCCATGGTTTGAGGAAAAGCCTCTGGGCGTTTGGTGATGGTAGTCTGGAACCAAATAAAACACTACGGTAAATATTAATTTATTAATTTTTAAATATGAATGAAATCATGAAAATAGTCAAACGTCAAATGGTTGAAGAGGAGTTTAAGGAGGTTTAATGGGAAAAGAAGCACACAAAAGGTCATGGGAGACGGGAGGGAAAGGGGGAGGAACAGAGGAGTGGCAGCTGATGAAGAGGGGACCGGGGCCTCATGTTTGAATGTAAGAATCGACGGGTCAAGAGCTGCTTTTGGTTAGGTTTTCATCTAAGTGCTGCATGTGGGCCTGACCGCAACACTAAGTCTACAGGGATATCTCAGGGATTTATTTTATTTTTTCAATCCAACAGAGTTAAACATGTAAAAGTTCAGGTTTAAGCATCAGACAAATCAGTAAAATGACCCATAAAAGTGTCTAAATATCACTGTATATCCTTATTTGGAAGCTTAAAAATATCCTAAGTTGCAATACTTCTCAATATACATGATATTAACGTGTTTCATGTCTTCAAAACAACATTCCAGATATCAATATGTCAAAAACAGGTGTAATGATGATTATGTGCACTATATTTCTTTGGATTTTCTTAGTCCTGTCTTTTTCCACCAGTCAGCGCATTTGTCATCAAAAGAGAGTTTTTACCCTTCTATTTTACACAATACTCTATTTCTATCAATTTAATACTGGAACATCGTTGTTTCCTGTATACAAATATTTTGTAACTCTTATGTTATAGTAGTCTATCATCAGATATATTCACTTTCAAAACACACCCAGGCTCCGCTCAGTAAAACGTTAAAGAATGTGCATGAACAGTACAGTTTTACTCCAGATTTATGACTAACGTGGAAAGAGAGAAAGAAGTTTACAGATACGAGAAAGTGGTTTAGTCCTCTCAGGTCATGACCCCGATGTGTGGGAGTTTGTGTGGGAGTTTGTACGGAGCATCAGCATCTATCCTCCTCCCACCGTCCCAGAGTGCCTCAAATTCACAGACCCCTTTACGTATATATATCACGGTGCATTCTTTACCCCCGTCTCTGTAGTTCACTTGGCGTCAATAAATCACCGAAACACAAAAACACTGAGGACAAAGCTTTTAAAAATACAAACGATGAAGATTCAGAAGTCGCAGAACTCAAAATAACACGGGAGCCGTTCAGTCCAAACCCTCTATCTAACGTGTGGTGTCAATTAACTCCACTTTAAGTTCTCATCACTATCATTAAGACCGTCTTCAGGGAGATGGCGTCCGCGAAATGAAGGAGCAGTGACTTATGTTCTTGCGCGGCTCCGGTTTCATTTTCAAACCGTTACTTGGTTAAATTTGAGACGTTTGAGAATATGTAAGCTTGGAGATGAACTTTCTATTACCGTATTTACCGTATTATTCCTTTTTTTATAGTTTTTTCATACTCCAGAGCGACTTTTATGTGATATTATTCATAATTTTCACATTGGCAACCGCATTTCACATGTTGATCATTTTCACACTGACAACCACAAGAGGGCGCTCTAGGCTCTAAGCGACGCAGAAGAAGAATCTGCACTTCCACTACCTCTGGAGTTTGTGGAGTTGTTTAGAAGTGACACAGAGGAAGAAGAATTCAATGGATTTAGTCATTTAGCGATACATTTCCCCCTAAAATGCGACTTATACTCCAGTGCGACTTATATATGTTTTTTTCTTCTCTATTATGCATTTTTTGGCTGGTGCGACTTATACTCCGGTGTGACTTATAGTCCGGAAAATGCAGTACTTTATTCAATTATAGTAAATAGATCATACAAAATGAATACGTGCCTTTCAGATTGATCTACGTTTGTAAGATATCAGTGGAAATCGGTTGGAACCACTAGCCTAACGCCATTTATTTGTATTTATCTGTGTGTTTATATACCTCAGCACGTCTATCAGTCATGAAAGGTCATTGGACCAGTGGTCGGATGAACGCTCCTGTCCAAAATAGCCTCTGATAACATAAGAGGACACGGGAAAAGAATGTGCCACACTCTGGGCTGGTAAATGGAGTTCGCTGAGCAATGTTTTTCCTTTGTCTAAGCAAAAAAATGAAAGAAAGAAATCATAGCACAAAGAGGCTTAACCGGAGACATCCAACATTCCTTTTAAGTCTGCGTTACTTTATCTAGCCTGGCCTTTCAATTACCTGTGGCAGTATATCCTCATAATCCCATTGAGAGGAAAGTGCACACACAGCACTCTGCTTTGGCTCAATAGTAATGAATGTTTTTATGTATCGTATCAAAGGTCAAGTGTGATCATAGGGTCGACGTTTGCAATACGGTAAATATCATTCTGTAAAAGAGGTGGAAAGTATCAAATCCTTTCATGATAAACACTGAAAATGATCTGCAATTTGTGGTTAATTTTAGTTCATTCATGTTTTGTGCAGCACTTAAACCCGACCACAACGTCCGACCGTCTCGATTTTGCACTGCGTTTCCCAGAGTTTGCCGTATTATCGTCTGAATATTGTCATTGTGGGAAAAATAGAGCTTTGCACGCAGCGCACAATGTGGTGTCTGTCCTCGCTCTCCGCTCCCATGCACTGAATAGACTCGACCGCAGTAAGAAGTCACCCACGTCGCAAAACCGGTAACTTATTGGCACGGGTTGAAAGTCACTTATTAGAAGTACTTAAGTTCACGTAAATGAGTAGATGTTTTGCGTAATTGTACTTTTTTTTAGTAGATTTTTAAACCTTTACTTGAGTATAATTTTAGCCAAGTGTAGTTCATAACTTTTAAAATCATAGCAGTTACTGAGCATTGTACAAGCCCTGATTGTCTTAATGGACAATACATAAATTGGAAATAAATAGATTGTCTACAGTTGGAAGAAAGAACAATAACCCTAAACAATATAAACAATAAAAGCAGTTTAATGAAGCATTTATTTAAAAATCAACTCTTAACATGCAAATCATTGTTAGTTTTGGCCCAGTTCAACGTATTATTTTTGGCCCGCAGAGGAAAAAAGGTTTAGGCAACGCTAATCTTTATCCACAAACACACATTAAGGCGGCACTGTATCGCCCGCTCTGATTGGACAGAAAATGCAAGATTGCGATTCAAACAACTGACTTCAGATTGACACTGTTTAATCTATCAAGTTCAGAATAACAGACTAAGAATACTGCCGACTCATAACTAGTACTTTGAGTCGTGTTTTTCTTGACTTAAAATGTTGGCAGCAGTACTGGCCATGTACTTTGAATTGAATATACGTTTTTAATACCATATTTTCCGGACTATAAGTCACACCAGCCAAAAAAATGCAAAATAGAGAAGAAAAAAACATATATAAGTCGCACTGGAGTATAAGTCGCATTTTTGGGGGGAAATGTATCACTAAATCCATTGAATTCCTCTTCCTCTGTGTCACTTCAAACAACTCGACAAACTCCGAAGGTAGAGGAAATGCAGATTCTTCTTCTGCGTCGCTTAGAGCCTAGAGCGCCCTTTTGTGGTTGTGAAAATAACGAATAATATCACACATAAGTCGCTCTGGAGTATAAGTCGCACCCCGGGCAAAACTATGAAAAAAGGTGTGACTTAAAATCCAGAAAATATGGTACTCTCTCCACCACTGCTTATCTGCTTCACAAATATTTAGACTGGCACACGGAGGGTTGTGTTTTCGTCCGGGATGATTGACTACAGCTGTTTTTCTAATGATTTTTTCAACTTTTGCTCATTTCTGGACGACATCCGGCCTCCGACCGGGCCGCTCCAGCCGCCTGTTTTCTTTCTGGAGTGGCTGTAGTAAAGAGGCGGGCGCTGTCCCTTCTGCAACAGACTAATAGCCAGGTCAACAGAATCCTGGGACGAGACGGACGAAAGATGACGAGCGTTTTCCCGGGCCAAAACAATCCCCGCTGCTTCCCAGAGCGGCTGAGTGACCACAACTGGACACCCGTGGATAAATAAACCGCGGGGGAGGCCCTTTGTCAATGCGTGGACATGACGGATTCCATATTAATACAGTAGACGGCCCGGGATGTCACGCACGTTTCCGCAGCGGGGGGAAAAAACACAGGAAAACACCAGGAAATAACTGCAGGGAGGATTCGCACAACAGGCAAACTGGCAACGGCATTACAGTAGCACACAATTCATGGCCTACATATTTAATTTTGGTACTTTCAAGTCATTAACCCCCCCCAAAAAAGCTATTAATGATGTGTTGACGATGATACATTGAGCAGAATTCCGACTCTGCCCTCTAAAATCTGCTTATGTCATTCCCATTGCAGAGGAACAAAGAAAATACCCCACCCAACGCCTCAGTGAATACTACAATACTCTGTCTACATGTCAATATTGACAAGTTTTACACTGTTTTCCTTAACTTCAGTGGCTTACAGCTTAAGTTGGACGTTTCATGTGGTATGTGAGTGTTTCCCCCTTTTGAATACTACACCAGCTCAACATCTGGACATTGGTATGTATCATCTTGCATGTAAAACTGCGGTGAAGTTCCCTGTAACTGTTTTGCACGTGTGTGTGTTTTTTATACTTCTGGGTTAGCGTCATCCTGAATTTAAAAAATGCCTAATTTTTTGGGTTTCACAATCGCTGACATTCTGGCCTCGCTGACCCCTCGGAAAAGTCAAGGAGCGAACGGCAGGAACTGCTCTAGGCGTTTCAGCTCGTGTTTTGCGTCTGTCAGTGAGACCCCGGACTCCGGAGCTAATCCCCAAACCCCCCTATTTACAGGCGACGTCATGTCACACAATACTATGTAACCATGGTAATCACAACACAAAGGAGGAGCCCGTTACATGGATTTTGTATGACACCTTTCCTCTTTTTCTCGCTCATGATGTGTCAGGAGGTGATAAGCAAATATGTCTCCAATCTTTATATGTTTTATTGTTTGTTTGTCTGTTTGTTTGTTTGTTTTTTAATTAAAAGTGCACTATGTCCTTGTTATTACTTTGCCTGATATTTGTCACTGTATGGCATTAGCTTGCATGTACTTGGGCCTCAAAACTCCTGCCATGATAACTGCCAATGGATACATTTGGAGTATACTTCTGATGACGTTCAAAAAATGTATCAAACAAATTAATAAATAAATAATAAATACATAAAATGACATTTGAACCTCTTATTTTTATTTGTATGTACTGTTTATTTATTTATTTTTAGATGTCACGTACTTGTGTTCCGTTTACTTTGCTCTCTGCTTGTCTCGTTCTGCGTTGATTTTTTATTATTTAATTGGAAAAGATATGGTTGTTGTTTTTTTAAGAAAGGAAAATTAAGCCTAATCAAATTTAATTACGAGCTCGTCTCAGCAGCAGCGTCCAAACGTGAAAAGTTGCTCATTAAAAATTAACGCAAATCCCATTTTTTTGTCTGAAAAAAGAAAACATCACCCAACTCCTAATGTATTTATAACTAATTAATAGTTTATTAGCTAATATGTTGTACTGTCATTACATTTGCACCAATTTTTATTTTTTAGATAATTATTACTGGTATTTATACAGTTATTCAAACGATAAAATAGTTTAGCCTAACTAGCTTAATGCCCGCGCACCTGTTGTTAATTAGCCATACAACTTCGTAACGAGCTCGCGCGAACACTTTGCGGAACACGATCCGTCACGGGGCACGACACGCACTCACCCGTTGACCCCAGCAGCGAGTCGTCCAGTCGGGTCAGCGAGGAGGACTGCTTCTCGGCCAGCCGCCTCCGGACCTGCTCCTGGACCCTCCTGGCTTTGGCCGCCTGGTCCGGACACGGCCCGTCCGAGGGGACCACATAGGCGGTGCAGGACGTTTTGGGCTGCAGCGCGGACAGAAAGCAGCGCTCCGCCACCGCCGCGCTCATCCTCGCGTCAACCCCCGAAAAGAACGGCACGTTATCCGGACGTGAAGGCGGCGAATGCGTCCCCCGGGAGCGCGGTGTAGTGCGGGGTGTGACGTCCAGGGGAGCGGGGTGTGACGTCCAGGGGAGCGGGGTGTGACGTCCAGGGGAGTGGGTGACTTTGTGCCCGGCGCTTCGCTCTCTCCGAAATGGAGCTCAGTTCACAGACGGAGGAGTCCAGTTAGTTTGTAGGCGGGACCTGTGGCTCCGGGGCCGGGTCACAAATCCAACTGCTCACGGACAGAACCATGGATCTATTATAGTATCAGAACCATGGAACTATTATAGTATCAGAACCATGGATCTATTATAGTATCAGAACCATGGAACTATTATAGTATCAGAACCATGGAACTATTATAGTATCAGAACCATGGATCTATTATAGTATCAGAACCATTGAACTGTTATAGTATCAGAACCATGGATCTATTATAGTATCAGAACCATGGAACTATTATAGTATCAGAACCATGGATCTATTATAGTATCAGAACCATTGAACTGTTATAGTATCAGAACCATGGATCTATTATAGTATCAGAACCTAGTATCAGAACCATGGATCTATTATAGTATTAGAACCTAGTATCAGAACCATTGAACTGTTATAGTATCAGAACCATGGATCTATTATAGTATCAGAACCATGGATCTATTATAGTATCAGAACCATTGAACTGTTATAGTATCAGAACCATGGATCTATTATAGTATTAGAACCTAGTATCAGAACCATGGAACTATTATAGTATCAGAACCATGGATCTATTATAGTATCAGAACCATGGAACTATTATAGTATCAGAACCATGGATCTATTATAGTATCAGAACCATGGAACTATTATAGTATCAGAACCATGGATCTATTATAGTATCAGAACCATTGAACTGTTATAGTATCAGAACCATGGATCTATTATAGTATTAGAACCTAGTATCAGAACCATGGAACTATTATAGTATCAGAACCATGGATCTATTATAGTATCAGAACCATTGAACTGTTATAGTATCAGAACCATGGATCTATTATAGTATTAGAACCTAGTATCAGAACCATGGAACTATTATAGTATCAGAACCATGGATCTATTATAGTATCAGAACCATTGAACTGTTATAGTATCAGAACCATGGATCTATTATAGTATCAGAACCTAGTATCAGAACCATGGATCTATTATAGTATTAGAACCTAGTATCAGAACCATTGAACTGTTATAGTATCAGAACCATGGATCTATTATAGTATCAGAACCATGGAACTATTATAGTATCAGAACCATGGATCTATTATAGTATCAGAACCATGGATCTATTATAGTATCAGAACCATGGATCATTGTACTCTTGAACTCGCAGTGTTAACATGAACGTGTTAAAAAATACCTTTCTTACAGTTCATCAGGTGAGGAAAAGTACTTACATCTCAGTCTGGTTAAAAACATGTAGTACTCAAATGTAATGAAGTAAAAGTACTGATACGTAACATACTTGTGTTCAGTACTTTGCTTTCCTCCACTTTAGTGTAAAAACATACTTACTTCAAGTTAAATGCAATAATAGTCCTGATTGTTATATAGCTAACTTGTGGTAAAACACATGTTAATATTGTTTATGTTATTATGTTATTTTCCTGTACTAAACCAGGTATTGAAGGTTTTGTGTCTTTGTCCTTCAAATACCATCGTGATGCCAGTGTTTCCCACAGGTTTTATTTTTAGACTATAGTGGAACAAGCCATCATTGTATCACTTTGTTTTATATAATTCTTTGAGTACCGTATTTTCCGGACTATAAGTTGCACCTTTTTTCATAGTTTTGGCCGGAGTGCAACTTATACTTATATTTATACTTATATACTTATACTCCGGAGCAACTTATATGTGATATTATTTGTTATTTTCACACTAGCAACCGCATTTCATACTCCAGTGCAACTTATAGTCTGGAAAATATGGTAAATGGTTGTTGTTTTTTCCTCTACTTATCCCAAAAAAATTCTGATTGCAACTATAATTTAAAAAAATAATACAATTTGTTCAGCCAGTTTTTAGGCTTTAGGGGGCGACGGTTAGACTGTGGGGGGCCGGGCAACATAATCTCATGTAATGGGGAAACACTGATGCCACTGTAGAAGTCGGTTGAGTATATCACTATATGCGATACACGCGATTATCAATATATCGCTCGTACTATTCTATGATATATCGCCATTTTTTTAAGAAACCCAACACATTTTAACCACATTTTTCTTTGTCAAACCGCGACCTGCGCAAACACAAAATGAAATGCACCCGTTCGAATCATGAAAAACAAGTTCTCTTTCTTTACACAAGCGACACAATTGTAGCGCGGTCACAAAACAAGTCGGGAAATCGCGGCGATATATCGATTCAGCGGCCCACGATATCAATACCGTATCACCACCAAATTTAGTATCACGATATTTCGCCATTTCGTGCGCAGCGACCCGTGTTGCCAGAACTACATCAGCGACACAATATCAAACAAACTTTATATATATCAACACGCGGTTGCGTCACTCGGTTAAATGAAGTAGCGGCGCTGGAGGTCAAACTCAGTCAAACTTCCGAGCGAGTGGAAAGTGCAGGGAAGTGTGTGTGTGTAGCCAAACGGGAGGGACCGAGGAAGGGTTGGGTCAGAGAGGGGGCTGAAACGGGAGAGTGAGTGTGAAGAGCAGGGGTGTGTCAAGAGTGAGGGAGGGTCCGGGGAAACGGGGGTGGAGGACGAGGTGAGGGTGAGAGCGAGGGTGAGGATGAGAGCGAGGGTGAGAGCGAGGGTGAGGATGAGAGCGAGGGTGAGAGCGAGGGTGAGGGCGAGGGTGAGGTGAGGGCGAGGGTGAGGACAAGGGTGAGGACGCGGGTGGGGATGAGGGCGAGGTGAGGATGAGAGCGAGGGTGAGGACAAGGGTGAGGGCGACGATGAGGACGAAGGTGAGGATGAGGGTGAGGGTGAGGACGAGGGTGAGGACGAGGTGAGGGTGAGGACGAGGGTGAGGGCGAGGTGAGGGTGAGGAGGAGGATGAGGACAAGGGTGAGGACGAGGGTGAGGGTGAGGACAAGGGTGAGGACGAGGGTGAGGACAAGGGTGAGGGCGAGGATGAGGACGAAGGTGAGGGTGAGGGCGAGGTGAGGGTGAGGGTGAGGACAAGAGTGAAGACAAGGGTGAGAGCGAGAGTGAGGGAGAATGTGAGGGCGGGGGCGAGAGTGAGGGTGAAGACGAGTGTGAGGGAGAGGGCGAGAGCGAGGACGTGTCTAATCAGGAGCTTCTCTGAGGCTAAAGGCCGCAGAAGGTCGCGACCCCTCCACTTTAAACAATATCTAACACAATGTGACGCAGAAGTGACGATCGTATGCTGTAAACTCAACCAAAAATGTTCTCTCAATCACATTTGGCGTAATTAAAGGCCTAAGCGTATTTACCGCAGCCTCTGAAAAGGGTGTTTGCACAGCCCGTCAACATTAGCGGTGAGATTAAGTTGTAATTAAGTTGGATTTTCTCATTATGAAAGGCCGTGGCTCAGTTTCTGGCAGCGCGTCCGTTTATTAGTACGCTAAATACTTGTTTGAAAGAAAAAAAAAGGGCAAAGGGGATTTTGGATCGTGGGAGGGTTATGGCGAGCTAGTGTTGGAATCCGGTGACTCCGAGTCTATTACTGTCAACTCCAAGTCACAAAATTAGCAGGAGCTTGTGGAAAAGTATAAACTCGAGGAGAATATTGAGGGCAGAACTGAACATCAAATCTGTGCAAAATATGCTTAAATCTAATGTATAGCGGTTTATTTAACATAGCAGCCTATTCTTAGTAACAAGTCGGTGTAATCCTAAATTATGAAGATACTATGAAGATTCCGTTATGTTTGCTTCTATCTGCACTGATACGTTGGCGTTCCTTCTGAAGGTGTCCCGGGACGGTGGTGGGTGTGTGATCATCAAAGGCATTCCTCGCTCCAGATGCTGTCAGAGCTCATCTGGATCCTATTCTCCACAGACAGAAGGACCACGGCGGGTGAAGACCATAAAACGCCAGCGAAGAGGTGAGGAAGCAGGTCCCAGAGATGTGTTCCAAGGACCGTGGCGGGTGAAGACCATAAAACACCAGCGAAGAGGTGAGGAAGCAGGTCCCAGAGATGTGTTCCAAGGACCGTGGCGGGTGAAGACCATAAAACACCAGCGAAGAGGATAGGAAGCAGGTCCCAGAGATGTGTTCCAAGGACCGTGGCGGGTGAAGACCATAAAACACCAGCGAAGAGGTGAGGAAGCAGGTCCCAGAGATGTGTTCCAAGGACCGTGGCGGGTGAAGACCATAAAACACCAGCGAAGAGGTGAGGAAGCAGGTCCCAGAGATGTGTTCCAAGGACCGTGGCGGGTGAAGACCATAAAACGCCATCGAAGAGGTGAGGAAGCAGGTCCCAGAGATGTGTTCCAAGGACGGTGGCGGGTGAAGACCATAAAACACCAGCGAAGAGGTGAGGAAGCAGGTCCCAGAGATGTGTTCCAAGGACCGTGGCGGGTGAAGACCATAAAACACAAGCGAAGAGGTGAGGAAGCAGGTCCCAAAGATGTGTTCCAAGGACCGTGGCGGGCGAAGACCATAAAACACCAGCGAAGAGGTGAGGAAGCAGGTCCAAGAGATGTGTTCCAAGGACCGTGGCGGGTGAAGACCATAAAACACCAGCGAAGAGGTGAGGAAGCAGGTCCCAGAGATGTGTTCCAAGGACCGTGGCGGGTGAAGACCATAAAACGCCAACGAAGAGGTGAGGAAGCAGGTCCCAGAGATGTGTTCCAAGGACCGTGGCGGGTGAAGACCATAAAACACCAGCGAAGAGGTGAGGAAGCAGGTCCCAGAGATGTGTTCCAAGGACCGTGGCGGGTGAAGACCATAAAACGCCAGCGAAGAGGTGAGGAAGCAGGTCCCAGAGATGTGTTCCAAGGACCGTGGCGGGTGAAGACCATAAAACGCCAACGAAGAGGTGAGGAAGCAGGTCCCAGAGATGTGTTCCAAGGACCGTGGCGGGTGAAGACCATAAAACACCAGCGAAGAGGTGAGGAAGCAGGTCCCAGAGATGTGTTCCAAATGATGAAGTCAGCTTTACGCCCCCTTGTGGTACGAAGCAGAAATACAGCAGAAATAGAGAGCAAATATACTGTCATATGCAGCCCTAGAGCGACATCTGGTGGCTGTATCTCAGAATGTAAATACAAAATACTATATACAATGTAATACTACGGTCTTTTAGGTACAGAAAGTTATATAAAATAGTATCAAAGCTCAAGTATGTGAAAATGATCAGATATTTAAGTTTAGCTGAGTTTATATTGACGTGTATGCAGTGTCAGTACGTTATTGTATATTCTAAAACAATATTTAAAGAGAACGTAGTATGTAAATGGATTTTAATTTTTTACCACATTATAACCATGTTCCTGTCTGAGTTGTTTTTTTGATTGAGTCACGAGTCATGCATGTTTGAAGAATCTTGTAGTGTTCTGCATTTGGGGCTGGAGGGCTCAGAATAGAAGTGTTCACCTACCCCCCATCCCCGCCCACTGCTCTGTACTCGCACACGAAAATGTAGCGTAACTTTGTTTGAAGTGGTGAACACAAAGATGAAAGTCTCACTATGAAGAGGCTCATTTATATCATTATTCAAATTTATAATGTGATCACTTGTATTACATATATTATACAGATTTAGATTTTAATACAACAGAAACAATTAAGTAATAGTTGATACATCTTAGTGTATTCGGGCTGAAGTCTTATACACATCATACTTCTGGGCAATCAATCAAAGTCCAGAATAGTTTATCAAATATTAAATGAGCCACAACACATTCACTAAAATGGATTATAATATAAAATCAACATAAAACTATCAAATACATTGCCTCTGTTGACATTATTTTACCTTGAGTCAATTAAGTCAGAGAAGTGTGTAATAACAATTCATCTCTAGTATTTGCCTTGTTCTGATCCACATCTAATTTAATCCAGTTTAAACACAGAATTTTGATCATGAAAATGTATATGCTTTTCTTCTGACTTCACAAATATATACAATGCAAAATAATGATCGTTGTGTGTTACATTTTAATGCAAAATCCCCTTCAAAAAGCACAATTCATCTTTAAAAAAAAGACACACGTCAGTCAATTAAAGTTTGTCCATCTTTATTTGTAAAACACATGAAATCCCTTTATATTCGGGCAATCCAAAGGTCTGGGAGAGAAAGAAGGTGAGATTGTAATGGCAGTAGAACTAGTGCTTCAAATCCAAAACGTACTATGAACTGAAAAATACCGAAAAACATAAAATACAGCATATTTTGAGCTTTCATTGTTTTAGAGAGGTCTTAATCTACCAGTACATTAGAATAAGAGTAATATTATGGATCTCACTGTTGTTCTGTGTAGAAGTTTAGCTTGCGTTGCATAAAAAACTATCATCATTGTGGTAAATAAAGCCGTATGGAGCGTTTTCCTTTGAATTGAAATGTAAATATTGGACACTCTTGGCACTGCCACCACTCTCGCCTTCCTTCACGCAGACTCCTTTAACAACGTACCAGACAAAGATATCACAATACAAAGAGGGAAAAGGCATATAATAAGGTTCTCTACAGCCTTCATGATCATCATTAGTACAATACTTCAGAGCTGTAAATATTACAAGACACTTTTTAACCGTTTTCTCAGTTCAAGAACACGTTAACGAGACAGAGCTTTTATGTGACACACGGAGAGTGGTAAAGGCAGGTTACACGTGACATGGGCCAATGCAGAAAGTCGTTTGGCTCCAGAAAGAAATAACCCACATTTGCGAGTAGTTAGTACAGTATTAGTGACTACACTGCCCTCTACTGGTACAAATATGGCCATAGCTATCATCTGAAAACACACATTACCACAGTCACTTGGATGAAATGACAGATGAGCATGTTTTAGGTTCAATATTTCTCTTGGCAGGTGACAAAATAGTCTGGATTCATTAGTAAAGCTGATGTTGATGGATGAAAACAGTGAAGAGGACAATGTTAGGCTTGTTTGTGATATTAATACGCTGACTATTGATCTTTAGGTCCTTCGCTCCATTTTAACTTCTGAACAGAATCGTGACAGTGGAACAAACCAGTCTATATGCTGCAAATTAGAGATGACGACATTTCATACAATGCCTTTTTAAATTCAAGATTTAGAATAGTACAAATAAAGTACTTTTTTGTATTTGTTGATCGACAAATAGAGAGCAAACGGGACTGGTGAGTTGGAGGCTACATCTTTACACGTCTAAGGATGAACATGAGATCAACAACCGTCAAGTCACAAAAACAAATGAACATCAAAACCCGCATCCCGCCAAAATGAACACTCACTTTGACTTTGGTTCCATAGGTTAAACTACTGACATTCCTTCTTTAGTAGACTACAGTATCCATCATATGGCAACGTGGACAAAGATAATGGTCTTTGGGACGGGGGGAAAGTGCTACACGAGTGCAGCGCTTTCATCCACAGTCTGCTTTTGTTTAGGGAAAGGCGTCCAAGCAGAAGGTTTCGAGGATAAGAATCTACCGAAATACAATATCCATGCTCAGGCAGTCATAAAGCACTGTTAATATATATATTTATATACAGTTTATACAGTGAAAAAAAAAAAAACATCCATAAAACTAAAAGAGTATAAGAGCACGTTTATAGGCATGAAAAACGGTAAAGGACTAGATCACTGAGCGAGTACGGCAGCGATGGACTACTTCCATGAAAGCAAAATATAAAATCTACAAATCAGAGTTAGAATAGCACTGGTCAAATATGCAGAACAGCAATCGTGACGAACATCGGTGTAAAAAAAAAGAAAGACGGAAAACACACAGGATGGCGTTGGCTAAGGCTGATATATAGGAGGGTTACCGCTTATAAAAGACATAAAAGAACTAAACAAACCGCTTGTTTCTGCGGAGTACAAGCAGCGCGGCGGCTTCAGCGCGGCGGCCTGGCATTTAGTAGACGGGGCTGTTGCGGATCCCACAGCACAGCACCATACTGAAGATCATCTCGAAAATCTGAGAGGAACAAGAGCGTTAAAGACGTTTGCTTCGCCCGCACGCCACTCGCAGCTCGCCGTAGCGACACTCACCATGATGATGGCGATGACCAGCGCAGAGATCCCAATCAGGTAGATCTTGTCCGAGAACAGCTCGTTGAGCCGAGTGTGGCAGTTCTGTGAAGGCAAACGAGAAGGTGTTTGTGTCGTTACAGGACAGAGAGGCTCGACACCCACAACTAACTAACTAAAAATAACTTCAAAAATATAGCCGCAAGTGGCGATGATCGGCCCTCGCCACGCCGCAAGAGGAGGGGGCGCTAACGCGCCCCAATTGACCTTTTATTACACCTACTGCTGAATCCGTGACGCTGTCACGTCTTCTCCCCTTTAATTTACATATGAAGGGAAAAGTTTGCGGCTCTAAGTCCGTGACTATTAAAATAAAAAAAATGTATATCTTTTGACGGTCCTCCCCTAAAGATGAGTCTCACCAAATTTCAGGTTAATCGGGCTAACGCCCTTGGAGGAGTTTGTAAAAGTATAAAGTGTCAGCATGTTCAAATTTCAGAGATCTGGCGATTTCCCCATTGGAATAACATGGGAGCTTTCTGTCATTGCTACGCCAAAGCCGTAACAAATATAACAAAATGGAATTTTGTGCCAAATTTCGTAAAATTTTGAAACATTTTACCCTCCATATAAAATTTTATGTCACTCTGTAGGGGGCGCTGTCGCGCCAAATTCATTTATTTCTAATAGGTTTAGGGCAAAGGGTTTAACAACTAATTCAAATTTGACGCAATTCGGACTTTATCTGCGCAAACGCAGCAAATTTAAAATTCGGGAAATTTCCTAAATTGTAGCTACAGTTTGTGGCTTCGCCGCACAGAAACTGACAGGTGTCAAAGTAATTTGGATAACTTTTGATGTCCCACTTCAACATAATTTTCACCAAATTTCAGCTTTTTCTGGCCAACGTCCTCGGAGTTGGTAAAAGTACGACGTTTGGAAAAACTCCAATCATGCTTAGCAAATTTTGATCCAATATGGCCGACATTTGGTTGGGCGGACGGCGTTGCCGTAATAATAATTTTTACTTCTCTAGTCACCATCTACCTCTGCGCCAAATTTCATGATTCTACAATAAGATTTTTTTGGCCATTTTCTATCTCAAGGCATTTTTGGTACATTTGGGGGCGCTGACTTGCCTTTTTTTATTTTAGAAAAAAGAGATAGCCATAATGTAGAGGCACGATTTTTAGAGCTGCACAAATTTTTGTGACTTTTCGTCAATGTTCACTGGGTGAAAAATAGGGGGGTTGGTCCCGAGGAGAAGAAGAAGAAGAAAGAATAATATTTCAATGCGAAAACAATGTTTCCCATTTTTCAAATATCCATCCATCCATCCATCCATTTTCTACCGCTTGTTCCCTTTTGGAGTCGCGGGTGACTGGAGCCTATCCCAGTGACTTCGGGCCTTAGGCGGGGTACACCCTGGACAGTGGCCAACTTGTCGCAGGGTCAACACAGAGACATAGACATTACAGACAGTTCACGCTCACATTCATTCACTAGGGACAATTTAGAGTCACCAATTTTGCCTAAACACATGCATGTCTTTGGACGGTGGGAGGAGCCAGAGAACCTGGAGAGAACCCACGGTAACACGGGGAGAACATGCAGACTCCACCCAGAGAGATCATGTGATGTTGGTCTGGTCCGGGAATCAAACCCATGATCTCCTTCTTGGGAGGCAAGAGCGCTAACCGCCTTTGCCACCGTGCACCCCTTTTCAAATATCATAAACTATACATTTTCAGAAAGCGGTCACGCTTTCCTACCTCATGGTGTGGGTCCCTGGTCACTGGCGGGCCCTCTATACAGTAATAATGTTACATATTTGCATGACCTGCTTATATGCACAGAACGTGCAAGAGATGGGGAACGTATTTGTGAGCTACTTAGAGCAAATGAGTGCTTTATATGGGAATAACGATCGCTTCCTACTACTAATTAGTATGCACGGGGCATGCATGAGTGGAGGAGTGTGTGTTTGGAAGTGGGCGAGCGCTTTGTGCTCGATTTCGTGCGCACTTTCACAGCCGAATAGGCCTCTCTCCAGCTTGTGGCGCTCGGGCCTAATAAAATAATGTATAGGAGGGAATTGGGGAAAACAGCTTGGACATAAACAAATGTACTTTCAGACCACTTTACGTTGAGAATAATGGCACACAGTTTGCTAGCAGCATTTTAGTATGTTGGCATTCCCGTTAGCAAAGGTATATTTACATATTTAACTGAAATGGTGTTTGGGATCATGTTTACTACTGAAAGGGCAGTTGCCAAAATGTTGAAGTGATATTTTGAAGCGTGCGTCGGTGAAAAGGACAAATAAATACACTTACAACGGTGGTAAAAGGACTTGGGCAGATGTCATTTTGTGAGAACACTGCCAACAACTGATCTGTTCCACCTCGACCGCAGCATTGCAGCTGAACACAAAAGAAAACACATCATCACGTTCAGGTTTCAGAGAGAAAATGTACATCACACAGACAATCACAGCCTAAAATATACATACAATAACTTTAATCTAGACCTTAGAGCCGAGGCCCCTGGTTTTCAAACTGCAAAAGGAGGAAGTAGGTTTCATGGCACATTCACATATATAAGATACAGATGAGTGAAACTGAGATGAGAGGGCAAAAGTGCAGTTTTAGGATTCTGTTTATAAAAGTAAAATACATATATATATATATATATATATATATATATATATACATACATATACATATACATTCAAATAATAAAGTGGCTTTTGCAGAATAGTTTCAGGGGGAAATAAAAAACTAAATTTACTAATGTCCCAGAGTAAATCAGTGGAGTATCCCAGCTTTAAGTCAGATATCACATAAGTACTAATATTTATGTACTGTAAAAACATCCATTTCAGTCAAAATGAGACCACCGTGCGCCGTTTGTAGCATGCTAGATGTCGTTAGCTTAACCCTGACGGCAAAAAGTCACTGCAGTGAATATTTAGGATTCTCACTTTGCTTTAAGTGAGTGAACAATACATTTATCCATCCATCCATCCATCCATCTTCTGCCGCTTTATCCGGGGCCGGGTCGCGGGGGCAGCAGTCTGAGCAGGGACTCCCAGACTTCCTTCTCCCCAGACACTTCCTCTAACTCCTCCGGGGGGATCCCGAGGCGTTCCCAGGCCAGCCGAGAGACATAGTCTCTCCAGCGTGTCCTGGGTCTTCCCCGGGGCCTCTTCCCGGTGGGACATGCCTGAAACACCTCCCGAGGGAGGCGCCCAGGAGGCATCCGGAACAGATGCCCGAGCCACCTCAGCTGGCTCCTCTCGACGTGGAGGAGCAGCGGCTCTACTCCGAGCTCCCCCCGTGTGGCCGAGCTCCTCACCTTATCTCTAAGGGAGCGCCCAGCCACCTGGCGGAGGAAACTCATTTCGACCGCTTGTATCCGCGATCTTGTTCTTTCGGTCACTACCCAAAGCTCATGACCATAGGTGAGGGTAGGAACGTAGACCGACCGGTAAATAGAGAGCTTTGCCTTTCGGCTCAGCTCCCTCTTTACCACAACGGTCCGATGCAGCGACTGCATCACTGCAGCCGCTGCACCGATCCGCCTGTCGATCTCACGCTCCATCCTTCCCTCACTCGTGAACAAGACCCCGAGATACTTGAACTCCTCCACTTGGGGCAAGGACACCCCACCCACCTGGAGAGGGCAAGCCACCTTTTTCCGGTCGAGAACCATGGCCTCGGATTTGGAGGTGCTGATTCTCATCCCAGCCGCTTCACACTCGGCTGCAAACCGTCCCAGTGCATGTTGCAGGTCCGGGTTTGATGGAGCCATCAGGACAACATCGTCTGCAAACAGCAGAGATGAGATCGTGTGGTCCCCAAACCGGACACCCTCCGACCCCTGACTGCGCCTAGAAATTCTGTCCATAAAAATTATGAACAGAACCGGTGACAAAGGGCAGCCCTGGCGGAGTCCAACATGCACTGGGAACAGGTCTGACTTACTGCCGGCAATGCGAACACAGCTCCTGCTCCGGTCATACAGGGACCGGACAGCCCTGAGCAAAGGGCCCCGGACCCCGTACTCCCGGAGCACCCCCCAAAGGACACCCCGAGGGACACGGTCAAAAGCCTTCTCCAGATCCACAAAGCACATGTGGACTGGTTGGGCAAACTCCCATGAACCCTCGAGCACCCGATGGAGGGTATAGAGCTGGTCCAGTGTTCCACGACCGGGACGAAAACCACTCTGCTCCTCCTGAATCCGAGGTTCGACTATCGGTCGGATTCTCCTCTCCAGTACCTTGGAATAGACCTTACCCGGGAGGCTGAGGAGTGTGATCCCTCTGTAGTTGGAACACACCCTCCGGTCCCCCTTCTTGAACAGAGGGACCACAACCCCGGTCTGCCAGTCCAGAGGCACGGTCCCCGAACGCCACGCGATGTTGCAGAGACGTGTCAACCAAGACAGTCCTACAACATCCAGATACTTTGGTACTCAGGGCGGATCTCATCCACCCCCGGAGCCCTGCCACCGAGGAGTTTGCGGACAACCTCAGTGACTTCAGCTTGGGTGATGGATGAGCCAGCCTCCGAGTCCCCGGTCTCTACTTCCTCTTCAGAAGACGTGACTGAGGGATTAAGGAGATCCTCAAAGTATTCCTTCCACCGTCCGACGACATCCCCAGTTGAGGTCAGCAGGCCTCCACCCGCACCGTAAACGGTGTTTGTGAGACACTGCTTCCCCTTTCTGAGGCGCCGGACGGTTTGCCAGAATTTCTTTGGTGCCGACCGATAGTCCTCCTCCATGGCCTCCCCGAACTCCTCCCAGGCCCGGGTTTTTGCCTCTGCGACAGCGCGAGCCGCGGCTCGCTTGGCCTGCCGATACCCGTCGATGACCTCCGGAGACCTACAAGCCAGAGTGGCCTGATAGGCCTCCTTCTTTAGTCTGACGGCATCCCTTACTTCCGGTGTCCACCACCGGGTTCGGGGGTTGCCGCCACGACAGGCACCGGAGACCTTGCGACCACAGCTCCGAGCAGCCGCATCAACAATGGAGGCGGAGAACATGGTCCACTCGGACTCAATGTCCCCAGCCTCCCCCGGGACATGGGAGAAGCTCTCCCGGAGGTGCGAGTTGAATACCCTACTGACAGAGGGCTCCACTAGACGTTCCCAACAGACCCTCACAATGCGCTTGGGTCTGCCAAGTCTGTCCGGCTTCCTCCTCCGCCAGCGGATCCAACTCACCACCAGGTGGTGATCGGTTGACAACTCTGCCCCTCTCTTCACCCGAGTGTCCAAGACACGCGGCCGGAGGTCTGATGACACGACAACTAAGTCGATCATTGACCTCCGGCCTAGGGTGTCCTGGTGCCACGTGCACTGATGGACACCCTTGTGCTTGAACATGGTGTTCGTTATGGACAATCCGTGGCTAGCACAGAAGTCCAATAACTGAACACCGCTCGGGTTCAGATCGGGGAAGCCGTTCTTCCCGATCACCCCTCTCCAGGTGTCACTGTCATTGCCCACGTGGGCGTTGAAGTCCCCCAGTAGAACAACGGAGTCCCCGGTCGGTGCACTGTCCAGTACCCCTCCCAAGGACTCCAAGAAGGCCGGGTACTCTGCACTGCTGTTCGGCCCGTAGGCCGCCACAACAGTGAGAGACCTGTCCCCCACCCGAAGGCGGAGGGACGCGACCCTCTCGTTCACCGGGGTAAACTCCAACACGTGGCGGCTGAGCTGAGGGGCTATCAGCAAGCCCACACCAGCCCGCCGCCTCTCCCCGCGGGCAACACCAGAGAAGTGGAGCGTCCAGCCCCTCTCGAGGAGATGGGTTCCAGAGCCCAAACTGTGCGTGGAGGTGAGGCCGACTATATCTAGTCGGTATCGCTCAACCTCCCGCACAAGCTCAGGCTCTTTCCCCCCCAGCGAGGTGACATTCCATGTCCCCAGAGTTAGTCTCTGTGTCTGGAGATCTGGTCGCCGAGGCCCCTGCCGTCGACTGCCACCCAGACAATACATTTAAACTGTTTAAAATGAATCCAACAGCCAAAAACTAGAATGAGTTCATTATTATTACAGATTAAATCTCTAGTTGCACATTTCCATCAGACTTTGCATGTCGGGAGTTTAAATGATTATTATATGTTTAAGTCGAACGCCTTCTGCAGATGTGACACTAAAGATGTTCAGGTGTTTTACAGACTTTACGCCACGATATTCTCCAGGAAATGACAGCGATTAAATCTCCAAACTCAAAGTGGATTGTTGTTGTTGTTGTTTATTCTTCTGTGTCTAAGTTGTAGAAGAACCTCATCTGTCTGAGCGCATCAGTGTTACTCATGCTCCACTTCCCAACTAATGCACCCACCTCCACCCGCGCCTTGCCCCCTGCCCCGCGCCTTGCCCCCTGCCCCGTCCCCGTGCCTTGCCCCCTGCCCCGTGCCGCGTCCCCTGCCCCGTGCCGCGTCCCCTGCCCCGTGCCTTGCCCCCTGCCCCGTGCCTTGCCCCCTGCCCCGTGCCGCGTCCCCTGCCCCGTGCCGCGTCCCCTGCCCCGTGCCGCGTCCCCTGCACCGTGCCGCGTCCCCTGCACCGTGCCGCGTCCCCTGCACCGTGCCGCGTCCCCTGCCCCGTGCCGCGTCCCCTGCCCCGTGCCATGTCCCCTGCCCCGTGCCATGTCCCCTGCCCCGTGCCATGTCCCCTGCCCCGTGCCATGTCCCCTGCCCTGTGCCATGTCCCCTGCCCCGAGCTTCCTACTTACTCTGTAGAACGCTCCAACCACACAGAAGGATCTACTCGTCGCCATAAATAACCTTCATGTATAATGTGAGGAAGATAAACATTGTATTATGTGTAAACTTTGCATTTAGCACCCTCTAAAGGTGAAAGTGAAGAACTGCAGGTCATCTGTATTTGGGTCACACCTGCTGCACTGGTCAAGCCCTCAGCTGTCACAACGCTCTCAAATTTGACAAGTGATTGTGTCCATCTGTGACGCGGGCGTGTTATTCGGAGGGAGAACGTGGTCGTACCGTTTCGTGGAAGACCTTGAGCACGGTGGCGAGGCCGGCCTTCTTATCATCACTGCCCAGGAAGTCCGGTTTGGACGCCTGGTTGTAAATCGAGTCGTAGAACTTTATCATCTCACTCGACACCTAAAACAGGGACAAAAAAACTTTAGTAAATGTGTAAAACTTTATGCTTTTTGTTATTATTTGGCACTCAAGACGACCCGGACTAATGACGGTGACAGATAAAACAGCCACAGTGTTATAGTCGATACAATCTACAGTAAAAAGTCTGTTTGTCACATTCACTTTATCATTCAGAAAGTTTAATATAATAAAGCTGGTGACATGTTTGTAACGTATTCGACACTGGTAATGACGTAAAAATTCAGGATTTGTTGCGCTTTGGTCATGAATAAACGTCCATTTGTGATGTTTCTTCTCACAATAATCACACTTTGGCACCAATAAAACTACTTGTGGAAACGTAAGCACATTCCTAATCATATTTTCCCCATTATCGACGGTTGTAGAAATAAAAAGATCATTTCAGAGTCTCACCGTTTCCTTGTTCATGTAGCCCCAGATTCCAGCGGCGACCTCGCAGGCGAACAGAATGACCAGGCAGGCGAAGAACTGCGGCGCAGAAACAAACAATTACCTTTTTGCTGATTGAGTAATAAAAAAAGAGGAAACTAGCACAGTACTCACAGTTCCCAACAGACACTGCGACTCCTGGATGGCGCCGTAGCAACCGAGGAAGCCAACCACCATCATAACGGCGCCGACGGCAATCAGAATGTGGACGCCTACACGCAAATACAGAAAGAAAAACTCATAAGTGTATCACAAAATGCATTAAAACTTACAGTATAGAAGGATTTGTAATGTCTCGTGAGCACAGACTGCAGTGGCACTAGTTGACCAGAAGGGGGTGCAAGTTGCTTACGTCTGAACAGAGTGACTCATGGTCCAGATATTTTCATTGCAACTTTGCCAGTGTTAAACTATAAACGGCTTCATTATTCAAAAGACGGGACACGATTGTGAAAATGTGTTACTTTTACTTTCATGAGAGTGAAAGTAAAGGTCAAAGGTCAGGGTTTAGCTCAGGACGAGTTGCAAAGAAACGAGTTGATTCAAAGCAAGTGGACGGTACATTTTTCACACAATACACAGTAGTAATGCCCGTAAATCATGAAGAAAATAGTTGGCTTTGGTTTTTAGTGCCAATAAAATCTCCTTTTGACTTCCTGTGGCGTCTGGATTAGAGAAGCCTAAAAGGAAAGTCAATTGTTTGGTTTAAACGGTCCCTACTGCTGCTCTGAACGGTCCCTACTGCTGCTCTGAACGGTCCCTACTGCTGCTCTGAACGGTCCCTACTGCTGCTCTGAACAGTCACTACTACAGCTCTGAACGGTCACTACTACAGCTCTGAACGGTCACTACTACAGCTCTGAACAGTCACTACTACAGCTCTGAACAGTCACTACTACAGCTCTGAACAGTCACTACTACAGCTCTGAACGGTCACTACTACAGCTCTGAACAGTCACTACTACAGCTCTGAACAGTCACTACTACAGCTCTGAACAGTCACTACTACAGCTCTGAACAGTCACTACTACAGCTCTGAACAGTCACTACTACAGCTCTGAACAGTCACTACTACAGCTCTGAACGGTCACTACTACAGCTCTGAACAGTCACTACTACAGCTCTGAACGGTCACTACTACAGCTCTGAACGGTCACTACTACAGCTCTGAACAGTCACTACTACAGCTCTGAACAGTCACTACTACAGCTCTGAACAGTCACTACTACAGCTCTGAACAGTCACTACTACAGCTCTGAACGGTCACTACTACAGCTCTGAACAGTCACTACTACAGCTCTGAACGGTCACTACTACAGCTCTGAACAGTCACTACTACAGCTCTGAACAGTCACTACTACAGCTCTGAACAGTCACTACTACAGCTCTGAACAGTCACTACTACAGCTCTGAACAGTCACTACTACAGCTCTGAACGGTCACTACCTAATGCCCAGCACCTAAACCCATCATGAATCAGTGCGAGTTCAGCCACTGCAGCTCAGTGAGTCTGCACTTCTGGAGATTCTGAGCCAAACAACAGCCTGTGCATGTCCACGTCCTGAGGAGGAGGACAAGAGCCTGTGCACGTCCACGTCCTGAGGAGGAGGACAAGAGCCTGTGCACGTCCACGTCCTGAGGAGGAGGACAAGAGCCTGTGCACGTCCACGTCCTGAGGAGGAGGACAAGAGCCTGTGCACGTCCACGTCCTGAGGAGGAGGACAAGAGCCTGTGCACGTCCACGTCCTGAGGAGGAGGACAAGAGCCTGTGCACGTCCACGTCCTGAGGAGGAGGACAAGAGCCTGTGCACGTCCACGTCCTGAGGAGGAGGACAAGAGCCTGTGCACGTCCACGTCCTGAGGAGGACAGGAGCCTGTGCATGTCCACGTCCTGAGGAGGAGGACAAGAGCCTGTGCACGTCCACGTCCTGAGGAGGACAGGAGCCTGTGCATGTCCACGTCCTGAGGAGGAGGACAAGAGCCTGTGCATGTCCACGTCCTGAGGAGGAGGACAAGAGCCTGTGCATGTCCACGTCCTGAGAAGGAGGACAAGAGCCTGTGCACGTCCACGTCCTGAGGAGGACAGGAGCCTGTTCATGTCCACGTCCTGAGAAGGAGGACAAGAGCCTGTGCACGTCCACGTCCTGAGGAGGACAGGAGCCTGTTCATGTCCACGTCCTGAGGAGGAGGACAGGAGCCTGTGCACGTCCACGTCCTGAGGAGGAGAACGAGGGGGAGGACTCTGATGTGTCCTCAGATGCAGGTAAAGGCACTGCCTGATGACCCAGGTTCATTTGTGTGTAAAGCCTTTTTAGAATCAGGGTTCAAATGTTGGAAAACAAGAGATATGAACTGCATAAATATGACACGAGGGGGTAGGTGTTAGGGTAGGGGACACGTGAGTATGAAATACAGCAGAAAATGAAGCAAAAAGATGACACTTTTACAAACATTTCATGCACAATTCTGAAACCTTAACTAAAAGGTTTGTTATATTTAAGATTTAATATCAAAGACAGTAATTTACAGCATAATACAATTTCAGTCAAGCTATTTTGTTAATTATAATTTTTTCCTCCAGCCATTATAATTGTTCACATTTGCAGCTTTAGAACGGTTTAAAAAAAGGCCAGAACGAGAGCTTTTCTCACAAGTAAAGTTACTGGAATGACACTTATTTGTATGCAAAGATGATGCACGTAGGCTAGATTAAAAGGCTTTACCAAAATCTATGCAATTACCACAAAAACAAACCTAAATCTTGTCATTATGAAACATCTTTGCAGCAGACAGTCGGGAACCGGAGTGACATCATCGTGGCACCGGGGCCTTCTCCCCGTGGCAGAGGAGCTCTTTGTGTCCCGCCCCGCATCATCAGTCCTGCTCGTCAGTCCAGACATAATCAGATTCAGAACCACTAACTGGGATAGACCCTCCCCCCGCCCCGCCAGCCACAGGGGCCGCTTCGCTCTCACACTGAAGGCTCATTTCTAAATCGATAGCTTGGCGACCGACCAAGCGCCCGCGCCATCTCGTAGTCTGACGGCCTCTCGTTTGAATAACCGCAGTCTGAATCCCTGGCACTGCTCCACAAACGCCACCCGTTTGTCCTTTTCCGTGGAGCGGTCGGGCCCATTACAAGTCGGGCCCTCAATCATTTTATTTATTTGAATGCTTTTCCTGTCCGACTTGATACGATCTTCTCGTGGATCCTCGCTCGTTACAGACGCTGTCACGCCCGGACTAATCAGCTCTGTGCGACGCCCATTGTTTGACATTAACCGTATCTGCTAATTACAGTAGGAAAAGAAAAAGTGTTGAAATACATCTTTGGCTCATCTATAAGAATATCAAAATATAGAATATACTTATTGAAAAAGCAGCTGCATAACATTTCCCATTCATACAATTTGCATTTCTAGCATTACTTTTGACATACTATTCTATTATAAATACTTTTTTGCACTAAATAATGTGTAAAAAAAATGTAAATATAAATATAATACAGTATATATTATTATTTCTTCTACCACTATTTCTATTACCACTATTTCTTCTACTACTACCACTACTATTACGCAAGCGTTCACAAAATAGTTTGAAAAGGCCAAAGTGATTGAGCCGTCAATCCCCAGCCACTAATTACTACAGTACAGAAAGTATTGAGATGAAGTTAATTCACCAGTATATACAGTACGTCCACTACTTCATCCAGATGTGTTCAGTTCCACGCGTCATCCGAGAATTGTTTATGACACAATGAAAGCGCAACAGTCACCTGCTTCCTGTCTCACATTTATCTTATTTTTAATGCATTACAGACGTGGCGGTTCTAAAATTGGAGGTCGTTCAGAGGAAAGAGCCAATGCAGATAGAATTCCACATTTAAATAATCTGTCCTAGTCCAAAGTTGAACTCGGCGCTGTGAATCTGAAGCTCACTTCCTGCTTATGAAATAAGTTGTCATTTGTCAACTCGAAACAATCACCATTAATAATTCTTCACCGATCACAACTACTTCTACAGCAGCTACAGAAACTCATCTCACTTAATATTTAAGCCCTGTGCCAAGAGGATAAAACACACGGCCTGTAATCAAAGTGGTTGTGTCGGCATCTTTCCAAGTAATAAATGACAATAGGGTTTTTAGAGTAATGGCTTCCCTATGCTGCTGCTGCTGCTGCTGCTGCTGCTGCTGCTGCTGCTGCTGCTGCTGCTGCTGCTGCTTAGCAGTATAAAAAGGCCAAAAGCTTAGAATGTACTACCTAGAACGCATGTTTATGAAAGGAATATCTTAACTTTTAAAATGGTCTGCTTTTTATCCAGAACAGAACATCAATATCTACTGTATTTTCCGGACTATAAGTCGCATTGGAGTATAAGTCGCACCAGCCAAAAAACGCATAATAGAGAAGAAAAAAAACAGATAGAAGTCGCACCGGAGTATGAAATGCAGTTGCAAGTGTGAAAATAACAAATAATATCACATATAAGTCGCTCCGGAGTACAAGTATATAAGTATAAATGTAAGTAGTCGCACCTCGGCCAAAACTGTGAAAAAAAGGTGCCACATATAGTCTGGAAAATACGGTATATACTTCCACATAGGCGTACTGCCATTGTAATGCGTGTAATATTCTCTTGTAACCGACAGAATATTTTATTGTCATCCCGAGTCAAGTGGCGGTGTAATGACTTCCTGTGGGCGTCGACCGCTCGTCTGAAGGCAGGAGATGCGTTTGGCAGTGGCTGAATTACCTGCTCTCCGGCTCTACAAAAGCCCATTAAACGGCCGTGTAAGGCTTATGGTTACACATTATGTGGGAAAAGTGCTTTGGAGCTCAAACACGGAGCGCGGGGCCTGAGTGCAGCTGTTCTTCTCATTAGCCCTGCACTCGTCTGAAACACGAGGCATCGCACGCCCGGAGAGGCCCGGGACGCACAACAGGACGTACAACACGAAGAGCACCCCGCCAGGTCCACCGCGCTCCCATCAAAACACGCCATCACTCCTCAAACGTAAACGTAATCCCCCGCGTCTGAACCCAATATCCTATCGATCGGCCACGCCCAGAGTCCGCAGTCGAATGCTATTACAGCGTGGACTGTATTTGTGTTGCGTGGGTTAAATTAGATTGTCCTTTACTGCAAATAATGCCAAGACAACGCTTAGTCAAGGCTCGGTGAATTAGAAGAGTTTCAACTTCCTCTGATAGTAACGCAACGAAATGCAGATGTCAAAGAAAAGAGGAACTGAACTTTACTTTTTCTAAATATTGTCATTTTCTGGTTTCAAGGTGCTTTTCCGACAGCGACGCATATGGAATCCTTCAAACACTCGTGAAACGCCGGCCCGCCGTAGTAATTAATCATCATTTCATTAAAAACATGGCAAAGTGAGCAAACGTTTCAACAGTCGAAGCTAAACCCAACCAAACTCACTGCACTCAGAACAATGGATTCGGGAGGGAAACCTTGCCCCGTGCGGCGGGCGAAAAACATGCGCCGGGTAATTGTATGTGCGCGGTCGAGGGAGGAGGAGGGGTGAAGTCGCCTCCATATTGAAAAGTTCCTGGCAGCAGGGGATGGAGAGAAGAGGAGGAGGAGAAGGAGGAGGAGGGGCGGAGACAAAAGGAAGGGCGAACAAGAGGAAAATGAAAAAGGAGAAGTAGCGAGACGCGCTAACGCTAACCACGACCAGATGGGGAAGTGCGGGCGAGCGACGGTGGAAAAGAAACCGAGCCCGGAGAGGGAAACTTTCACAGATGGAGGAGGAGAAAGGGAGGAGGAAGGGAGGAGGACAAGGGGAGGGAGGAGGACAAGGGGAGGGCCAGTGAAGAATTTTTTCCAACACCAAACTAGGCTTTTTCTTCTCCCTTCGGGAATGAGAGGAAGGCTTTATGTAATGTTTAGGACGTGATCGCCCTGGAGAGAAAAAAGTCCCTCAGTAGTTTCCTCCCTTTGAGCGGAGAGAAGGCGTCTTTACGGACCAAACCGCAGCCATGCCCCGCTACAAGACAACAAAACACCAAACAACCACTGCATTTCAGCGACACAGAAACCCTGGGCCCTTTAACGCTCTCGTGTCGCAATTCCACCTTCGTCCGAGCTCCTCGCGAAGCTCGAAACGCGGCCCGTCGAGCTCGAACGAGGGGAAAGTCGTGCGTTTTTTAAGGCTCGTGGTGAAAAAAGGCTGTGCGTACGGATGTCGCCATGTCGAGTTTTAGCGTGGCGGTTACTGTGAGAAAAAGCGTCGCGTTCTAACGATTATTTGTGATTGTTGAGACAGTGACATTTTTACTTTTCTGTCGTTCTCAGTCTGACGTGTCACTGTTTCTCAAGTTTGCGACCGGCTTCACAGAAATGAACGTTCTGAATGACAAAATAACGTTAAATGTGACGAAAACAGCCAGATATATTAAGTTATTTAGATGCAAGTCTATTCTCTGGGCGACAGATTGAACTAAAAATAAGTAATTTAGCTTCTGAAATTGTCAAGATTATCGTATTTTCCAGAGTAAAAAAAAAGTCGCACCAGCCAAAAAATTCTAAATCGAGAAGAAAAACCCATATATAAGTCGCACTGGAGTATAAGTCGCGTTTTTGGGGGAAATGTATTTCATAAAATCCAAGACCAAGAACAGACTTTTCATCTTGAAATGCAGTTTAAAATAATAACAGATGAGAGAACATGGTGAATAGGTGTATGTATGCTAACACTAACACCTTCAGCTACATGAGGCACAGACAGAACTGTGGTAAGTGTCTGGTATGTTAACGTAACATATGAACAGTTATTCAGATAACTATAGCATAAAGAACATGCTAACAAGTTTACCAAAGCATCAGTTTTACCCCAAATCACTAAATCCATTGAATTCTTCTTCCTCTGTGTCACTTCTAAACAACTCCACAAACTCCAGAGGAAGAGGAAGTGCAGATTCTTCTTCTGTGTTGCTTAGAGCCTAGAGCGCCCTCTTGTGGTTGTCAGTGTGAAAATAACGAATGATATCAAATATAAGTCGCTCTGGAGTATAAATTGCACCCCGGGCAAAACTATGAAAAAAGGTGCGACTTATAATCCGGAAAATACGGTATTATTTTTTGGTTCACACAGTTACATTGCGACCCAAATAATCACATCCGTAGTCACAAGTCGCCGGTGTTCTCGCTGGCGTTTTTGACTCCGGTCGATAGCCGTGAGCGGAGATGTGGGAGGGACACGCATAACTCAAATGTGTCGGAAATTCTTTTGACCAAAATGTAGAGGCGTTTGGGCAGCAAGAAATATGTAAGCCTTTTGTTTTGGAGAGCGAACACATTCACAACGAGGGTTTCCAGGGAATGAAAAGTCACGATAAACAGACTAAAAATGTCCAGAAATAAAACAAACGGTGCAATTATCCCTAACTTACAACAAAGAATTCCACAAGAAGAAGAAAAGTAAATTACCATCTGCAACATTTGGAAAAAGCACGACTGAAATCTAAACTTTGAGCATGTTTTGAGGCAAACTTGCACTTTTCAATAGAGGCCAAAATATGAATCAAAAAGAAAGTACTGTTACGATGGGTGCGTTTTGAAAATGTTGACATCACAACTTCTTTACATTAATTAATTTCAGTCCCAACACGGCTAGATTAGTGTAATTATTGCGGTCCAGCCCTAAAGTTCATGTTGTGGTCAGAGCGTTACAGAAGGACACATGGTACTACTCATAAAGGATTAGCGGCTTTTATAAATTCAGGAAGTTTTTAGGTTTGAGCTGCACGTCAAGCCGCTGTCGCCGCTGATGTATAGGCTCTTAAAGCGTCACCTCGTTATCCGCAGCTCGTTAATAATGGATATTTCCTTTTGTGGTAATCGATACGGCCTCGCTAAAGGATGTCCATTTGTGGAGAGCATTAATACTGACGCGGCTTCATCGTTACACATCATAACGCTTCCGTCACAATCTGTCAATCTGAAAAGGAAAAGCTGACACGTACACGAATATCGATCTGACCGTATTTTTCATGGAAATAAACGGTCGTTGAGTATTATGTTTTGTCCAGTATATTTCAGACTTTTCTCCCTTTTTAAATTCAGGCCATATTAACTACGGTTCTAATTTTGACTGTATTTGGTGTATTTGTACCTGTTGTACATATAAATCAGTTTTACACCAATCGAGCAGGTATTTGTAGAGAAAAAAAAAAAAGTTAAGTTTAAAGAGAATTTATAAAAATAACAACTTTTTTGACTCTAAAAATTAAAGGCGGTATGGACGATTTTTCGGCGATTTGAGAACGCAGGCGGAAGTGCGCATGCCCCTCCCCCGTGCGGACTGATACAACACACACGTGCGTTTGTTTATTAGCGCAACGGAGCGCATCGCATCTCTCGTCTCCTGTAGATTTCTGTCCACTTCTGCGTCAGCTCGAACTGTCTTTCTCCGTCTTCATTTTGCCCCGTACACTGAGGGAACTATTTTATGATAGATCCATGCGCTTAGGCACGCGGAAACGTGGGGACGAGCCTGACGCGGCTGCAGGTGAGCGATAGGTGCGTTTTATGATTGATACGTGGCAGGACAAATGATTTATCCACGCCACGAGGAAATATGATAAAAAATTTGCTGAAAAAAAATCGTCCATACCACCTTTAATTCAACAAAATAAAGTCGCTCTCATTGATATTTCTATTTCTCAAATAAAATAATTGTGACATTAGATGAGTTTTGGCCCAATGTTTTCTGGGTAATTTCCTAGTGTGATGACAAAAAGGAAGTGAAATTACAAACCTAAAAAAATTTGCTATTCTCTGATGACATTTCCATATTTTTTTAGCAAAATTATTAATATATTTAACTGTATTTTAGTTGAACGAGTCGTCCGACCTGTAGGTGGCGCTTTGACTAAACTAAATCCAACTGTGTGGTCTGATACTGGCGTGGGGTATTTCCAGGTGTATATTTTCACTTTCCTGCAGTTTCCCTTTTACAAGACACAAGTTTAATGTTTTCTTTCCACCCACTAAGCGCAAAGTAAAGCGGAGGCTTTCGTTTTGATGCTCGTCCGAGGCAGCAAGGCATTTTGTGGAAACTATGACCTACAGTACGCCGTAAAAGAGTACCGTATTGTCCGCACTATAAAGCGCACTTAAAAGCATTTAATTTTCTCCAAAAACAACAGCGCGCTTTATAATCCAGTGCGACTTATATATGGGTGAATTCTAGAAGCGATTTTGTGTGGTTTTGTTTCGCTTGATGCGCCTTATAGTGCAAAAAATACGGTAAACGGGATTGGATGGCATTCTTCAAAATTACTTCAGAGTAGAACTTTTGATTTGACTTGTGTTTTGACTTCCTCGATGACAATTTGTGGGCGCCGGGAACGGATCTGGAGTTTGGAATACTGTATTTCCCGGACTATAAGCAGCACCTTTTTTTGTAGTTTTGACTGGGGTGCGACTTGTATGTGATATTATTCGTTATTTTTACACTGGCAAGCGCATTTCACACGTTGATTATTTTCACACCGACAACCACAAGAGGGCGCTCTAGGCTCTAAGTGACGCAGAAGAAGAATCTGCACTTCCTCTACCTCTGGAGTTGTTTAGAAGTGACACAGAGGAAGAAGAATTCAATGGATTTAGTGATTTGGGGTAATACTGATGCTTTGGTAAACTTGTTAGCATGTTCTTTATGCTATAGTTATCTGAATAACTGTTCATATGTTACGTTAACATACCAGACACTTACCACAGTTCTGTCTGTGCGTCATGTAGCTGAAGGTGTTAGCGTTAGCATACGTACACCTATTCACCATGTTCTCTCATCTGTTATTATTAGGCCCGAGCCCCAGCAGGGGGAGGGCCTATTGCTCCCGCAACGCTGCCGAAGGCAGCGTTGCAACTGTCTGACCAAACATGCGGGCGCAGCCCGCATGTTTGGTACCCCGTCGCCCCTGGCAAGTACAGTGAACTAGCCCATGCCGAAGGCATGGATCATGCATACTTACTCCTGCTATGACAGAAATAGTCAACAATTAGTGAATGGGCGTAGCCCATTCACTAATTGTTGACAACAGCAGCGCGAAGCGCTGCATTCCTCCAAAAACCCTCCTGGCATCGTCCCGTATGCGAGAATCCATGCCGCAGGCATGGGCCATGCTTGTATCTGCTCAAATCAATGGGAGTCTATGGGGAGTGGGCGGGGCATCCCGACGGAATAGGGAGTGACGAGCGCGTAAGCGCTCGTAATGATAATTCCACCCCATGGCGGCATCGGGAAGGCTTAGAGCTTTCAAACGATGTATCATTTGTTGTTATAGTAAAAACGGCTATATTGTTTTTGCTAAAAATATTATTATTATTATTATTTTTCTTGTTCTTCTTCAGCGCTTTGATCTCTAATTTGACCCCCTGAACATGCTCAAAAACTCACCAAACTTTGCCCAAAATTCAGAATCGGTGAAAAATTTTATTTTTTCTGGGCCATTTTTTTTTTCGTTAAAAAATGGCGCGACAGCGCCACCGACAAAAGTCAAAATACATTGCGCCTATGGGAGACGCCCCGAGGTCAACTTTGGCGTAAAGCTACGAAATTCGGGACACGCATTCCTCTCGTGAGGATAAACAAAAAAAAACATTGTGGCCACGCCCCCAAACTTACCCTATGGCCGCCATCTTCCTTTGAAAATGAAAACAAGCTGAGTTAGCCATTTTGTTTACGTCAAACTTTGACGAACTCCTCCTAGGGCGTTTTGCCCACCGACTTCAAAATCGGCGTACGTCCTCTGGACAAGTGGGGCATCTAAAGTTATTAAATTTTTTGAGATACCTTTTACGGTCTGTGTGCGGCGCAGCCGCAAAGTTGGACAACTTATTTTGGAATATTGCAGGTCTAAAAATTGCTCCCATTTGATCAAAACCAGTCCGATTAGGACCAAATTTGAATCAGTTGTTAAACTTTCTAGTTTGGACCAGTTTAGGCTGACAAAATTGAAATGGCAGTGATAGCGCCCCCTACAGAGTGACCTTTAAATTAACATTGAAGGTCAAAAATTTGTTTTACCAAAATTGTCTAAACTTTACCCAAAAATTCTATTTTGCCGTCCCGATCACAAAAGCCAATCACAAAAATGCCTAAATTTTTACGCCGTAGTCGTAGCGATGACAGAAACCTCCCATGTTATCCCTATGGGAAAACCACAAAATCTCTCAAATTACCACATTTTTATGTTTTACACTTTAACGAAGTCCTCCTAGTGCGTTTTGCCCACCAACCTCAAAATCGGTGTACGTCCTCTAGACAAGTGGTGTATCTAAAGTTATCCAAATTTTAAGGATAACTTTTACGGTCTTTGTGCGACGGAGCCGCAAACGTTTCCCAGAATTCTGACTATTTGGCCTTCAGAGTGGCCTATAAACAATAGAGTTTTTCCAAATGACATGATATTTTGAACAAAATTCTAATTTGCCATCCTGATCATAAAAGTATGAGAGCCAAAGTCATATTTTGTACGGCGTAACCGTAGCGTTGACAGAAACATCCCATGTTATCCTTATGGGAAAATCGTAGAATCGCTCAAATCACCACATTTTTACGCTTCACACTTTAATGAACTCCTCCTAGGGCGATTGTCCGATCAAGTTCATATTTGGAGAATATCATCTACACAAGCGGGGCATCAAAACTTACCCATATTTTGATTCTAAGTGCTACGGTCTCTGTGTGGCGGACCCGCAAATATATGTCAGAAATGGGAAAACAGCGAAATCTCTAAAATCACCACATTTTTACGCTTCACACTTTAACGAACTCCTCCTAGGGCGATTGCCCGATCAAGCTCATATTTGGGGAAAATCATCTACACAAACGGGGCATCAAAAGTTATCCATATTTTGATTTTAAGTGGTACGGTCTCTGTGCCGTGGAGCTGCAAATATACTGTCACAAATGGGAAAAACGCCAAATCCTTGAAATGTTCACATTTACGCTTCACACTTTAACAAACTCCTCCGTGGGCAATAGCTCGATCAAGCTTTACTTTGGGAAAAATCATCTACACAAGCGGGGCATCAAAAGGTATCCATATTTTTATTCCAAGTGCTACGGTCTCTGTGCGGCGGCGCAGCAAATTTGACTGACACTTGTGTTGATTTGCACTGGATTGGCCATGTCCAATGTGTCGCCGTCTGTCAAGTTCTTTTTTTATTCAAGACACAATAAGGGCGCCATCTTTATCAAGTCAAAAGCGCAGAGTCGGAAGGCCGGCGGCCCGCGAGGGCCGTTGGATGCCGCTTGCGGCTTTAATTATTATTATTTTTCTTGTTCTTCTTCAGCGCTTTGATCTCTAATTTGACCCCCTGAACATGCTCAAAAACTCACCAAACTTTGCCCAAAATTCAGAATCGGTGAAAAATTTTATTTTTTCTGGGCCATTTTTTTTTTCGTTAAAAAATGGCGCGACAGCGCCACCGACAAAAGTCAAAATACATTGCGCCTATGGGAGACGCCCCGAGGTCAACTTTGGCGTAAAGCTACGAAATTCGGGACACGCATTCCTCTCGTGAGGATAAACAAAAAAAAACATTGTGGCCACGCCCCCAAACTTACCCTATGGCCGCCATCTTCCTTTGAAAATGAAAACAAGCTGAGTTAGCCATTTTGTTTACGTCAAACTTTGACGAACTCCTCCTAGGGCGTTTTGCCCACCGACTTCAAAATCGGCGTACGTCCTCTGGACAAGTGGGGCATCTAAAGTTATTCAATTTTTTGAGATACCTTTTACGGTCTGTGTGCGGCGCAGCCGCAAAGTTGGACAACTTATTTTGGAATATTGCAGGTCTAAAAATTGCTCCCATTTGATCAAAACCAGTCCGATTAGGACCAAATTTGAATCAGTTGTTAAACTTTCTAGTTTGGACCAGTTTAGGCTGACAAAATTGAAATGGGCGCGATAGCGCCCCCTACAGAGTGACCTTTAAATTAACATTGAAGGTCAAAAATTAGTTTTACCAAAATGTTCTAAACTTTACCCAAAATTCTATTTTGGCGTCCCGATCAAAAAAGCCAATCAGACAAATGCCTTATTTTTTACGGCGTAGTCGTAGCGATGACAGAAACCTCCCATGTTATCCCTATGGGAAAACCGCAAAATCTCTCAAATATCCACATTTTTATGTTTCACACTTTAACGAACTCCTCCTAGTGCGTTTTTCTCACGAACCTCAAAATCGGTGTACGTTCTCTAGACAAGTGGGGCATCTAAAGTTATCCAAATTTTAAGGATAACTTTTACGGTCTCTGTGCGACGGAGCCGCAAACGTTTCCCAGAATTCTGACTATTTGGCCTTCAGAGTGGCCTATAAACAAGAGTTTTTCCAAATGACATGATATTTTGAACAAAATTCTAATTTGCCATCCTGATCATAAAAGTATGAGAGCCAAAGTCATATTTTGTACGGCGTAACCGTAGCGTTGACAGAAACATCCCATGTTATCCTTATGGGAAAATCCTAGAATCGCTCAAATCACCACATTTTTACACTTCACACTTTAACAAACTCCTCCTAGGGCGATAGCCCGATCAAGTTCATATTTGGAGAATATCATCTACACAAGCGGGCCATCAAAACTTACCCATATTTTGATTCTAAGTGCTACGGTCTCTGTGTGGCGGACCCGCAAATATATGTCAGAAATGGGAAAACAGCGAAATCTCTAAAATGACCACATTTTTACGCTTCACACTTTTACAAACTCCTCCTAGGGCGATTGCCCGATCAAGCTCATATTTGGGGGAAATCATCTACACAAACGGGGCATCAAAAGTTAGTCATATTTTGATTTTAGGTGGTACGGTCTCTGTGCCGTGGAGCTGCAAATATACTGTCACAAATGGGAAAAACGCCAAATCCTTGAAATGTTCACATTTACGCTTCACACTTTAACAAACTCCTCCGTGGGCAATAGCTCGATCAAGCTTTACTTTGGGAAATATCATCTACACAAGTGGGGCATCAAAAGTTATCCATAATTTTATTCCAAGTGCTACGGTCTCTGTGCGGCGGCGCAGCAAATTTGACTGACACTTGTGTTGATTTGCACTGGATTGGCCATGTCCAATGTGTCGCCGTCTGTCAAGTTCTTTTTTTATTCAACACACAATAAGGGCGCCATCTTTATCAAGTCGAAAGCGCAGAGTCGGAAGGCCGGCGGCCCGCGAGGGCCGTTGGATGCCGCTTGCGGCTTTAATTTTTATTATTTTTCTTGTTCTTCTGCTTTTTGAGCTCTAATTTGACCCCCTGAACATGCTCAAAAACTCACCAAACTTTACCCAAAATTCAAAATCGGCGAAAAATTTTGTTTTTTCTGGGCCATTGTTTTTTGGGTTAAAAAATGGCGCGACAGCGCCACCGACAAAAGTCAAAATACATTGCGCCTATGGGAGACGCCCCGAGGTCAACTTTGGCGTAAAGCTACGAAATTCGGGACACGCATTCCTCTCGTGAGGACAAAAAAAAAATATCATTGTGGCCACGCCCCCAGACTTACCCTATGCCCGCAGTCTTCCTTTGAAAATGAAAACACACTGTGTTAGCCATTTTGTTCACGTCAAACTTTGACGAACTCCTCCTAGGGCGTTTTGCCCACCGACTTCAAAATCGGCGGACGTCCTCTGGACAAGTGGGGCATCTAAAGTTATTCAATTTTTTGAGATACCTTTAACGGTCTGTGTGCGGCGCAGCCGCAAAGTTGGACAACTTATTTTGGAATATTGCAGATCTAAAAATTGTTCCCATTTGATCAAAACAAGTCCGATTAGGACCAAATTTGAATCAGTTGTTCAACTTTCTAGTTTGGACCAGTTTATGATGACAAAATTTAAATGGGCGCGATAGCGCCCCCTACAGAGTGACCTTTAAATTAACATTGAAGGTCAAAAATTAGTTCTACCAAAATTTTCTAAACTTTACCCAAAATTCTATTTTGGCGTCCCGATCAAAAAAGCCAATCAGACAAATGCCTTAATTTTTACGGCGTAGTCGTAACGATGACATAAACCTCCCATGTTATCCCTATGGGAAAACCGGTAAATCTCTCGAATATCCACATTTTTCTGTTTCACACTTTAACGAATTCCTCCTAGTGCGTTTTGCCCACCGACCTCAAAATCGGTGTACGTCCTCTAGACAAGTGGGGCATCTAAAGTTATGCAAATTTTAAGGATAGCTTTTACGGTCTCTGTGCGACGGAGCCGCAAACGTTTCCCAGAATTCTGACTATTTGGCCTTCAGAGTGGCCTATAAACAGTAGTTTGACAATGACATTATATTTTGCACAAAATTCTAATTTGCCATCCTGATCATAAAGTATGAGAGCCAAAGTCATATTTTGTACGGCGTAACCGTAGCGATGACAGAAACATCCCATGTTATCCTTATGGGAAAATCGTAGAATCGCTCAAATCACCACATTTTTACGCTTCACACTTTAACAAACTCCTCCTAGGGCGATTGTCCGATCAAGTTCATATTTGGAAAATATCATCTACACAAGTGGGGCATCAAAACTTATCCATATTTTTATTCCAAGTGCTACGGTCTCTGTGCGGCGGCGCAGCAAATTTGACTGACACTTGTGTTCATTTGCACTGGATTGGCCATGTCCAATGTGTCGCCGTCTGTCAAGTTCTTTTTTAATTCAACACAATAAGGGCGCAATCTTTATCAAGTCGAAAGCGCAGAGTCGGAAGGCCGGCGGCCCGCGAGGGCCGTTGGATGCCGCTTGCGGCTTTAATTTTAAATTGCAATTCAAGATAAATGTCTGTTCTTGGTCTTGGATTTTATCAAATGCATTTCCCCCAAAAACTTATACTCCAGTGCGACTTGTATATGTTTTTTTATTCTCTATTATGACTTTTTTGGCTGGTGCGACTTATAGTCTTGGAAATATGGTATATGCTGTAGTTTAGAGCACTCGACATTGGGCAGCACGACAAAGAAAAAAAGATGATAAATATGAAAACAGAGACAGAAACAACGGTTAAAAAAAAGAAGATAAAAGGCGATTGGATGAAGGTTGAACACAAGCACTAAAACCACCACCACTTGAAACAGAGCTAATAACTAAGCCATAACTGGTGAATCATTGTTGCATGCTAATAACTAAGCCATAACTGGTAAATCACTGTTGCATGAAGTGTGACCGTGGAGAGGTTGGATGCGCCATACGTACTGATGTAGAACGTGTTGGGAGCCTGGGCGCCCTCGTACTGGATCCCGAGCAGGGTGCTGGTCTTCTGGTCCTGCCGCAGCCACAGTGCCACGCCCAGGATTACACCTCCCGCGAGCTGGAACACAAACACCATGATCACTTTCACTCCATTTAAAACGCGCAACATAAAAGTTGTTTACTGAACTGATGGCGCGCATTAAAGCCGAGCCGCAGAGAGCGATTCAGGCCGACGAACAAGACTACTTTACTTTATGTACTTGTGTATTAAACTACTTCAATACACAACATTTTAGAGTCGTAATCTTCGTATCTGTTCATGGGTGTCAGTTTATAGGGGATTTTCTGAAGATATTTTGTTTTTTTGAGTGGTTAATTGCAATGGCAACGGCGCTCGTTTTGTGCAAATCGCGTCTCGTTCCACCTCGACATTTTACATATGAAGAAACGTTTAGTGATTGTTTATGCCCAACCTGGTTTATGTTGCCACACTTTGCCTTCTCTTCATTAAGTACTCACTGTACATGGCATACCATATTTTCATAGTTTTGGCCGGGGTACAACTTATACTTATGTTTTTTTTTCTTCTCTATTATGTATTTTTTGGCTGGTGCAACTTATACTCCAGTGCGACTCATACTCCGGAAAATACAGTACTTTTATTTCTTTGGCCAATTACAATATGTTACACATTTTTAACCTTTTTATCTCTTGAAAAACAGGCAAAAAGCATGGATACTTGATTTAAAACATCAGAATGTTTTGCAGAAGGATCAGACTTTAATATCATCTTGTTGGGTAGTGACTTGTAATTTATAAAGTTTAAACAAAGTGAAAAAAACTGCAATAATTTAAGGATTGTCTTTGTTTTTATTTAACACTTTCCAGTATCCTTGGGGAAGACTTTGAGCCGCTGTGAAACGTATTGTTCTCACAGGTTTACGACCCCTAAACTTTAGACAAAGAAATCCTAAATATAACTTCACTTTTGCACAAACACGGGCAGAATCACCACCACATCCCACGACTCGATAAACTTCACACTTTTGCTCAGTCAAATAAAGAGATCAACTCATCCAGAGCTAAATGTCACCTCAGGACACGTTAGCGCCGGTCGGAGCTATTAAAATTGCGCTAAAATGGGATTAGCCGCCTTCTCTGTCCTTTCTCAGCCGGGGCCATTCTGGAGCCGGGGCCAGATGCTGCCTAGCAACCGGATCAACACCGTAACTGCTACGAGCGCAGAAATTCAACACACACACACACACGGGAGCGCCACCGCAACATGACTTTATAACTTTTAAGTGAACTCTTAAGAATCGGGAAGAATCGCAGAGCGTGACGTGAACGTGACATAAAGGAAGTATCAGCGTTTGTCAAAAACACCGTTACAAACAAGTCAAGATACAGAAGAGGCATAAAAGCAGCTCATCAAGGCCTTGGAGCGGTCATTATGGTATGTGTGAGTCACTGGGGGAAGCCTCACATGACTCCTGAGCCTGAATCACAGTAACATGGAAGAAACCCGCCTGTGGTGCTTTTCCAACACTGCTACAAACACAAAGAAACACTCGAAAGTTAGAACTACGACTGGAAAAATCACCGTCCAGCATCAGCACATTAGACGATAGAACCAAGTAACCACTGCCACTCAAACTATTATTACGGCATTCCACAAGTACAAGTCATTTTACGTGTCATTTTCCACTTTCTCAATAGCTGTCTCCTCTTAACTCCAGACGATATATAAAGATGTACAATAATGTGAGTCGTGTTAAACAAAACAGTTCCCCCTTCACTCTTCTAAACTCTTTATCAAGTGTTACAAAACAGTTTTCCACAGTTTAGGCTGAACAGCTTTGAGCCGGTGCCATGTTTGTGCAGCGATAACGCCAATTATTTAGTATTGGAAACTTTACACAACCAGTTTGTTCCTGGAAAGCCTCTTAACTCGAGAAGGATTCAGAATATCTTAGAACAGATCACCAGAGAACACAATTGACTGCAGGATATTGCAATTATCACAGTGGTTATTGTGAATAATGACACATAGTTAAGACGGTAGTCGGACCGCAAACACAGCCGTGACGGGGCAGACAGAATAGTGTGTGTTTCTCATGATTATTGTTGTTAAAGACGGTGTAAAACATGGTGTAATTGTGTAATCACATTTGGTGCGTCTTACCACAAGGAAAACTCTTTAAAAGCTTTATAATTCATGTTTAATGTAATTTACTTGTTATACTCTATCCAAGGCATTTTGAATTAAGCATAAATAATGTTAATTAATATAAGTGGATATGATTACACAGAATATGTTAGAATATACATAATTTCACTGAATATCTGACAGAGAAAAGGAAGCGGGCGTCACGTCGTCATGACTACACCTCCCATGTCTTCGCTTTAACTCCTCCGGTGTCTATTTCTGCCCGTTGCCCAGCCGACAGGGGTGTTGCAGAATGCGGGGCATGTTCAAGTGGGTGGTATAAGGGGGGATGGGGTGTGGTCTGCTGTTCCCATAAGAGCGCCGCCGCCCCCCTCCCGCCTCATGACCTCCCTTTCACTGTCCACTTTGATTTATGGAAACAGAAGGTCTCCTTTTTAACACGGCGGTCTGCAGGGCCGACCCTCTGCACGGAGCACACATCAAGACCCGCCCTTTCACCCACAGACCACGACACGCCCCTTTCACCCGCACACCACAGCCCGCCCTTTCACCCACACGCCACGCCCCTTTCACCCGCACGCCACGACCTTTCACCCGCACGCCACGACCCGCCCCTTTCACCCGCACGCCACGACTCGCCCCTTTCACCCGCACACCACGACCCGCCTCTTTCACCCACACGCCACGACACGCCCCTTTCACCCACAGACCACAACCCGCCCCTTTCACCCACAGACCACAACCCTCTCTTTCACCCGCACACCGCAACACGCCGTTTCACCCACACGCCACGACCCGCCCCTTTCACCCGCACACCACGACCCGCCTCTTTCACCCGCACGCCACGACCCGCCCTTTCACCCGCACACCACGACACACCCCTTTCACCCACAGACCACAACCCGCCCCTTTCACCCACAGACCACAACCCTCTCTTTCACCCGCACACCACAACACGCCGTTTCACCCACATGCCACGACCCGCCCCTTTCACCCGCACACCACGACCCGCCTCTTTCACCCGCACGCCACGACCCGCCCATTTCACCCGCACGCCACGACCCGCCCCTTTCACCCTCAGACCACAACCCGCCCCTTTCACCCACAGACCACAACCCGCTCTTTCACCCGCACACCGGACGTGTTCAGCTCCGACAGGCGCGCGGGCAGGAGCACTTTAGAGCAGCCAATAAAACTAAAAGGACTAAAGTGGGCTACGTGTTAGCGCGGGGGGAGGAGCTAGCCCACACCAGCGCGCTAATGCATCAGTAAAATCACATCACAATCACTTTTCGGTACGATTAGCAATATCTCTTACCATTGAATAAATCAGACATCTAGGTCTTTGTCAATTTTAACTAGTAAAAAAAGGGATGCGAATGGATAAATATTGATTTATTATTTACTTAAAAAAAAAAAAAAAAATTATCGGTTTGTTCTTCAAAAATAAATGATATGTTTTTTTTTTTAACATTTCTGTGCCTCATCTGTGTTGCAATACTGGAAATCCCCCATCTAGGTTTTTTTGGTCAAACAAACAAAAGCAAAAACAAAATGGGATGTGAATGGAAAAAGTGATTTATTATTTACTTATTACTTAAATATACATTATCTGGGGTTTTTGGTAGTTTAAAAAAAAATGTTTTTTATTATTATACTTCTGTACCTATCTGTTTCTGTACGTAATCCGTGTTGCAACACTTGAATTTCCCCATTGTGGGACAAAAGGTTGACTAATCTCATCTCATTTAAGGAAAAGTAGGAACGATGCTTGTCAAAAGAATAATTAAACAAAATGCAAATATGACAGATTATAGGATTAGCACGTTTCCCTCTGGAGTCTGTCTAATGCCACAGAACAATAAAACATGTACACAGACCATGTACACAGTATGTGCAATGACCACGTACACAGACCACGTACACAGTATGTGCAATGACCACGTACACAGACCACGTACACAGACCACGTACACAGTATGTGCAATGACCACGTACACAGACCACATACACGGTATGTGCAATGACCACGTACACAGACCACGTACAAAGTATGTGCAATGACCACGTACACAGACCACGTACACAGTATGTGCAATGACCACGTGCACAGACCACGTACACAGTATGTGCAATGACCACGTACACAGACCACGTACACAGTATGTGCAATGACCACGTACACAGACCACGTACACAGTATGTGCAATGACCACGTACACAGACCACGTACACAGACCACGTACAGTCGGACAGAAGCCACGAGTGGCCTTTAAAGGGCACAATCTGGGTTCATATTAATTTGTTTTTATTTGGTTTGTACATATCCATTCATTTATTGGCTCGAGCCATTCCGAATGTGACGAGTCTTTGTTCTTGCCCGGTTTCTTATTATTGTTATTCATGGTCATTTTGCCACAACTCGAGCATCTTTGACCCCTGAACATCGATGAAAAGTCACACATGGGACATAGACACGATCAGCTCGGCCCGAACTCCAATAAAATGGAGGTTGCGAGAACTTGAAACTCTTAATCTTTGGCCTAGGCACATGAGACTTGGGACAGTGATAGAGCTACCTTTGACCTCTGACCTTTGACGAGTAAACCACACCTGGCAGCATCGCTCTATGATAAACAGGAAGTCAGCCATGTTTAATCAAAGTGGCGCCGCCACTTTTGACTTTTTTTGTCCGATCGAGCAAAACAACACTTTTTGCATCTACAGACATTTAAATTTAATAAATGTTTTTTAAAAAATGTTGATATTCCTTACGGTCTCACACGTCACGCCTATTGGAATTGATCTACGGAGCTCATATTTCACTCACTAATGTGTTTTTATGATCTGATTGGAAATAATTAATACCCATGTAACAAATTCACTCTATAGCGCCCCCTACCCATTGTGTGAAAAACTCAACATTGTCTGATTTGTTTGAAACTCATGGGTTATATTCTCAAGACGCCATGAAAAAAGTGCATTGCAGATATTGTGTATTTTTCACTATCGGCCAGCAGAGGCACAATGAATGCCTTCACTTCCTCTTTTATTTTGATGGTACATTTCCTCTCGTGCCACGGTCTTAGCATTAGATTTTATTATTCTTTAGACTTTATTCTTTAGACTTTATTCTTTCTGCCACACCTCAGGTATTTTTGACCCCCTGAACATCAATGAAAAGTCCAGGGTCACAGAGGCTCTCTCTCTCTTTCTCCCTGCTCAGGTCTGCGTTCAGCACACTCTTGCAATTTGCAGGACAAACTACTATTTGACTTATACTCAGGAAAATACAGTAAATTAAGTAAATTATTTTGAATGGGTTTTTCACATTTAGGCTTGAATCCAACCCTTAATCTACAACAGCCATTGATTAAATTATCGATTTTCATCACCAACACAAAAAATACAACACCAATATGCATACGATTTTAAATTAACCTTCTATACTCTTTGACTTTTCTAAACCACGCCCACTTTCCCATGCTCCAATCGCATATGGAACACGTTATTTCAGCAAGTCGTTTATCTCTAAGGTAACGACTGTGGAAGCTCGCCGTTTGCAAAGACAATGCTACACTTAATCCGTTCATTCCAGCCTCTCGGAAGCACAAGCGCCTGCACGAAATCGTTCACAGATGTAGACGAACCTGTGCCTGTTTTTTGTTTAGAAGTGCAAAAAACACACAAAGATCACGACTCGCTCACAGAGAACGACGACTTCTCATAAACTAGCACTAAATGGAGCTGGATCCCGGCACCAACTGTCACGACCGACAGCTGCGCCTGCGTTATTTATGTTTCCCGCTCAGTACTTTCGCTTTTACTGGGTGGATATAAAAAGACAGCAGTTCACAGAGGACACGACGCGATAATTTCATATATATGACTAATTTGATCACTTTTGGCGTCTGCCTCATTGTCTGGAGACGAACGAACGAGAACGCCACAAAAATATGGATTAAATGTGAAATACTCTGCAACAAATTCGATCAAATGCTGCTGTTGTAAGAGCGGTTTTGTCCTCGAGACACTTAAGTAGGAACGTGGTGTGAGAGTGATTGCTGGAGATGGAAAACAAAATAAAAACGCAACAATCTGTGGCTTCGGTAGCTTGTGAGCGCGATAACGCAGAGCTCCGTCGTCATTACGAGCGCTTATGTCGTCTTACGTTTTAGGGAACTTGCGTATTGCGCGTCGTTCCTCTGAGTTGAGCGTAAGAGACACGTTACAAGCAACAGCTTTTGTCTGCCCCGCTTACGTACAGCAAAGCCCTCATTACACAAAGCCGTCTGCAACATGTCAGCCTGTTAATGCACCGTAACCGACGCCATGTGTCCAGGCGCTGTCCGGTAACGGGACGGGCGAGGACATGGAGGACAGGGCGAGACGCGAGCATTAATTCGGTCTCCGTTCAGCAGGCATAACGCGTATAATCTTTAAACTTATCACATTAGATTAAAGTATTTCTCTGGCGTAGCAGGCGCGGTGAGGTCACAGACTGGCCACGCCCCTTACAGTAAAACTCTATTTAAAAACAGTTGCGTGTCGTGTACTGCGCTGGTATAAAAAGCTTGTCGTACATTGTTCAGGGAGAAAACAAAAGTGTAAGAATAGAGAGGGAACTCCAGTCGCAAGAACATATTTTACATGTCCAATGACCGTATTTTCCGGAGTATAAGTCGCACCAGCCAAAAGAAATGCACAATAGAGAAGAAAAAGTCGCACTGGAGTATAAGTATATAAGGATAAGTCGCACCAGCCAAAAAAACCTTGCATAATATAGAAGACAAAAACATATATAAGTCGCACTGGAGTATAAGTATATAAGTATAAGTCACACCCCGGGCAAAACTATGAAAAAAGGTGCGACTTATAGTTTGAAGAATACGGTAAAGAGTCTAATTCGGGTTTCCCAAAACCAGGAGACAAACTAAAACACCCACTAACTGTTTCCATGGGCCTTTAGTCACCAAATGGAAACCACCACAGCCCCCCAAACCCCGCCCCCCAGACCCCACCTCCCGCGCACCCTCACGCACGCGCACACGTTCACGCACACTCTCACGCACGCGTACACGCACAGAAGTTGGGAGGAGGGTGGAATCCAAACAAAGCATCAGCAGACTTAACTTTGCACTAAAAAAGAATCCCAAAGTAAACAAACTTTTTTCGGTTTATTGTACTTCTTGTGACGTAGGCCCACGCGCGCGCACGGGACGACTAAAAACGGTCTTTACGTAACAAACACCGCGTCGAGTAAGTGATTTTAATCGCGATTCTAACGTTTTAACCAGTTACACACGCGCGCGCTTTGAAAAGAGTCCCAAAACACGACCCGCGCGGCGTCGGGAGCGACGGGACGAGCCGCACCGTTATTCCCCATTCCCGCCACGCGCACGCGCTTTCATTACGCGGAGAAAAAAAGGAGAAGATAAAGGAAAAAAAATAATAGAGAATGGAAATGTTGCACGTGCACAAAGGGAAAGGCACGGCGCAGATTCTCCTTTAAAACCAGCGCCATTGTCCACGGTTTAAATCACGAGAAACGACGCGGTCCCAAAAAACACCACACACGGGAGCTAAATGTGGTAAATATGGCAATAAATGTGGTCGTAATCTTACCCAGAAGATGAAGTTGAAGAGGAAGAGCAGGTATTTGACACATTTGGTGCAGCCTTCGACTCCCATGGTGGCGGGACGGTGGTGCGCGCGGAGAGAAATGCGGGAGTTTAACGGGACGGGACGGGAACGAGCAAGGGCCACGCGGCGTGTTTGAGTCTGAGGAGCTCCCGTGGAATCACAGACACAGAGAGGCAACACCCAACTCCAGCCCCCGCCCCTACTGAGACGCGTCAAGGCGCCGGAAGTCACCCCGGGAACGCGCCGCTTCGCCGCAGGATGTTTCACAATAAAACACGCGCAATGACGTCATGACCGAAGGGATTTTGTTTTTAATTAGAATAGTGTTGAAACCGTTTACCGGGCGCAGTGTGTCAGACCCTGTGGGAGTCACTGTTACTTTTGTAAGATATGAAGATGACAAGATGGAAACATAAGAGTCATTTAGTTGAAGTAGCTACACGGCCCTAGGATTAACTGTGCCGGGGAAAGTGTGGCAGCTTGAGCAACTACTTTTCCTATCAAAAATATTTAATTTCACTTGCAAATCTGTTCATCAACATTGTCTGATTTGATGGAAACTCATGGATTGTATTCTCAAGACGCCATGAAAACGTGCATTAAAGATATTGTGTATTTTTCACAATTGGCCAGCAGGGGTGCAGGTGCCTTCACTTCCTCTTTTATTTTGATGGGACATTTCCTCTCATGCCGCGGTCTTAGCGTTAGAATTATTATTCTTTAGACTTTATTCTTTAGACTTTATGCTTTAGACTTTATTCTTTAGACTTTATGCTTTAGACTGCTTTAGACTTTATTCTTTAGGCTTTATTCTTTCTTTATTCTTCAGGCTTTATTCTTTAGACTTTATGCTTTAGACTTTATGCTTTAGACTTTATTCTTTAGACTTTATTCTTTAGACTTTATGCTTTAGACTTTATTCTTTAGACTTTATGCTTTAGACTTTATTCTTTAGGCTTTATTCTTTAGACTTTATTCTTTAGACTGCTTTAGACTTTATTCTTTAGGCTTTATTCTTTCTTTATTCTTCAGGCTTTATTCTTTAGACTTTATTCTTTAGACTTTATGCTTTAGACTTTATTCTTGTTGTTGTTGTTGTTGTTGTTGTTGTTGTTGTTGTTTTATGGCGGTTGGCATCCAAGTGTTGCATTACCGCCAGACTTTATTCTTCAGACTTTTCGTAGTCCTCAGACTCTGTCGTAGTCCGTAAAAGTACTCCTTCCATTGCTATGGTGTTACAAAGCCCATGAGGTCATGATATGTCTTTGTGACTAGAATAGTTGTTGTTGTTTCAGAGACCGACCGGCTTTATTCCAGGGAGACTCTTCTTCATCTTCCTCTCCTTCTTTGACGTTCGGTGCTTCCACCATACAGCTTTATTCTTTAGGCTTCATTCTATAGGCTTTAATATTTCCACTGATGTCGCCGCTTGGTAGCCGTGCGTCTACGAGACTGGACGAGGACAGGAGACCACCCCCACCCCCATCTCGTCACTCTGATCACTCTGACTCCCCACAAGCAGACCCCCATCACTCCGACTCCCATTTAGCGCCTTTAGCCTGTTTTCTATATCTGCCCAATCGAGCTCCTTTGTTCCAAGGAATCTCCCTGCAGCTTTAGCAATGATCCTGATCCTTTCAGTTCTGCTTTGAGCCTGAGCAGCACAGTTTACAACATCCACCATAAAGAGTACAAAATCCTCTCTATCCACAACCAGGGTATTCTCATTAATTCTGGAACCTGCACACTTGGGACCTCCACTCTTGAAACCTTCACTGTATTTACTCTAAACTCGTTACTTGAAACTTTCTTGACTGCATCTGCATAGGATATACCTTGAGAGACCTTTATTTTCTGCACCTCAGCAGCTCTTTTGCTAAACCTGCATCCCCCGAAGGCAGAGCTATGTTCTTCCCCACAGTTACAGCACTTCAGTTTTGCACCCACGTCACACTTTCCATACTCGTGGTCTCCTGCACATTTACCACATCTTTGCTTCCCTCTACAGACCGCTGCAATATGCCCAAAGCGCTGGCACTTAAAGCAACGCAGGGGCGGCGGAACATATGGCCTGACGCTATAGCACATGTACCCAATGAACACCTTACTAGGCAGGCACCTCCCTTCAAGTGTTACCATTACCGACAAGCTGTCACATCTTACCCCAAACCGGGTCACCTTCAAACGCCTAGCGTCCACCACCGTAACTCCAGTCAAATTCTCCTTAACTTCATCCACAGACGTCGCCGTAGGGACACCTACGATAACTCCTCTGACCGTGTTTCTTTCAGCATCAGACACAAGAATGTCCTTTCCACCCAGACGTTTAGTTCCAATCGCCTTCCGTTGCTGAGCTGCGTCCTTGCACACGACCAGCAGCGAGCCATCTCTAAGGACACTCGCACTCTTGATCACTCCCACAGCTACAGTTAGGCTCTTTGACAATGCCACTGAATTCCACTCCTTAAAGGATGCACTATCCTGTGCAAGCTTTATGATCACCTTACAGTCTCTGCTCTCACCCCGGATATCAATAGCTTCAGCCTCATCCTGCTGCTCATTCCCAGAACCCTCGGACGAGCTAAGGGACTTTTTACGTTTCCGGGCACGTGCAGGCAGAAAAGGCTGCTCCTCCACGCCGTCCAGAACGTCTTCCATCCCCGATCCACTCTCCTCCGCCATCTCCCGTCTCTCCAGACCGGGTGTTGAGCAAGGTCTCCTCACAGTTTTAGTCCAGGGCTTGTTCTTCCTCAGACTCTAGTTGTTCTTTAGGCTTTATTGTTGTTGTTGTTGTTGTTGTTGTTTTATGGCGGTTGGCATCCGAGTGTTGCATTACCGCCAGACTTTATTCCTCAGACGTTTCGTAGTCCTCAGACTCTGTCGTAGTCCGTAAAAGTACTCCTCCCATTGCTTTGGCGTACAAAGCCCATGAGGTCATGATGTGTTTTTGTGACTAGAATAGTTGTTGTGTCAGAGACCAACCGGCTTTATTCCAGGGAGACTCTTCTTCACCTTCCTCGCCCTCTTTGACGTTCGGTTAGAAGTCCTTCTTCCATCACTTTGGCGTTTCTAGGCCCACGAAGTCCAAGCGCGTTAGAACATCCTCTTGCTCCTCATCCTCGGCTCAGTCTCCAACACCCCCCACCTCTATAAACGTTTACCCAGCCCTGTGCTACATAAGTAAGCAACCACAGCCTGACACAAACCCTGTGACTGGATCGCCAGAACGTTCCGCAGATTGAACTCCCGCCCATTATTCCGAAACCACAAGGCCAACCCGGCCCTTTCCCTATCATAAGCCTCACAGCAAATCAGCACATGCTCGACAGTCTCTGGCACCTGACAGTGACCACACAGACCGGTCGGATGTTTGCCTATCCTACTCAGTGACCAATTGAGTCCAGTATGGCCAATCCTCATGCGGGCGAAGGCCCTTTCCTCCCACGCGTTCCTGCCCATAGACCCGCAAGGACCCACACTACCCTGTATGTGATAGAGATGCCGTCCAGTAACACAGTGGCTCCAAAATTCCTGCCAAAGGCCGACCACATGACTCTTGATAACGGGCTTGATTTCAGACTTGCCCAACTCAACCGCCACATCAATTGATGGCCGCCGAAGGGAACGTTTAGCCAGTGCATCAGCCATTTCGTTACCATCCACCCCCACATGCGCAGGGACCCAAATGAAGGAAACCCTCACATCCTTCCTGGACAGGGAGAGCATCAGACAGAAGATGCCATTCAACACATCCTGTCTGCAATCCGATTTCCCAGATTTAATGCTTTGCAATGCAGAAAGGCTGTCAGAGGCCACCACAATGCCGCAACACTGCAAAGCAGATTCCGCCCATTCCAACGCCAACCGTATCGCTATGAGTTCCGACGTGAAAACAGAAAGGCGATCTGTCAACCTCTTCTTGACCGCTAGCCCCAGGTCAGGCACAAAATAAGCGGCGCCAGTACGCCCACTCTCAGGATCCCTAGACCCGTCGGTATAAATAAACACATCACCTGAGTGCTTATCGATGATCGCTTGAACGGCAAACTGCGGTGCCCTCCCAGCGACTCCTCTAAGCTTGCCATGCAAGCTAACATCAACAGGAGCCGGGACAAACTTCCACGGAGCTATAGCAGACAAAGCCACCGACGGGCTCACACGCAGATCACCAACCCCCGCAAGCCGCGCCTTCGCATTTCCTACCTGGCTGAAAACCATACCGCCAGCCTCACTCTGCCCCCCATCAACCCTGAGAAAGTCCCTCACCGGGTGAGAGCTCGTATGACCTTGCACATTCACCCAGTAAGCCAACAGAAAGTTCTAGCCTCCGGAGCCGTAACGGCAATTCCCCCAACTCAACCTGCAGCGCCGAGACAGGGGAGGTCCTAAAAGCCCTACAGCAGATGCGCAAGGCCTGGGCTTGCTCCACATCAAGCTTCTTTAAGTTAGTCTCAGCCGCAGACATGTAGGCTATACAGCCATAATCAATAGCCGCCCTCATGACGGCCCGATAAATACCCAGGAGCGACCTTCTGCTGGCCCCCCAGTCCTGGCCGGATAGACAACGAAGCAAGTTATTCACCCTTTTGCATTTACCACTGACCTCATCAATGTGCCGACGCCAACTAAGCCTCTCGTCAAAGGTGACCCCCAAGAACCTCACCTCCCTGACCTGTTCGAGCACCTGCCCATGAGCCTTTATTCTTTAAGGGTCCTTCACACCGAGGACAAGGAGCAAGAGGATGTTCTAACGCGCTTTGAACTCATGGGCTTAGTAACACCAAAGTGATGGAAGAAGAACTTTTAAGGAATACGACAAAGTCTGAAGGCAAGGCAAGTTTATTTGTAGAGCACATTTCATACACAAGGCAATTCAAAGTGTTTCACAGCAGGAAAAATGCATTCAAATCACAAAGAAATTACAGAAACAGAAATACAATAAAATTAACTAAATTAAAAATTAGCAATCCAACTGATTTTCTAAACTAATAAAATCACAAACAAAAGAGAAGAGTGCAAAGAAAAAATCCTTTCAGTCATATGCGCAGCTAAACAAAACTGTTTTTAGCTTAGATTTGAACATTGTCAGAGTTGAAGCTTGTCTCACATCTTCAGGAAGACTGTTCCAGATTTTAGCTGCATAAAACTGAAACGCAGATTCCCCATGTTTTGTCCTGACTCTGGGCACCAGCAGGAGGCCGGTCCCTGAGGTCCTCAGAGTCCGAGATGGTTCATATGGCACTAACATATCCAAGATGTACTTTGGTGCTAGGCCATGGAGAGACTTGTACACAAGCAGAGCTGCTTTAAAGTCTATTCTCTGAGCCACAGGGAGCCAGTGCAGAGACCTGAGAACAGGACTAATGTGATCATACTTCCTGGTTCTAGTCAGGACCCGAGCAGCAGCGTTCTGGATGTACTGCAGCTGTTTTACAACTCGTTTGGAGAGGCCAGTGAGCAGGCCGTTACAGTAGTCTAATCTACTGGAGACAAACGCATGGATAAGTCTCTCTAAATCTGGTTTTGACACTATATTTTTGATTTTGGCAATGTTTTTTAGATGGTAAAAAGCTGCTGATGTTATTGATTTGACGTGGCTATTAAAGTTCAAGTCTGAGTCCATTATTACCCCCAGATTTCTAATTTGGTTTGTAGGTTTTAGAGCGAGACTCTGGAGGTGACCGCTAACACTTTCTCTTTGTTTCTGTGGGCCAAAAACGATTATTTCAGTCTTGTCTGAGTTCAGCTGGAGAAAGTTGTTTTGCATCCACAAACTGATCTGTTGGATGCAGTGACAGAGTGAATCTACTGGTCCATAGTCACCTGCCGATAGTGAAACATAGATCTGAGTGTCGTCTGCATAATTGTGATAGGACACATTTTCACTGCGTATCAACTGACCTAACGGCAGCATGTAGAGGTTGAACAGAAGGGGACCCAGGACTGACCCTTGGGGCTCTCCACAGGTCAGGGTCATGTGGTCTGAGACACAGCTACCAATTTCAACAAAGTACTTCCTGTCTTCCAGATAGGACCTTAACCAGTTTAGGGCGGTGCCAGTGATGCCCACCCAGTCCTCTAGTCTCTGTAAGAGGATCCCATGATCGACAGTGTCAAAAGCAGCACTCAGATCTAACAGAATTAAGACTGAGGCTTTGCCCGTGTCAGTGTTCAGGCGGATGTCATTTGTCACCTTGACAAGAGCAGTCTCAGTGCTGTGATGAGGTCTAAAACCTGACTGAAAAACATCAAATGAGTTGTTTATTAAGAGGAAATCTGTGAGCTGTTGGTAAACAACCTTTTCAAGGACTTTGCCCAAAAATGGCAGATTAGAGATGGGCCGGTAATGACTCAGTACTGCGGCATCAAGACTGCTCTTCTTTAGGAGAGGCTTTATGACCGCAGTTTTCAAAGACATTGGGAATGTTCCAGATTGAAGCGACATGTTAACTATGTGAGTGAATGGTGCTAACAAACTGTTCAGCACAGACTTTAGAAATCTGGTGGGTAACACATCAAGGCAGCATGTAGCTTGTAGATGAACTCAGACTGGTGATGATCTCATGGACAGTTTTGTCAGTTACTGGTGCAAAGTGAGTTAGCTCTAAGTGTCTTGGTGGTTTTAGGGTAATTTTTTGCATTGTGGGATTTATAGCATTTTTAATGCCCTGAACTTTGTCATTAAAGAATAATGCAAACTCATTACACTTGGATGTGGAAATGAGTTCTAACGGCAGCTGAGCTGGAGGGTTTGTTAATCTGTTTACTGTGGCAAACAGGACACGCGAGTTGTTACTGCAGCTTCCAATTATTTCAGAAAAATATCTTTCCCTAGTTCTACATAAGATTAGGTTGTACATGTTCAGCTTTTCTTTGTAAATCTCTTTTTGAACCTGGAGCTTTGACTTGCGCCATTTCCGTTCGGCCCTGCGGCACTCCCTTTTCTGTGCCCTGACCGAATCATCATTTCTCCACGGCGCCTTCTGCTTATTTTTAACCATTTTAGCCTTTATAGGGGCGATGGTGTCCAGAACATTCAAAACACTAGATGTAACAGAGTTCAACAAATCATTTACATTAGAACATGAGACATTTTCAAAGTTTATCATTTCCATAAACAGTGCACCTGTGCCATAACTTATGTGTCTCCTCTGAACAACTGCAGGACCAACCGGAGGTTGGGGAGAAACAGACAGGTCAAAGAAGACACAGAAATGATCAGACAGAGCAACATCGATCACATTAACATTTGAAATATTTACCCCCTTTGTAATTATGAGATCTAGAGTGTGTCCTTTGCTGTGGGTGGGGCCTCTCACATGCTGAGTAAGACTGAAGGTTTCAAGGACAGCATCAAGCTCTTTAGCGTTTCTGTCACAAACATTATCAACATGCACGTTGAAATCACCTGTAATGACCAAACCATCAAAGTCTGTGCATATGACTGAAAGCATCTCAGTAAAATCATCAATAAAACTTTGGCAGTGCTGGGGAGGCTTGTATAAAACAATGAAGAGAATGGATGGAGACCGTTTTAGCTCCATTTTAAAGGATACATACTCAAATGATGAAAACACCCCAAAAGACAACCTGCGGGTAATTATTTCATCTCTAAAGACAGCACAGACTCCACCCCCTTTTTTGTTTTCTCATGTTTCAGATTCAAACTTAAAGTTGGGTGGAGCAGATTCTATCAGAACTACATTTCCTGTGTTTTTGTCAAGCCATGTTTCAGTTAAAAACATAAAATCAAGATTATAAGAAGAAATAAAATTATTAATTAAGAGAGATTTGTTACATAAGGATCTGACATTTAGCACAGCAAGTTTCAGACTAGTTTCAGTGGGACTGGGCTTTATCTTTTCACAGGGAATATGAATCACATTTCTCAGATTGGGCCTGACTCGCATTTTGTTTTTCCATCTGTGTGATGATGTGACTACAGAAATAGCACTAGGGGGGGCTCTTTTTACATAGGGCCCCGGGTTGGTTTGATTTTTAATGTGACAATAAGTCCCGGCAACGCTGAGACCCAGTGCATCCTAGCTATGGGAGATACCAGGTAAAAGGCCAGGTTGGATGGGTGGTGGGGCTTTTGTAGCCAAGGAGAGTTTGGGACCAGGTGAGAGGCGAGGGGGGATGGGTGGTGGGGCTTTTGTTGGTGTAGTCGGCATAGCCCTTGCTATATTGGGCGTGAGTGGAGCCATCTTAATGCCTGATTTGATCAGACTTTCAAAATGGCTGGGAAGGCCCATGGGTGAGAGTGGAGATGAGAAGGAGAATGATGAATCTTTAGTGGGAGTAGATGTTGCAGGGGGAACCCAGGGCTGGTGTGAAGGCAGGGGCGATGACAGGGATGTTGTTGGGCTTGTCACAGATGGGTCCAAGGCCTTTGAAGATTGTTCCTTTGCTGGAGGCGGTGGAGGTGAATGTGGAGCAGCTGGAGCTGAATCCTTTGCTGGTGGTGGTGGAGCAGCTGCTGATGAATCCTTTGGTGGAGGCTGAGGTTGTGGTGCTTTTGATGTTGAAACATTGGCTCGGTGAAGAATAAAGTCTGGCGGTAATGCAACGCTTGGATGCCAACCGCCATAAAACAACAACAACAACAACAACAACAACAACAACAAAGCATCCAGTTTACATTCAAAGTCTATGTAAACGCGCGTCGAGCGCGTCCTGCGTTTTCGTACGCTCTCGACGCTTAGAGCGCGCGTATGAGGCGCCCGAGGCGTCCAAAGCGGCCGGCGTGACATGTTCAGATTTGTTCAGCTTTCTGCAGCAGATGCACCGCAGCAGCCAATCAGAGAAGACTCAAAACAAACCCCGCAAGATAAAAAAAATCTTTAGACGCAGCTCTTGGAGCAAATAATGATATTGACTAAACTCTGCTCAGCTCTGAAGTATCTGCAGGTCCCAGACGGGCCCTGGAGCCCATCGCCTCCGCTTTTGGACTTTGTAAAGTTAATAAACCGAAACCATGGTCCTCCATTCACCACGAGAAAAGCAACACAGCACAACTCCTCCACTGAGCATGTGCAGGACGACTCGCACGTCTGCTGCTGAGTGTATTTTATGGACATGAGTCCGGGGCGTCGAGAACGCAAGTCCGGGGCGTTTGTCTTCAAATGTACAGGCGTTTAACTTCTGCGTTGGTCGCGAATCTGACGCCGCGGTCTGCACTAGGCTTTAGGCTTTATTCTTTAGACTTTATTCTTTCTGCCACAACTCTGGTATTTTTGACCCCGTGAACATCAATGAAAAGTCGCGGGTCACCGAGGCTCTCGCTCTTTCTCCCTGCTCAGGTCTGCGTTCAGCACGATCTTGCAATTTGTCATGACAAACTACAATTTGAATCGCAAACTACGCAATCATCAACGGTGAATTACTGAGCGTTATTTGGTATGCCGCAAAACGCAGCAGAAAACATGGACGGGCAGGAAGGCGGTCGGGCGGGAGGCGGTCGTGCGGGAAGCGAAAGCCATCATGGCATTGATTGCCTTTTCTTCTTCTTCTCCCACTTTCCTGTGGAACAGGCCCGATGACCTGTGGATCCAGATGCTCCTGTCCTGGAGAAGCGGTCTCTACTCCATATGAACAGTTCTGCCTGGAAGAACTGGTTTTCCTCCTGAAGAACTGGTTCTCCTCCTGAAGAACTGGTTCTCCTCCTGAAGAACTGGTTCTCCAGTGGGTCCAGCTCCACTGTTTCAGGGAGTCTGATCCTTCCTGTGGAACTCCTCCAGGTTTCTACTTTTTCCCCAAAGAGGTTTTGTAGTTGTTCCTGGTCGAGAAGTAGGGTCTAAGGACAGGGGACCCTGGGACATTGCCAAGTCCCTATGAACATTGTTTAATCTGTTCTCACAGTCAAATAATGGCCCCTTAAATTTTTCAATTTCCAAATTAAGTCTAAAAGTAATTTCTTTCCATCGTGTCCATAATGTCAGTCCAGTCCTTGATTGTAGGTGCATCTTATGTCATCCACTTTTGTGTGAAAGCCTTTTCCATCCTTTGCCTTGGTTCCAAATGTATCCATCTATGTTATCCACGGCAGGGGTCCCGGGGCCCAAATTCATAGTTCAGAAATTGAGTGGGATGGTGGTGTACAAAAAAAAACAGTCTGTGATTCTTTGTTCATTTCTTTCCAAAAATGTTGTACCACAGAACATTCCCAGGACACATGTTAGTGATGTGTCTCCTGGCAACCACAGTTTCTCCAACATTCATCCTCCTGTGAATAATGAACACCTTGACATGGCGTTAGAAAAGAATGAACCGCTCACATTCTTCCAACAGAAGTATTTCCAAACATGGGACTTTGTGGTCCTTGTGGTTTGATTTTATTTTTTTTGTCTTTGGTCATAAACCAACCTGCTCCCGTACCTGCCGGGAGGCTTCTGTATGGGGACCTGCCAGGAGGGCCTGTACTGGGACCTGCCAGGAGGGCCTGTACTGGGACCTGCCAGGAGGGCCTGTACTGGGACCTGCCAGGAGGGCCTGTACTGGGATCTGCCGGGAGGGCCCGTACGGGGACCTGCCAGGAGGGCCCGTACTGGGACCTGCCAGGAGGGCCTGTACTGGGACCTGCCAGGAGGGCCTGTACTGGGATCTGCCGGGAGGGCCCGTACGGGGACCTGCCAGGAGGGCCTGTACAGGGACCTCCGGCACAACATTGTGCCTCGTACTCCGGGTCACAGCAGTTCAGCAGTGCTCTGATTTGAGCTGAAATAAAGTTAATTTAGAGACAGGCCCCAACCAAATGTTTCTTTTGATAATTGCAGGGTTTTTCACCATGACAGAGGCTGGAATAGATAGAGAAATCCTAATTTTAATAGTTTAGACCGAAATACGGAATAAGGTTCCATTTACCAATTTCTTTATAGAGGGGAAAAGGGGGCTTATAGTTTTTCTCTAAACTTATTGACAAGTTGTTATGTAGAACCGCACCTAAATCTTTGAGGGGTTTTGCCATTTAAATGGGAATGAGTAGGTATTTCTAAATGTCAAAGGTCACCAGTAAGATAGAGTCAGTTTATTTATGTTTAGTTTGTATTAAGACATTGGGCCAATATTATGGAGGAAATGCATCACTTAAGGTGAAGATATCTCTGGCTTGTTTGTAATTGTAATACCATAGATTGTTTCTGATAGTCTAATATGTTGGGCCAGTGGTTCCAAGTATAAAGCGAACAAGAGGGGGGACCAGGCACAGCCCTGCCTCAAGTGGCAATCATTTTCATTCTTGATGTTGGACTATCATATAGAACCCCAATATTTGTTATAATTAAATCATCTATTTGAAATGTTTGTAGCACTTTAATGATAATAAATAAGGCCAACAAACAGAGTCAAAAGCTTTTTCAGTGTCCAAACCTATTATTACAGCCTTGTTTTGTTGTTTTTATATATGGTTCATGTGTAAAGATCGTCGAATGTTGTCTTGTATTTGTCGTTTGTTAATTAATCTTTTCTGATCGTTGTTAATTAGATTTGGGTATACGATACACGATTGTCCACGTTCAGAATTGAGATCTATATGAGGCACAGTCAAGTCGATCCTTCTCCTCTTTCGATATTAAGGATATGATGGCCGCCTTCTAACTCTAAGCTTTTTTAAGTCCTGTTCAGCGTGAGAAACAGGAAACATTCATCATCTCGGTGAAAAGCCTTTGGTGTGAAGTTGTGATGAGTTTACCACAAGTGCCAGTTTGGTCTGCTGGGTGTTTGGTTAACTCGTCTAACACATGTGGCCCCCAGTTCCTCACCCTCCGGGGCTGTTGTGTGGTGGGCAAGATAACCAAACCCAGTTCAGCGTTCTGTGTTATAGTTTAGAGAACGAGTATAAGTCACATGACATCCAAATGACCAAAGACGAGGGTTTGTTGCTTCACAGGCGTCACACTGCAGTTGTGAAATTGCAGTTTTGTGTGTTTTAGGATGTCCTGAATGGCGAAAAAACAAAACATGGCATATTTAGTAATTTTTTTCTTCAAATCGTGTAGAACGTTTATAACATGTTAACCTTTCTTATAACAAGGTATATATCCGTCTTTCGAGGCAGCTGCTGATTTGTATGAATAAATTGAACTGAATTATAAATTGATAGTGGGAGGTTCAGTGTCAAACTCGCAGCGGGGCAGGTTGTCACACAGTAAAACTCACAGCCATTGAGTTTGATAGTGACAATGAGTAAATATCATTACCATAATTTCCGCACTATAAGGCGCACCTAAAAGCCTTTAATTTTCTCCAAAAACGACAGTGCGCCTTGTAATTCAGTACGTCTTATATATGGATCAATTCTGGTTGTGCTTTACTGACCTAGAAGCAATTTTGTGTGGTATATGTTTTGTTTCTCTTAATGCGCATTATAATCCAGTGCGTCTTATAGTGCGGAAAATACGGTACAAGAGTGCAGGCACTAAAACTGTGTTCACATTTGTTCTGGTTTGGACCTGGTTGGAGTCCACGTCAGTCCTGATGAATAAACTTTGCTTGGTTTTGTTTTGTTCCAGGTTTAGTCCCAGTTTAGACGTGTGAACAAGTGTAAACACACATCCTAAAATCCAGTTTGGTGTTTGCTGTTTACATGAGCAGAGCCCGAACAGCAGCCGTAACTTCAGAGTATCGTGTCTTTATCCAATAGTAATCGTTTGCCATTAGTTTCCTGTGTCTAAATACATATAATTGCTCATAATCATAATCATTAAACAAGAGCTAAGAGTTTCATTTTGGCAGCATCTGGTGGCAACATTCTACATTCTGCATTCGCACCAATACATACAAGAGATAGCCTCAAATATGCTGTGTATGTCTTTTGTTATCTCTGGACTTATCTTCATGATGCGGTGTGAGGCCCTCAGACACAGGACAGTGCAAAAATGTGACCTTCTTATGATAAACAATCACTCTAGGTCAATTCACAACCACCGGATCGCTCTTTTTCACTGACATAAGGCAGCAGAACTCTGACTCTAGCAGACGCTCCAGTTTGTGTTTATCGTGTTGTAGCAGAAAAGCACAACGTGTTATAAACCGACAGTTTGGCAAAGGCTACGAAGCTGTCAGAGGTGAAGAACAAACTCAATATGATGATGTGCAAGAAGTAGAAGCATTTGAAAAGGGGCAGCGTTATGACACTTTTCACTTCACTGTGCAGAAGGAAGTCACAAGCCTGACCCCTGGAGGGCAGTGTAAGCACTGCAGGACTGTTGTGTAGTCCACTGCAGACGCATCAGGGTTTAACCCTTCATTTGTCTTCATTTAGAGAGGAGAGAAGGAGAGGAGGAAGGAGAAGGAGAGAATGAGATGGAGAGAAGGGGAGAAGGAGAAGGAGGAAGAAGGGGAAGGAGAGAAGGAGAGGAGAAGGAGAGAAGGTGAAGGGGAGAAGGAGGAGAGAATGAGAAGGAGAGAAGGTGAAGGAGAGAAGGAGGTGAGATAGAGAAGGAGAAGGTGAAGGGGAAGGAGAGAAGGGGAGAAGGGGAGAAGGAGAGATCCTTTCCATCCTTTGCCGCAGAACATCATTGAAAAGCTACATTCATATTTCTAGTCAAATCAATCATTCTGGGTAGATTCTATATCACTGTTGTCTTTAAGTCTAATATTCAATGCATATTGTCTTCTAAATAAGAATTCAGTCGACAAATACTCAGTTCACTTCCTTCAGTGAATATGTCCTGACTTCACTCCTCCTCAGACAGAAGCCAAAACCACCAAGTGTCAGCTGCACATTGATCCGTTTGTTTCTTCAACTTCAGCTTCAATTCGGAGACATTTTAGCAGGATAAACTCTGCCGTAATGATAAATATGTTTATGATGTGTGCTTAATCAGACGATGCAGGGACACATCATCCGTTCAATACACTTTAATCGTTGAGCAACAATACAGCTTTATGACTCGGGAACAAACATCTTTACCTACAATAACAGACAAAACAACATTCAGATGAGTAACAGTATCATTTTATTACTGCAAGGCCTTCGTAATAAACACAGGGAAACGTGGGTCACTTCAGGTACGAGCTCAGAGCGAACACGCCGCAGTGTTAAAGTAAACCACAGGGGGCGCTATCATCCACATACAGCCATTCTCTAGCCAATTAACACGCAGTCTGGCCCCGGAACGCTCAGAGAAAACATGTTCCAACGATAAATACAAACAGACAAACATGTGCTAACGAGTGCTAATGAGTGCTAACGAGTGCTAACGAGTGCTAACGTGTTTACAAAATGATCCAGACCAAAATCACAGTCACTACAGATCGTTTCTATGACAGCGAACATTTTGACCTTAAAAACAATTAAACTGTATACCGTATTTTCCGGACTATAAGTCGCACCAGCCAAAAAATGCATAATAGAGAAGAAAAAAACATATATAAGTCGCACTGGAGTATGAGTTGCATTTTTTGGGGGAAATTTATTTGATAAAATCTAAGACCAAGAACAGACATTTCATCTTGAAATGCAGTTTAAAATAATAACAGATGAGAGAACATGGTGAATAGGTGTACGTATGCTAACGCTAACACCTTCAGCTACATGAGGCACAGACAGAACTGTGGTAAGTGTCTGGTATGTTAACGTAACATATGAACAGTTATTCAGATAACTATAGCATAAAGAACATGCTAACAAGTTTACCAAAGCATCAGTTTTACCCCAAATCACTAAATCCACTGAATTCTTCTTCCTCTGTGTCACTTCTAAACAACTCCACAAACTCCAGAGGAAGAGGAAGTGCAGGAAGAGCCTAGAGCGCCCTCTTGTGGTTGTGAAAATAATGAATAATATCACATATAAGTTGCTCTGGAGTAAAAGTCGCACCCCGGCCAAAACTATGAAAAAAGGTGCAACTTATTATCCGGAAAATACGGTATTATTGGTGTCTACACAGAATTAAAATGATGCTTGATGATTAATTGTCCCTTTAAATAAAACAGTATCTTAAATGTGTCGCTAATGTTCTAAACGCCACAATCCACACGTGTCAGTTGTGGCTCCGCCCACGTTCCACACTTTGCTCAAACACTATTTCCACTTTGGCATAACACGACAAATTAGCTCAAGCACAGACCTGTCTATCGAGCGCGAAAATCACCATCGGACGCATTTCACGGGACACCTTTCCCCCCCCCCGAACGCGAGGCCTTGGGGGTCGGGACGGGTCAGGCGCTCTGATGCCTGTTCAGTCTGTTCAACGCGTCCTCCACGATGTCCAGCTCGTGGCGGATGTCCTTCACCATGCTGTTGATGATGCTGGTGTCCTTGAGCACGTCCACGCTCTGGGTGTACGGGTTGTACCGCAGCGAGAACGGGCGGCGGATGGTCTTGGCGAACTCCCTGAAAGCACGCCGCGGGTTAGAAAACATGCACATTCGGGGTTTTAATGTGTTATAATGGTATATATATATGCGCTCGTCGATGTTGCGTGTACCTCATTCTGTCTTTTGCCTCCTCGAAACTGTCAGAGACAAAGTAGACGTCTTGGAATGTGGTGATCTTACACTCCTGATTGCAGGTCACGGTGGGGTCGAACGGGAGGATGTGGGCTTTGCCGGACAGAGCATGCTGGGGGGGATGGACAGTATTAGATTACAAACGTTAGCGCTCCATAAGTTGTCACATTGTGAAGCTGCATTGAATGAAACGCATGAGATTTTTATAGAAAGAAAGGAGAAACGGGACTGAAATGTACAAAAATGATGCGTCTCCCTTTGGACTTTCTCACAGCTTTGTAGATAAAACAAGTAAACGGACTTATACGTGTGAAAGCAGCGTAAAACAAGAATGCAGATGATTTTACAGCGTGTTATACCTTAAGCTCGCTGCCGGAGGAGAGAAGTCCAGCTCCGTACGCTCTGAGCGCTCCGTTCTGTTTACACAGGCCAAATTCCACTGTGAAGAAGTAACACTGCAACACAAGAGACGGCTTTAAAATCACATGTTTCACCGACACTCGCTCTTTATTAGCTGACAATCCCAACAAGAAAGAGTCATATACAAAAGGTCACTCATATAAACTTATCAATCATCTCTAACAGTTTAGTCGTAAGGTATTTTTTATTCAACCACAGTATTTTCCGGACTATAAGTCACACCGGGTTGCGACTTATACTTATATTCATACTTATATACTTATACTCCAGAGCGACTTATATGTGATATTATTTGTTATTTTCACACTTGCAACCGCATTTCATACTCCAGTGCAACTTATGTATGTTTTTTTCTTCTCTATTATGCTTTTTTTGGTTGGTGCGACTTATACTCCGGAAAATACGGTAATATTTATACTGTTTTTTTAAGGATTTAATTGTTTTACATGATTTTATTTCATAGTGTATGTGTAAGTGTATTTTTTATGTATTTTTTAATTATATTGATGTTTTATTTAATGTTTTATTGGCATTTTATTCGGATATCCTGTTTGTTTGTTTGTTTTGTTTGTTTGTTTGTTTGTTTGTTTGTTTGTTTGTTTAATCTTTATTTAGTTTTAACAGGGCACTGATAAAAGGGTGTAGCAGAATGGGGGAAGGCAGGCAAAGTGAGTAAACTGGAGTAAATCATGACTTTATTCTGCTTTTTTGCAAATAAATATGCTGTTTATTTTTCTATAATTCTCTCAAGCTCATACATACTTTGTTTTTAGTGCTTTTGCCACGTCACACCCCAAGAATTTCATCAACCACAGCTAGTTTAGACATAATAAAATCCTCTTGGACCTGGTTTAAATGTGTTTTTTTCCCATTCCAGCTAAAAAACTATAGCTATATACTTGTTCTGGGGTAGTTTGAGCAGTTTAGGAGCATTTCAGTCGTTTGTATCTGTGCATTTAGCCGATGTGAAGCGTTTCCCCCGATCGCCGCGTGGTGTGTGTTTTCTCACAGTGGCCAGCTTCTGCACGGCGTCGTCCGAGGCTCCCAGTGATGCCAGGCCGAGTTCCTGGGAGAACTGGGCAAAGCTGGGCTCGGCCAGCAGAGGCACGTGGCCCAGCAGCTCGTGGCACGTGTCTCTGTAAGTCACAAACGCACCGGTCACTTCACTTCAGGGTCATTGGAACTGGACATTTACAAAGCAAATCAGTCACATTCACTGCCACAAAACATGCACAGTAGAAGTAGAATGATGAAAAGTGCAAAGGATTTATAGACAAAGCTTCAAACATTGCATCTGGACGAAGACAAAGACTTTGAAACCTTTTTTTAGACTACTACTGGATGAAAGAGGTATTACACCAGCTCCTCTGTTTACATTAATTTGGAAATAAAACACATTTGTCCTTTTTAATTGAACTTTTGATATCAATTTAATTTTCTTTTTTTTCACATTTTTACATTCACTAGAGAGAAATCATATATATATATATATATATATATATATATATATATATATATATATATATATATATATATATATATATATATATATATATATATATATAAAAGTAGACATCATAAAAAGAGAAAGAATAAATAATTATGGCACCGGAAACCCAAAGAAAAAGTTAAATTTTGTCCAAAATCTGTCAAATTTATCTATATAATTTTTTCCATATTGTGAATGTCCAGTGTAATATTAGTCCAGTCCATTGTACGTAACACGAATGTGCCGGTGTGGCCTTCAATAACAGCCCGTGTATGTGTGATAATGTGATAATTGTGCTGAAAGTGCCCTGCCCTGCAGCCCCCGCGCCCCGCCCTGCAGCCCCCGCGCCCCGCCCCGCCCTGCAGCCCCCGCGCCCCGCCTGTCACTCACGGCTCTGGAGTGTACAGCGGCTCCGAGCTGTGGCGGATATACTGCGTACAGTGGAATACTCTGAAGGCCAGACCTGCCAGGAAGTCTCTGGGTGAAAGGTAACCAGCCACGGGCCGTATGATGAAGCCCGAGCGCTCTGTCGGGGAAAACACACAACATACGACATATGACATACAACATGCAACATACAACGTACGACATACATGACGTGCTTTGAGAGGCAAACGCTCCAGACACGACATGTGAGCTATACTTTAGTCATATTTACTTACATCTTAATAAAAGACAATAAATGGTTTTCTAGTCAAACGATTATTTCTGTTGAGATTTTTTGAATATATATAATTTTTTAATAGTTTATTTTTTTGGATGTTTTGATTTAATAATGCTGTTGTCTTTGTTATAAAACGTCATTGTTATACTATACTTTAGTCACATTTACTTAAATTATAAAAAGATAACAAATGGTTTTCAAGTCAAACAATTATTTCAATTTTTTTTTAATATATATATATATGTATATATATATATATATATATATATTTTTTTTTTTTACCACATGGAGGTTGAAATAGGGTAATTGAAGGCATCTAGATAAATAATATTTAAATAGTTTTACCAATGAAAATTAGAACTAGTTTATTTTTTGGACGTTATGATTTAATAATGCTGCTGTCTTTGTTCTAAAATGTTTTCTGGCTTGTGTTTGAGCATCTTTGTAGTTCAGATAAGGATAGCGACTATAAAAAATATGTTTGTTTCAGTAATCAATAATATTCTGATTAATCGTGCACAAGTTTAATTCGTACAATATACATTATGTCCAATCAATAATTACAGTATACTATAACATATTCTATCCAATTGAATCAATATTTCTCAGCTATTGGGAGGAGAGTTCCAGGAAAACATGTATAAATACTATATACATTCATATAAATAAGTCATGAACATAAACAGACATTAATATTGTGACATCAGACCATATTTAAACAGGATAAACATTCTTGCAACATTCCATCCTCCCAAAGTTAAGACGTATGAATAAACGTACGACTGTAATCCAAATAAATGCCGTAGAATGTTTAAAATACATAAACGTTACCTTTGAGGAAGTGCGAGACGTCCTGCAGCTGCGGGATGTTGTCCTCGCTGTAGTTGCAGTGTTTGGTCAGCAGGGGCAGGTTCTTCAGGTACTCCTTGCAGGCGTGGCTGGGGTAGAGCTTCTTGAGCTCTCTGAACACCACGCCCCAGGTGCACACCTCCTCGGCCGTGAAGTGGACGTGTGGGATGGGCTCGCCGCTGACCACACGGAGGCTCGTTAAGATTTACCGCTCTCGTTAAAGACTCTCATTAAAGGGCCCGGCGTCCTAATGTGCCTAATGTGCCTAATGTGCTCGCTGCAAAGACTCTGCCCATGTGCATTTAACACGTTGCTTTCCAGAGCGCAGAGCAAACGAGCGCAGAGCAAACGAGCGCAAAGCAAACGAGCGCAGAATAAATGAGCGCAGAGCAAACGAGCGCAGAGCAAATGAGCACAGAATAAACGAGCGCAGAGCAAACAAGTGCAGAGCAAATGAGCACAGAGCAGAATAAACGAGTGCAGAATAAACGAGCGCAGAGCAAACGAGCGCAGAATAAATGAGGGCAGAGCAAACGAGCGCAGAGCAAATGAGCGCGGAATAAACGAGCGCAGAGCAAACGAGCGCAGAGCAAACGAGCGCAGAATAAACGAGCGCAGAATAAACGAGCGCAGAGCAAACGAGCGCAGAATAAATGAGCGCAGAATAAATGAGCGCAGAGCAAACAAGCGCAGAGCAAACGAGCGCAGAATAAATGAGCGCAGAATAAATGAGCGCAGAGCAAACAAGCGCAGAATAAATGAGCGCAGAGCAAACAAGCGCAGAGCAAACGAGCGCAGAATAAATGAGCGCAGAGCAAACAAGCGCAGAATAAATGAGCGCAGAGCAAACGAGCGCAGAATAAACGGGCGCAGAATAAACCATCTTTGATGCATGTTCAGAGCTGATTCACAAAGCATTGAATGATGGATTTCAGTCAAAGCTTTTGGAACTGTTTGCTCCAAGTTGATTTCACTCAAACAAATACCGTATTCTCTGGACTATAAGTCACACCTTTTTTCATAGTTTTGGCCGGGGTGCGACTTATACTTATATTTATACTTGTATACTTATACTCCGGAGCGACTTATATGTGATATTATTTGTTATTTTCACACATGCAACTGCATTTCATACTCCAGTGCGACTTATATATGTTTCTTTCTTCTCTATTATGCATTTTTTGGCTGGTGCGACTTATACTCCAGAAACTACGGTACTGCCAATTCAGTAAATCCAGCGAGATTAGAGATGAATCTAGTTGTATTCATTTATCAGGTATGTAAGACTGTTTAGTTTAGCCTATGACTGAAATACTTTTACCTGGTTTTTAACATTATAAATACCATATTAATTTGCTTTTATGTTTTTATTTATTCATTTTGACATACACTGCTGTTTTATATGTTTATAAACTGTATTGTGTTTTTTTTAATGTGTTTTAACATTGTAAAGCACTTTGAATTGATTAATTGATGTAGTTCATTTACAGATAACGACATATCATCTGAATAGAGTCTTAAAAAACCAGTAAAGCATCTCAAGTTTCAGATAAATCACTTTAACCGTAAATATGTCAATGTTTCCTGAAATATTACTGTTATTAAACTAAAGGTTCTTCCATGTTCAGCTATGTTCACACGCACGCCAAGAATGTGACCGTTATCTGATTTCTGCAGTTATCAGACTAGTGACATGTAAACGTCTGATGTGAAGAATCTGACTTCTATCAAGGCGACTGATGAAAAACGGGCGAACGAAAGACGAAACCCGCACTGTAAAGAGTAATTACTTCATTATACTTTGTCTTCTGGATACAACAGTTACTCTAAAGAGCCACTTCATGATCAGACTTCACAATCTGATCATCAAACACACAATCTGGGGTTATCTGATTATTATTATTATTATAGTTTTTACCTTCTGCACCTGAAATGGTCATTTTTTAGGCGTTGAGCGAGACTGAACTGCTATTTAAAAAGCTCTTATCAAAAATGATTAAAACTGTCATATTTAATTGGGCTCAGTTTAAATTCATTCAACATCAAATGAGTTCTGATGCTTTTTATGCACATTTTACTCACTGCAATAAGTACCGTATTTTTCGGACTATAAGTCGCACCTTTTTTCACAGTTTTGGCCTGGGTGCGACTTATACTCCAGTGCGACTTATAGGTGATATTTGTTATTTTCACACTGACAACCACAAGAGGGCGCTCTAGGCTCTAAGCGACGCAGAAGAAGAATCTGCACTTCCTCTTCCTCTGGAGTTTGTGGAGTTGTTTAGAAGTGACACAGAGGAAGAAGAATTCAATGGATTTAGTGATTTGGGGTAAAACTGATGCTTTGGTAAACTTGTTAGCATGTTCTTTATGCTATAGTTATCTGAATAACTGTTCATATGTTACGTTAACATACCAGACACTTACCACAGTTCTGTCTGTGCCTCATGTAGCTGAAGGTGTTAGCGTTAGCATACGTCATGTAGCTGAAGGTGTTAGCGTTAGCATACGTCATGTAGCTGAAGGTGTTAGCGTTAGCATACGTCATGTAGCTGAAGGTGTTAGCGTTAGCATACGTCATGTAGCTGAAGGTGTTAGCGTTAGCATACGTCATGTAGCTGAAGGTGTTAGCGTTAGCATACGTCATGTAGCTGAAGGTGTTAGCGTTAGCATACGTCATGTAGCTGAAGGTGTTAGCGTTAGCATACGTCATGTAGCTGAAGGTGTTAGCGTTAGCATACGTCATGTAGCTGAAGGTGTTAGCGTTAGCATACGTACACCTATTCACCATGTTCTCTCATCTGTTATTATTTTAAACTACATTTCAAGATTAAATGTCTGTTCTTGGTCTTGGATTTTATCAAATAAATCTCCCCAAAAATATGCGACTTATACTTCAGTGCGACTATGTTTTTTCTTCTTTATTGTGCATTTTTTGGTTGGTGCGACTTATACTCTGGAAAATACGGTAATAGCTCGGCAATGCAGCCTCTTCAAAGCTTGTATAAACCAGCACTTAAACTATCAGAGAATAAACCTATGTCACATCATTATTGTATTATTGTAAAGAGATATAAAATGTCACACTTTTAGTAAATATCAGTCTAATGTAGAGGATGTTTCACACCTGACGCATGAGAACTTTAGGATCACCGCATTTGGAGCCTGGAACTCTTTATTTTTAATTGTTTTGGAGTAAAACGCTCTGGGACATTATACGTTTAACCTGAAGCAGCAGCGTTAAGATAATCAATGTAAGAAGGATGTAAATCATAAATGTTTAAACCTGTGGTGTGATTGCTGATGAGGTGCTCCCCCTGGAGGTGAGTGCTCGTCAGTGTTTGTCTTTTTTAATTGTACTTTAAATATTACATGGGCAGTATATATATATAATAGTATGGAGTACTTGCTAGTACTCGTTCCTGGAGGGAAAGGATTTATTAGATGGAGATCGATAAGATACTCACTGTTTGTAGCTCATGGCCAAATCCGAAAAATATTTCCTCCTCGTACGATACACGTTGTCTTTGAACCCCTGCGAAGAAGAGAATACACGCTACTTTTCTGTCTGAATCTGCGATACTCCTATATCCACGTTTATCCACAGCGGCTTTAGCAACAGCAGATATTCTGATCTGATCTGAATCTGAAAAGGTTTATTGCAGTTGTTGATGAACAGAATTCACAAACAGGAACTTGTTTTAGTGATTTAGTGCAACAAAATGCAGCATTTGGCCTATTTTGTATCAAGTTAATGAATTAATTAATAATAACAATAAATATAGCCGCAAGCGGCAATGACCGGCCCTTCCCACGCCGCCTGGCAACGCAAAAATTAAATACATCTACTGCTGAATCAGTGACGCTGTCGCGTCTTCTCCCCTTTGCTTTACACATAAAGAGAAAAGTTTGCGGCTGCGTCGCACAAAGACAGTCATTATTAAGAGAAAGATCTGGATAAGTTTTAAGTTTTAATGTTCCCGAAGATGAGTCTCACCACATTTCAGGTTAATCAGGCTCTCTCTCTCTCCCCCTCTCTCTCTCTGGGAGGAGTTCTTAGAAGTATAATGTGTCAAGGTTTCTGTCAGATCGTGTCTGTGGTCAGATTGTGTTTATGGTCAGATTGTGTTTATGGTCAGATTGTGTTTATGGTCAGATTGTGTTCATGGTCAGATTGTGTTCATGGTCAGATTGTGTTCATGGTCAGATTGTGTTCATGGTCAGATTGTGTCTGTGGTCAGATTGTGTTTATGGTCAGATTGTGTTTATGGTCAGATTGTGTCTGTGGTCAGATTGTGTTTATGGTCAGATTGTGTTTATGGTCAGATTGTGTCTGTGGTCAGATTGTGTCTGTGGTCAGATTGTGTCTGTGGTCAGATTGTGTTTATGGTCAGATTGTGTTCATGGTCAGATTGTGTCTGTGGTCAGATTGTGTTTATGGTCAGATTGTGTTTATGGTCAGATTGTGTTTATGGTCAGATTGTGTCTGTGGTCAGATTGTGTCTGTGGTCAGATTGTGTCTGTGGTCAGATTGTGTCCGTGGTCAGATTGTGTTCATGGTCAGATTGTGTCTGTGGTCAGATTGTGTCCGTGGTCAGATTGTGTCCGTGGTCAGATTGTGTCCGTGGTCAGATTGTGTTTATGGTCAGATTGTGTTCGTGGTCAGACTGTGTCTGTGGTCAGATGACACTTACCGGGTGGTCCGCGTCTAGATCTGACCCGTACATCAGAACCCTGTTCGCGCACAGATCCAAGTCAACGATCTTTTTTGGAAACCAGGGCACGTCGGACATCACTGACCAACGAGAACCACACACAGAGAACACACGTGATCAACCACAACACACAACAACACGCCCCCCGCGCGCCTCCACGCACGTGCGCACGCGCCTCACCATCGTCACACGCGCTGGACTCGCGCGGATAAACGTCCACGATCTCCGCGTGTCTCTTCAGCAGTTGCGTGAGTTCCTTCAGCTGGACGTGGTCACTGTCGCAGTCCACGAAGATCTCGAAGTCCGAGTTACGTCTTCTGCACTTCCGCGACTCTATGTGGACCAGGTTCACGTGCTTGTCCTGCAATAACGAGCGCACGCGGGTCAATAACGCGGCGCGCGCGCGGTAATAACGGTTTAATTACGATGAGACCACACACGGCGCACACACGACACCGACAGTTCTCACCCAGACCTTACTTGGAATAGTTTTAGAGCCTTAATAAGTCCCCCAACTTCGTTTTTGAGCGAGAATAGGATGGTGGAGCCGCTTTTGTCAGAGCCGGATGCCCTTCGAGGCGCCGCGCTCCGTTTGTCCGCTTTGTGCGTCTAAAAACACAGCCATAATAATGACATATGATAATAACAGCTCTGCGCACTTTGTCTTATTGCGGTGACATTTACATGAATTTTAAAAGAAGCTCCTAAATCAGCTTTGGTCGTGTCCCGGTCAGTGTAATCCCGTGTGTACAGTGACAGATTACACAGAATAATCTGTATGCTCATTCAAATGTAATGGTTCTAAATGAGGGTCAGAAGTTCAGATACATATTTCAGATGAGATGTGGTCACGGAATGCTTTAGTATGTTCACTTATTGATTTAGCACACATAACATAACATAACATAAATAACAGATGAAAAAGAGAGAGCGAGACAGAAAAAGGAAAAAAATGATGTTAAATTGTGGGATTAGTTTCGTTTCACAACAAAGTTTCATAATATCTTAGTTTTGGTGATATATTTTGGTGAAATCAAGTGGATTTTTTGGAAATAACAAAGAAAGCATGTAAAATCTATAACATAAATATATATTAAAAAAAAACTAAAGCTTCACAGTTGTGTCACATTGAGACTTAAAAGTGTAGATTTTACTATTATAATCCACGTACCTCGTTGCTGATCTGCTTCACGTCGTAAAAGGCGTCCGCCGGGTCACATTGGTGTCCGTTCAGGGCTTTGTCTGCCTTGTCCGCGTACATATTTCAGTCCTGATAATCCCGTCTGAGTGGACAGAGAGTGGACAGAGAGTGGACAGAGAGTGGACAGAGAGTGGGCAGTGTGGGCAGTGTGTGGACAGAGTGGACAGTGTGGGCAGTGAGGGCAGGAGCGCGCGTGGACCGGGCAGACGCTCCAGCGCAGAGTCCAGGAGCGGTACTTATACGGCCCCCGCTGGAGGGAGGGCGCGCGCCGCGAGGGGAATACGCAATTATTTTAGCAAGAGAGTGATTAGGAACAGGATGGTGATTAACAGAAGGGCTTTGACGCAGACGTTAGACGCGCCAGGAGTGACTTTTTATATTGTTACCAATTTACCACGGCTGGAATAATGACCTGCTCTGTGTGTGAGGACAATTAGACTCATGACACGTGCGTAATCTTCTCTTTGGATATGGATCAACGTAAGAAAAGACTCAGAGAAGAATAGAAATGAACAAATATAAACATTATCATCATATCTAGTCTATAAAACGCATGCTTATGTTCACTACAACGTTCTCATGAGCCTGAAGATAAGATAAGATAATCCTTTAATGTCCACACATGGGGAAATTGTGGTGTTACAACGCAGTAGATGCAGAGGAAAAGGACAGATATAGAACATATAGGAAGTTTAAAAATAGAAAGAACTCTTATGAACAAAAACAAAAACTCTTATTAATAAAACTCAGGTCCTCTCATATCTTAAAAGAGAATGGAGGGAAGAAAATAAAAATAAAGATAAAATAATAATACTAAAAATAGCTGGCATAAGACAAATAATACTAATAATAACGGTAAAGAGCCGTGAAATCAGTGAGAAATGTTTATTACTGCTCATTCTCTGCCACGTGTACTGAAAACACCACAAATCTATAACTTTGAACATGTGACTAAGACTATTTGACTAAGTGCACTTGATCATTTACGATGCTGAGAAGCGCTGAGGCGTGACGTACTTTGTCAGGATTATTAGCAGGAGGCAGACCACACAGATACTTTATGATGGTGCCAGAGCTGGGCACAGGTAAAGCCCAGTCTGCAGCACTTCAGCAATTTCCCTCTAAGTCTTGTTTAGTTCCAGCCTTAGCACAGAGACATGCCAGTTTGAATAGTTGTGTAGTTTTATCTCTGTTCACACTGAGCCAGACCTGATAGTCCTTCTTCACTGTTTTACTTTGAACCCAAACAAACAGACATAAGATAAATGTTAATAAAATGTTTCATTGTCTGAGCGATAAGTGAAGGAATTGCTCCAACAAATTTGACAGTTTTAACTTAAAATGCTATTGCTTGGAGTGTATAATGTAATCTAACAAGTTTACAAGTGAAAAAGAATACAGTTGTGAAAGCTAAATATGTGATGTAAAAGCAGAAGCACGATGTCCTGCTCATTACCACGGGATGAATCATGATTACAGAGACACAGAGTCTTGTTCTGCTTTGCTAATTCTCCTGGTGTGAGTGGTGAAGGCCTGACCCGTCCAAAAGACATTTACAGCCGGATATGAGCCGCTGCCTCCTTCCCAGAACACAAAATACATGATTGAGGTTCACGAGAAACAAGTTCTGTGTTGCAGGCTTTTGTGATTAGTAACTCTGACCTTGGTGAAGCTCGGCTCCTCGGAGAGGCTTAATGAAAAGCAATCTCAGAGTGAGATCCATCTGCTTTGTCTTTACACAATTACAGTACCTGGACTTTTGTGGAGCACATAGAGACGCTTTCTGTTCTGACATGACACGCACCGAAGCTTCGTCAATGAATCTCCAGATGTAAAAAACAAGTCAAAATGGAGCATCTTGTTCTATAAAAGTGGTCTAAAAGTGATAAAAAAGTACACTGTGGTCAATATAGTCTTGGCACAAGCTCAGAGTACAAAAAAAAAACAAAAAACAATTTGTTCTTATTAAATACTAAACGTCCCAGCTACAGATGTTTCACTCGGCCTTTAGATGCAGGATGGATGGGATTTATAACCACGGACACAAACGTCACAGTACAACGGGATAAAGCTGATCTGTACGTTTGTTACTTTGTTCTTGTAAAGGATTTTTGTGCTTTATTTGGCCGGAGAGTGAAGTGCGAGACGGGGACGCAAGCGGGAAGGACATGCAGCAAATGATGCAAGCTGTATGCTAACTTGTGACGCCGCAGCTAGCCACACATGGAGCCCGGTGTGCGAGCTGAGTACTTTACAAGGCTTTACATCAACAAGGGTCTTCTTAGTTATGCAGCGGGTGAAGAGGTGTTAAGTATAAGAGTGATATCGCAGTAGCCTGTTTGGCTAGGTGTGCTACGAGACGTGACTGATCCAAAATAGACTTCTGACTATTCCTTTACGGTTATGCACATAGATAGGTGTGTGTGATGAACAAAAGTGTTAAGATTTTTGCCCACAGAACCAGTGAAACAAAGCTTTAGGGACAGAGAATCAGAATCTGAAAAGGTTTATTATCAACAGAATTCTACAAATACAGTAGGTGGCGGTAATGTAACACGTGGATACCAACTGCCATAGAATAATAATAATATAGGCACTCGCTTTGGTGATTTGTTGCAACACGAAACAATGAACAATGATAAAAAGGCATTAATAAAATCAAAAATGGCACGGGTTAAAGAAAAAAACATTTAAATCTGCTATAGGATAACAATGAAAATAGGCTTATGTACCGTACACAGCCTTGTTCCATTAGCAGCAATCCTTCCAGATCTCAGCTTCTGTCTTTCCAACGGTTTTAAGGGATTTATTCATTGTATTTGATAAGATAAGATAAGTGTTATGAAGGCATGGTTGTAATGGTGAATTTACCATGCCAGGCTGCAATACCAAACCCGGCCACTAGGGGCGCGGCCGCCTAATCAGCGGACGAACTTTCTTTGTTTTATTCTTGATCTGTGCCTCGGAGATGTTGTTAGCTCTTCCCTTTTGCCCCGTTTTTTAGAGTTATTAGTTAGTGTGCGTCCATGAGACAGGTGGGTGTTTTGCTGTGCTTTATTGTGGGGTTAGAGATGAAAGTCGGAATGCTTGGTGTTGTTACAGAGGTTTAACCTGCATATTACCTGGACTAGCTTCCAGCTAAGCGCTAACGTTAATGCTAAGATAACCTGTCATTCTGTGTTCTTTAGCTAGATCTTGCTGGTATCATTTGGGCCTCTGTATTTATAAGTCAGCCTTATATGCATGTCCTTTAGAGTATGTTTCTTTTGGTGCCATTAGGGTAGTTTGGTTATTATTTGTGAATAGATTAATCGTAGAAGGCTTTGAGGCCTACCCTTTTTCATGAGGCTGCAGAGTGCATGTTTATGTCTGTCCTGTTGGAAACTATATATGTATGTATATATGATTGTTTATATATTGTCATTTAAGTAATCACCGTTTATCAGTATTATTATTAGTATCAGAGCACTGCTTGTGTTATTGCTACTAGATTACTTTATATGGAAATTGTTCTAATATTATGTTTATCTGTTTTGTCTACCTACACACACACACACACACACACACACACACACACACAGTCATTATCTTCAATAAAGGAAGTAACAATCCATCCTGCTTCAGTGCATTCTGACCGATGCCCACTCCGCGATCACAACTCAACTGAACTAGCCAGTAGTAGTGAAGCCCTCATATAAGATTGAGGTGTTTCAGAAGTCTCTCTTACAATAAGATTGTCACGAACGGCAGAACAGAGCCAATTACAGAGCTGGAAACAGGCGCTGGTCTAACAGTCTTTAATTGAATAAAACAGAAAAAAGCGGTGGTCAGATCCAGCGGTGGTCAGATCCAGCAGTGGTCAGATCCAGCGGTGGTCAGATCCAGCGGTGGTCAGATCCAGTGAATAGCGGTGTCAGAGAGCAGGCGAAAGTCGTAGTCGTAAATCCGTTCCAGGTTCGGTACACCGGCAAACAGCAATATCAGAGGTCAGGCAGAAGGAAATCTCAGGACGGTCCAAGGTCAATGACGGCAAACAGGAATCATGAGGAGTAGGCAGAAATCAGAGTCAGAATTGGAATCAAAATCAAAAACGCTCAAATGCTGGGGCTAACAGGGCTTCACAGACAATCTCGCACTGAACAGAGGAAAACAAACACCTAAAATACTACACCCAGTGATTAACAATGAGATACAGCTGTGAGTGAGCAGAGAGACAAAAGGGGCAGTCACCAGAGGAAGAACAAGAAGGTAGAGGGGAAACAAAGAGGAGCAGAGATAAAAGACTGAGTAAAACATGACAAAACATATATCACCAGATCAGACTGTGACCATGACAAAGATATGATAAACCTTTATTTGTCCACACAATGGGGAAATTTCAATGTTGCAACACAAATAAGTACAGAAGTAAAAGAACAGATAACTTATAGAAAACTTAATAAAAACACTCTTAATAGAGAAGCTATTATAAAAAATATAATAATAAAAAAACTTATATTCTTAATAAAAAGTAAAAAAATAATATATATATATATAAAATAATAATATAGTAACAAAAGTAACACTCTTATTTACAGCTGTTATATGGACAGAGAATATTGCACCAATATGACTGACATCATGTCAGAGTATTACACATGATTAAGTCAGTATTGCACATGGGTATGACAGTTACACACGTGTTCCGGGCTAGCAGTGTTTGTTGTAAAGTCTGACAGCAGCAGAGGGAAAGACCTGTTAAACGTCTCCTTCACACAGCGAGGGTGGATCAGTCACTGAAGCTGCTCTCCAGAGTGGACAGAGTGTCCTGCAGGGGGCGACACTCATGGTCCAGCATAGATGTGAGTTCAGCCTGCACCGAGTCCAGAGCACAGCCCAGGACGGAGCTTTGTCCAGCTTCTTGCTCTGGTCCTCTGTACTCCGCATCATCGTCGTTCGTTTTCGAGTCCGATGATGGCAGAGTCGTCAGAGAACTTCTGCAGGACACAGCTGTCTGTGTCATGTCTGAAGTCTGCAGAGTAAAGGGTGAAGAGAAAGGGCGCGAGGACAGTGCCCTGCGACGCCCCCACACCGCAGTTCCCGCACACTGCAGGTCCCTCACACACTGCAGGTCCCGCACACTGCAGGTCTCGCACACTGCAGGTCCCTCACACACTGCAGGTCCCGCACACTGCAGGTCCCGCACACTGCAGGTCCCTCACACACTGCAGGTCCCCCACACTGCAGGTCCCGCACACTGCAGGTCCCTCACACACTGCAGGTCCCCCACACTGCAGGTCTCGCACACTGCAGGTCCCTCACACACTGCAGGTCCCGCACACTGCAGGTCTCGCACACTGCAGGTCCCTCACACACTGCAGGTCCCCCACACTGCAGGTCCCGCACACTGCAGGTCCCTCACACACTGCAGGTCCCCCACACTGCAGGTCCCCCACACTGCAGGTCTCGCACACTGCAGGTCCCTCACACACTGCAGGTCCCGCACACTGCAGGTCTCGCACACTGCAGGTCCCTCACACACTGCAGGTCCCCCACACTGCAGGTCCCGCACACTGCAGGTCCCTCACACACTGCAGGTCCCCCACACTGCAGGTCTCGCACACTGCAGGTCCCTCACACACTGCAGGTCCCCCACACTGCAGGTCCCGCACACTGCAGGTCCCTCACACACTGCGGGTCCCCCACACTGCAGGTCCACACACTGCAGGTCCCCCACACTGCAGGTCCCGCACACTGCAGGTCCCTCACACACTGCAGGTCCCGCACACTGCAGGTCCCGCACACTGCAGGTCCCTCACACACTGCAGGTCCCGCACACTGCAGGTCCCCCACACTGCAGGTCCCCCACACTGCAGGTCCCCACACTGCAGGTCCCCACACTGCAGGTCCCGCACACTGCAGGTCCCGCACACTGCAGGTCCCCCACACTGCAGGTCCCGCACACTGCAGGTCCCTCACACACTGCAGGTCCCCCACACTGCAGGTCCCCACACTGCAGGTCTCGCACACTGCAGGTCCCTCACACAGTGCAGGTCCCCCACACTGCAGGTCCCGCACACTGCAGGTCCCCCACACTGCAGGTCCCCACACTGCAGGTCCACACACTGTAGGTCCCCCACACTGCAGGTCCCGCACACTGCAGGTCCCTCACACACTGCAGGTCCCGCACACTGCAGGTCCCGCACACTGCAGGTCCCTCACACACTGCAGGTCCCGCACACTGCAGGTCCCGCACACTGCAGGTCCCCCACACTGCAGGTCCCCACACTGCAGGTCCCCACACTGCAGGTCCCACACACTGCAGGTCCCTCACACACTGCAGGTCCCGCACACTGCAGGTCCCCCACACTGCAGGTCCCCCACACTGCAGGTCCCTCACACTGCAGGTCCCCACACTGCAGGTCCCTCACACACTGCAGGTCCCGCACACTGCAGGTCCCCCACACTGCAGGTCCCGCACACTGCAGGTCCCCCACACTGCAGGTCCCTCACACACTGCAGGTCCCGCACACTGCAGGTCCCCCACACTGCAGGTCCCCCACACTGCAGGTCCCCCACACTGCAGGTCCCCACACTGCAGGTCCCCACACTGCAGGTTCCTCACACTGCAGGTCCCCACACTGCAGGTCCCTCACACTGCTGGTCCCCACACTACAGGTTCCCCACACTGCAGGTCCACACACTGCAGGTCCCCCACACTGCAGGTCCCGCACACTGCAGGTCCCTCACACACTGCAGGTCCCGCACACTGCAGGTCCCGCACACTGCAGGTCCCTCACACACTGCAGGTCCCGCACACTGCAGGTCCCCCACACTGCAGGTCCCCCACACTGCAGGTCCCCACACTGCAGGTCCCCACACTGCAGGTCCCGCACACTGCAGGTCCCTCACACACTGCAGGTCCCGCACACTGCAGGTCCCCCACACTGCAGGTCCCGCACACTGCAGGTCCCTCACACACTGCAGGTCCCCCACACTGCAGGTCTCGCTCACTGCAGGTCCCTCACACACTGCAGGTCCCCCACACTGCAGGTCCCGCACACTGCAGGTCCCCCACAATGCAGGTCCCCACACTGCAGGTCCACACACTGTAGTTCCCCCACACTGCAGGTCCCGCACACTGCAGGTCCCTCACACACTGCAGGTCCCGCACACTGCAGGTCCCGCACACTGCAGGTCCCTCACACACTGCAGGTCCCGCACACTGCAGGTCCCCCACACTGCAGGTCCCCACACTGCAGGTCCCCACACTGCAGGTCCCACAAACTGCAGGTCCCTCACACACTGCAGGTCCCGCACACTGCAGGTCCCCCACACTGCAGGTCCCTCACACTGCAGGTCCCGCACACTGCAGGTCCCCCACACTGCAGGTCCCTCACACACTGCAGGTCCCGCACACTGCAGGTCCCCCACACTGCAGGTCCCGCACACTGCAGGTCCCTCACACACTGCAGGTCCCCCACACTGCAGGTCTCGCACACTGCAGGTCCCTCACACACTGCAGGTCCCCCACACTGCAGGTCCCGCACACTGCAGGTCCCCCACACTGCAGGTCCCCACACTGCAGGTCCACACACTGTAGGTCCCCCACACTGCAGGTCCCGCACACTGCAGGTCCCTCACACACTGCAGGTCCCGCACACTGCAGGTCCCGCACACTGCAGGTCCCTCACACACTGCAGGTCCCGCACACTGCAGGTCCCCCACACTGCAGGTCCCCCACACTGCAGGTCCCCACACTGCAGGTCCCACACACTGCAGGTCCCTCACACACTGCAGGTCCCGCACACTGCAGGTCCCCCACACTGCAGGTCCCCCACACTGCAGGTCCCTCACACTGCAGGTCCCCACACTGCAGGTCCCTCACACACTGCAGGTCCCGCACACTGCAGGTCCCCCACACTGCAGGTCCCGCACACTGCAGGTCCCCCACACTGCAGGTCCCTCACACACTGCAGGTCCCGCACACTGCAGGTCCCCCACACTGCAGGTCCCCACACTGCAGGTCCCCCACACTGCAGGTCCCCACACTGCAGGTCCCCACACTGCAGGTTCCTCACACTGCAGGTCCCCACACTGCAGGTCCCTCACACTGCTGGTCCCCACACTACAGGTTCCCCACACTGCAGGTCCACACACTGCAGGTCCCCCACACTGCAGGTCCCGCACACTGCAGGTCCCTCACACACTGCAGGTCCCGCACACTGCAGGTCCCGCACACTGCAGGTCCCTCACACACTGCAGGTCCCGCACACTGCAGGTCCCCCACACTGCAGGTCCCCCACACTGCAGGTCCCCACACTGCAGGTCCCCACACTGCAGGTCCCGCACACTGCAGGTCCCTCACACACTGCAGGTCCCGCACACTGCAGGTCCCCCACACTGCAGGTCCCGCACACTGCAGGTCCCTCACACACTGCAGGTCCCCCACACTGCAGGTCTCGCTCACTGCAGGTCCCTCACACACTGCAGGTCCCCCACACTGCAGGTCCCGCACACTGCAGGTCCCCCACAATGCAGGTCCCCACACTGCAGGTCCACACACTGTAGTTCCCCCACACTGCAGGTCCCGCACACTGCAGGTCCCTCACACACTGCAGGTCCCGCACACTGCAGGTCCCGCACACTGCAGGTCCCTCACACACTGCAGGTCCCGCACACTGCAGGTCCCCCACACTGCAGGTCCCCACACTGCAGGTCCCCACACTGCAGGTCCCACAAACTGCAGGTCCCTCACACACTGCAGGTCCCGCACACTGCAGGTCCCCCACACTGCAGGTCCCTCACACTGCAGGTCCCCACACTGCAGGTCCCTCACACACTGCAGGTCCCGCACACTGCAGGTCCCCCACACTGCAGGTCCCGCACACTGCAGGTCCCCCACACTGCAGGTCCCTCACACACTGCAGGTCCCGCACACTGCAGGTCCCCCACACTGCAGGTCCCCACACTGCAGGTCCCCCACACTGCAGGTCCCCACACTGCAGGTTCCTCACACTGCAGGTCCCCACACTGCAGGTCCCTCACACTGCTGGTCCCCACACTACAGGTTCCCCACACTGCAGGTCCACACACTGCAGGTCCCCCACACTGCAGGTCCCGCACACTGCAGGTCCCTCACACACTGCAGGTCCCGCACACTGCAGGTCCCGCACACTGCAGGTCCCTCACACACTGCAGGTCCCGCACACTGCAGGTCCCCCACACTGCAGGTCCCCCACACTGCAGGTCCCCACACTGCAGGTCCCCACACTGCAGGTCCCGCACACTGCAGGTCCCTCACACACTGCAGGTCCCGCACACTGCAGGTCCCCCACACTGCAGGTCCCGCACACTGCAGGTCCCTCACACACTGCAGGTCCCCCACACTGCAGGTCCCGCACACTGCAGGTCCCCCACAATGCAGGTCCCCACACTGCAGGTCCACACACTGTAGTTCCCCCACACTGCAGGTCCCGCACACTGCAGGTCCCTCACACACTGCAGGTCCCGCACACTGCAGGTCCCGCACACTGCAGGTCCCTCACACACTGCAGGTCCCGCACACTGCAGGTCCCCCACACTGCAGGTCCCCCACACTGCAGGTCCCCACACTGCAGGTCCCCACACTGCAGGTCCCACAAACTGCAGGTCCCTCACACACTGCAGGTCCCGCACACTGCAGGTCCCCCACACTGCAGGTCCCCCACACTGCAGGTCCCTCACACTGCTGGTCCCCACACTGCCGGTCCCTCACACACTGCAGGTCCCGCACACTGCAGGTCCCCCACACTGCAGGTCCCGCACACTGCAGGTCCCCCACACTGCAGGTCCCTCACACACTGCAGGTCCCGCACACTGCAGGTCCCCCACACTGCAGGTCCCCACACTGCAGGTCCCCCACACTGCAGGTCCCCACACTGCAGGTTCCTCACACTGCTGGTCCCCACACTACAGGTTCCTCACACTGCAGGTCCCTCACACTGCAGGTCCCCACACTGCAGGTCCGAGTGTCAGACACACAGTCCCGGGCTCTCACAAACGGGTCGGTCTGTGAGGTAGTCCAGGATCCACTCAGCCAGGTCATACTCCACACCAGCCGTCTCCAGCTTGTCCCTCAGGAGCTGATGGTGTTGAAGGCGCTGGAAAGATTGAATAACAGGATCCTCACAGAGCTGTCAGGTTTCTCCAGGTGAGAGAGAGAGCGGTGCAGCAGGGAGATGATGGCGTCCTCCACTCCGATGCCAGACCAATATGCAAACTGCAGCGGGTCCATGGCTGAGCTCACGGTGGAGCGGAGGTGGTCCAGGACTAGCCGCTCCAGTGTCTTCATCAGGTGGGACGTGAGAGCCACTGGCCTGAAGCTGTTGAGGTCTTTGGGGCGCGGTGTCTTAGGCACAGGTACCAGACAGGAGGTCTTCCAGATTATGTGATTCGTAAATGTGACATGTGATTTTCCAACAAGTATGATTGTGTGTCTGTCACGTTGCAGTCATAATGTATTGACGCCAAACAAATTTATCTTCACAATACGACCGTTATAGCTGCAACGGATCAGAATCGTAGCAACACAAACCGTCCCTGTAGCGTCTCAGCGTTGCCGGCGCCGACGTATGATTAAAGTGTAATCAAACTTTCTCAGCTGGAACACTGGCTGCTTTTTTACTTTTCATTTGACTGATTGTGTTAAACCTGCTAAAACTAAACTTGACCAAACATGGCCACATTGAACGCGTTTATCTCGCATAAACAATTGGAGTTGTGTCACCTCTCTGCAGATCTGACCTGCCTGTCACTGCTTATCTACATGGAGATGGATTGGTTTAATGGCATACTATAGATTAGAACGGGCAAAGTGATAAACATCTCCACGGAGAGAACATGAAGGTGTTGGAACCTCCACCTCTTAAAGCGCCCCCTACAGGCCGGACGACTCATTGAACTAAAACGCAGTTAAGATAAATATATTTTTAATTTTAAATGTTATCCCAGAAAAGCAAATTTTTTAGGTTTATAATCTCACTTCCTGTTTGTAATTGATGACATCACACTAGAAAATTACCCAGCAAACACTGGGCCAGAACTCATCTAATGTAATTTTTTTAAAATTTCACAAATATAAATATGTGAGAGCGACTTTATTTTGTTGAATTAATGTTTAAAGAGTCAAAAAAGTAGTTTATTTGTCTAAATTATGCATAAACTTGAGTGATGTCACTTCCTGTCATTTTTCTACAGATTTTTTGACTTTTCTCCACAAATACCTGCTCGATTGGTGTAAAACTATAATCTATATGTACAACAGGTATAAATACACAAAATAAAGTCAAAATTTGAAAATCGTAAAAACCTGTCATAGGAACTTTAAGGCTTTTATCTGGGGGACCTCCACATCCAGTTTTCAGAGATGACATTGATATTTCCTCCTCTACCTACATACACCTCTAGAGTCTCTCCCCTGTCCCTCCTCTGTCCCTCCCCTGCCCCTCCTCTGTCCCTCCTTTGTACCTCCTCTGTTCCTCCCTGTAAACGTAAATGTATAACGTTTTGCTTTTATTTTGGTGCAAGTGAAATTAAATATGAAATATTGTTGATAGGAAAAGTAGTCTTTAGCAGAGGATAGTGCTCAAGCTGCAATACTTCTCCCACAGTTGCTCCTAGGGCAGCGTAGCTGATACTTTCGGTTTATATTTCTGTTCCTAACTGGCCTGACCATGAGCCATTTCAAAGAGGAACGTTTTAAGCCTGGACTTAAATGAAGAGACTGTGTCGGCCTCTTTAACATGGACAGGAGCTGATTCCATAACACAGGAGCTCTACCTCCTAGTGTGCTTTTAGAGACTCTTGGGACCACCAGAAGGCTCTACCTCCTACAGGGCCACAGGGGGAGTGTTTGAGCCACAGGGGGAGTGTTTGTTTGAGCCACAGGGGGAGTGTCTGAGCCACAGGGGGAGTGTTTGAACATTGTTTAATCTAGTTTGATTTTGGGAGTTACAAAAATAAATTGAATTGAACTGATCCACAGTGAAGTCGATAAACGGTGAGTGTATTTTAATGTATTTTGTACAAATCCAGACTAAACCAGGCCCAAACCAGGACTAAACCAGGACTAAAGCAGGACTAAAGCAGGTCTAAACCCGGTCTAAACCAGGACTAAACCAGGACTAAAACGGGTCTAAACCAGGTCCAAGCCAGGTCTAAACCAGGACTAAAGCGGGTCTAAACCAGGACTAAAGCGGGTCTAAACCCGGTCTAAACCAGGACTAAAGCGGGTCTAAACCAGGACTAAAGCGGGTCTAAACCAGGACTAAACCAGGACTAAACCAGGACCAAACCAGGACTAAAGCAGGACTAAAGCAGGTCTAAACCCGGTCTAAACCAGGACTAAACCAGGACTAAAACGGGTCTAAACCAGGTCCAAGCCAGGTCTAAACCAGGACTAAAGCGGGTCTAAACCAGGACTAAAGCGGGTCTAAACCCGGTCTAAACCAGGACTAAAGCGGGTCTAAACCAGGACTAAAGCGGGTCTAAACCAGGACTAAACCAGGACTAAACCAGGACCAAACCAGGACTAAACCCGGTCTAAACCAGGACTAAACCAGGTCTAAACCAGGTTAAATTCTGAGCTTGTGCAGATTCCACAGAAAACTCGAAATAGAGGATTGTTTTTCTGATGAAGCTGTTGTATTCAGTTTCAAGGAAATACTTTTCAGTTTAAACGTCCACACCTGAAAACAGGAAGCACACGCCTAAAGACAGGAATGTGCCCAAACCAGGTCCAAGTGAACCAGGTCTGAACCAGGTCTGAACCAGGTCTGAACCAGGTCTGAACCAGGTCTGAACCAGGTCTGAACCAGGTCTGAACCAGGTCTGAACCAGGACTATCCATCTTCTTCTGCTTATCCGAGGCCGAGTCACGGGGGCAGGAGTCTAAGCAGGGACTGCTAGACTTCCCTTACCCCAGACACTTCCTCTAGCTCCTCCGGGTCATCTTGAGGTGTTCCCAGGCCAGCTGAGTGAAATAGTCTAGTTTTAGTCCTGGTATAGTCCTGGTATAGTCCTGGTTTAGACCTGGTTCAGACCTGGTTCACTTGGACCTGGTTTAGTCCTGCCAAAATCAGTCAGCATTTGAATCCTTTTATTAAAAAAAAGGAATTGAAAATCAAGAATTAAAATCAATGGTCATCTGACAGATCCACTGACTCTGGAAAGAGGGGTGAGACAGGGCTGTGCCTGGTCTCTCCTCCTGTTTGCTTTGTATTTGTAACTATTGGCCCAATTTATTAGACAATCATAAACAATTCACAGTTACAACTGATGGGACTTGCCTTGCCTGCTGCAGATGATGTTCTATTGTATTTTACTAAACCAGACACTTCCATACTCAATGTGATGTATTTTCTTCAAAAGATTTGTCCAATGTCTGGATACAAACAATGTACAAAAAACTGAAATTCTCTCTCACTGGCGCCCCCCTCTAATCTTTAGAAAGATTTACTCATTTAAATGGCAAACAGAATTTCTTAGATATTTTGGTGTGGTACTTAGTAATAGAAAAAGGAGGCTGGGTTGATCTTGTCTGAAAAATGACTTTATTTCAGCTCTAATCAGAGCATTGCTGGTGTGACCCAGAATATGAAGCTCAATGGAAACATTGAGAGTAATGTTGTGCCGGGGGTTCCTGTACAGGCCTTACTGGCAGATGACAGACGCTTGAGTCATTTGGTGGAAGTTAAGAATTCCAGGATTCTGTATTTGGGCCTCGGGACTCAGCCTCCCGGGTAAGGTCTATTCCAGGGTACTGGAGAGGAGAATCCGATCGATAGTCGAACCTTAGATTCAAGGGGAACAGAGTGGTTTTGGTCCTGGTCGTGGAACACTGGACCAGCTCTATACCCTCCATCGGGTGCTCGAGGGTTTATGGAAGTTTGCCCAAACAGTCCACATGTGCTTTGTGGATCTGGAGAAGGCTTTCGACCGTGTCCCTCGGGGTGTCCTTTGGGGGGTGCTCCGGGAGTACGGGGTCCGGGGCCCTTTGCTCAGGGCTGTCCGGTCCCTGTATGACCGGAGCAGGAGCTGTGTTCGCATTGCCGGCAGTAAGTCAGACCTGTTCCCAGTGCATGTTGGACTCCGCCAGGGCTGCCCTTTGTCACCGGTTCTGTTCATAATTTTTATGGACAGAATTTCTAGGCGCAGTCAGGGGTCGGAGGGTGTCCGGTTTGGGGACCACAGGATTCCATCTCTGCTGTTTGCAGACGATGTTGTCCTGATGGCTCCATCAAACCCGGACCTGCAACATGCACTGGGACGGTTTGCAGCCGAGTGTGAAGCGGCTGGGATGAGAATCAGCACCTCCAAATCCGAGGCCATGGTTCTCGACCGGATAAAGGTGGCTTGCCCTCTCCAGGTGGGTGGGGTGTCCTTGCCCCAAGTGGAGGAGTTCAAGTATCTCGGGGTCTTGTTCACGAGTGAGGGAAGGATGGAGCATGAGATAAACAGGCGGATCGGTGCAGCGGCTGCATTGGACTGTTGTGGTGAAGAAAGAGCTGAGTCCAAAGGCAAAGCTCTCGATTTACCGGTCAATCTACGTTCCTGCCCTCACCTATGGTCATGAGCTTTGGGTAATGACCCAAAGACAAGATTGCAGATACAAGCGGTCAAAATGTGTTTCCTCCGCAGGGTGACTGGGCGCTCCCTTAGAGCTAGGGTGTGGAGCTCAGTCCCCGGGGAAGTCCAGGACACGCTGGAGGGACTATGTCTCTCGGCTAGACTGGGAACGCCTCGGGATCCCCCGGAGGAGCTGGAGAAGTGTTTGGGGATAAGGAAGTCTGGGAGTCCCTGCTTAGACTGCGGCCCCCGTGACCCGGCCCCGGATAAGCGGAGGAAGATGGATGAATAATTTTTTTTTTTTTTAAGAATGGCACAGTATGATCTAAGCTAGAAGTGCTGTTCTCGGATCATTTTGAACAGTTTGCCGTCTTTTCTCTATAGTGTTTGTGCTCGGAGAATCATAAGATTCTCCTCCTCTCTGTGGTTTGTGCTTTTTGTCTCACATTTATAAATATTTTTTGACTCTAAACAGACTCTATGCCTCTGATTGAACCTACAACTATCCGAAATGCAAACTTGTATCACACCTTCAGTTAAAAGAATGGCTCATCGCAAACCAGATCTGTCAACACTTATAACACCTGCTCTCTCTGCTGCCCCCTGCAGGCCGCCTGCCCTATACTTGTGTGTGTCTGTGTGTGTTTGTTTTCTATAGGGCCTGTATCTGCTCATTTGTGTCTGTTGTCTGTACCTGGATGAAGATGTATCTGTGTGTGATAATGTGAATAGTGTAAATAGGCTGTAAATTCTGGCATATTTACAGAAATGTTTATTTATATGCCCTGTCTCTAAAATATTATAATCATAAAATATATAATAATAATTAAATTAAATAAGTATTTGCTTTGTTACTACAGAGCTGATTAGCGCCAAGCAAAGTTTCAGAAGCTGGAGTTCTTTAAATAAGGCTAAATAAGTGTTATCTTTCTGTTCTGCTGCAGGTCGAGAGTCTGAGTCACAATGGCCCGAAAGTCACAAAGAAGGCGCAGTATGGACAAACCAATTGACTTTATGGATTTTCCCTCAGTGTTTGAGAGACAAGAACCGAGTATGAGGAAGATTATCGCTGACCTGGAAAAGATCTGTGAGAAAACTGCAAAGAGGAAAGTGGGAGTTTCCCTGACGGTTGGACTCGCTGCCTTAGGGTTCGGTGCAGCCGTTGCGATGGCTCCTTTTACTGGAGGCCTGAGTCTGGCATTGGCTGGAGGAGCAGCAGGAGCAGCAGGAGCAGCAGGAGCAGGAGCAGCAGGAGCAGCAGGAGCAGGAGCAGTAGCAGCAGTAGGAGCAGCAGCAGCAGTAGGAGTAGCAGCAGCAGCAGGAGCAGGAGCAGCAGGAGCAGCAGGAGCAGGAGCAGTAGCAGCAGTAGGAGTAGCAGCAGCAGCAGGAGCAGGAGCAGCAGTAGCAGCAGTAGGAGCAGCAGCAGCAGTAGGAGTAGCAGCAGCAGCAGGAGTTGTTGCATGTGATAAAATAACAGACATCGGCACATTGATCCAAGTGGAGAATATGGTATTGGATTTTTGTGAAAAGGCTAAACTCCTGAAGGATGTAGCGGAGAAGAGGAGAAATATGTTGAACAGACTGCAGTTTCGGTCGGAGCCTGTGTACGTCATACAAACACTTATAGAGAAGCTGCTTTCCCTGTTTCATATTTTTACATCAGACTCTACAGTAGAGAACCTCCGGGAGGTCACTCAACAGTGCAGGACGATTCTGAAGGAGTTGGAGGATGTCAAGAATTCTATCAGAAAAATTGTGGTGTTTTATGTTGTTGGTTTTGGGGTTTTTGGGTTTTTGGGTTTTTTGTTTTTTTTGTTTTTTTATGTTTTTAATTTTTTTTTTTTAATTTATAACAAAACAGAACAGAGAGAGGAAAACAAAAAACAAGAAGACGTCCAACAACAGCCATATATTATAAAAAAATAAGACAAAAAATGTCCAAATGTAAAGTCCTAAAATCCAGATGGATGATGTCATAAATGGTTTGTAAATCTTTGTTAATCTCATTCCAAAACCTCTGAGCAACAGGACAATCCCAGAACACATGATAGTGGTTTGTCTTCTGCAGTAATCAGGAGAGTGACTGTCCAGACTGTTAAAACATTGTACAATTTTGACCTAATCCCTGCAGGGGTCAGTCAGAGAGAGAGAGGAAGAGGACCAACTCAGTTTTACCAGGTTTTCTAGAAAGGAATGACCTCAACCCGGAAGATGAGAAAAGGGCTTATCTCTGGCCTAGCGATGCTAAGCTAACCCACGAAACAAAGAGCATGGCCGCGGAAGTTAACTTTTCTCTCCCATAAACATAACATGAACATTAAAACTGCATCACGCAAACTCAAGCAAAGGATCTTTTAGCAACTTTTCAAATCTACAACAAAACTTGGCTCCAGGACAGTCTGTTCAGACCAGTCTCATCTTCTAATCAGTGAAACGGCCCTTTTTATCTGAGGAACGCCTCAGAGTCAAGGAGAACGCAAATCACTGAACCTGATCCATACAGAAAAAGGGGCCACGTTTTTCTTTATTTTTGACGAGTCAAATGTATTGCATATGCATACATTATACTGATATGCTAAATAGATTTTTTTTTTTTTAAAGGCCTCAAGGTGACTACTTAAAAGCTGTGAGTTGTCCAGTATTATAGTATTATTACCGATATTTATTGCAAACTATTCTAATTTGTCCGCGATTATCCAGGAAAATACCAAGTGCAAAATCCCTTTCCCAGAGCTGTCAACTTATCAAGGATGAGTGAGATTTTACTAAATCAAGACAGACTATGAGTGAGATTCTAATTTTAAAGATGGGCTGCAATGTTATTTGAAATTGTGCTGTTAAGTCCTCGTTGGCCGTTAGTATCCAAGTCTTAATATATTCAGATACTCTGCTTAAAAAAATAAAGTTTTATTTCAAAGAATTACGCTCTTTTGTTGCGTCCGTGTTTTTGCCTTCACCTAACCCGGAAATGTGTCGTCACAGCTAAATCCTTGTCAAGTGAGCAGATTTCAACAGATGATGAACAGCATATGTTGAAGAACATGTCCTGCAGCTGCTGCCTCATATATTTGAGACTGACGCCTCGTCAGACCATGAAAATAGAGCGGATGAGAATGATGATGAGGAGACGAGAATGTGCTGCTGCTCACCGCTGCGGACTCAACATTATACCAGGAAGTTGAATGGACCGGTGTGTGGTATAGTTTTCTGAATGGTCATCGTTTTCTGTGTTCTGTTTTCCGTTTACTATCCTGTCTGTTTACTCTTACAATTTAAACACGTATACAATATTGTTAAAATGCTAACTAAATAAACAATGTAACTTATTCAGCACTGCCTCATCAATGACCTTACCTGTGCGCCTTTTAATCTTTTCTACATGGTCCTGGGCCCATTAATGCCCAGGTGGCGTTGTTGGTTAATTTAACTTTTATCACTGTAGTACCACCCGAATGCCACATTTGGAAAACAGTTATGCCAATGTCATGAGCTTGTAACAGTGGATTATATGGACACAATTGTAATTGTTCTTTATTTGTTCTTGCCTATCTCTGACGTTGGTTGAATGGCACAGGAATGGAAACAATAAAAATGTATTCAACCATCAGTTCTGACCTTCTCAAGTCAACTGGACGCTTCACTCCCCTTTGTGAATCTGACCTTTGAACTTGCTCTGCTGCTGACCATCATCATGTGACCATATAAAGCATGTGCAAAGAGAATGGAATCCTTTCCGCTTTGACTCTATCGGCTCTGAACACAAAGAAACACAATAAAGTCGAAAGAATAAAGTCGAAAGTCTAAAATGTACAAGTACAGTAGGTGGCGGTGATGTAAAACTTGGATACCGACCGATACCGAGAAGAAGAAGGAGAAGGAGAAGAAGAAGAAGGAGAAGAAGAAGGAGAAGAAGAAGAAGAAGAAGAAGTCCGCGTGTGACGGCCGTGGACCGCAGGAAAACGCCAATTCTGCGCAGTTAAGGGGGTGTGGAGCTGTGCAGACGGGACAGCGCCCTCCAGCGGCCGTGTGCGGAGCTGTGCAGACGGAACAGCGCCCTCCAGCGGCGGCGTGCGGAGCTGTGCAGACGCGTGCGGAGCTGTGCAGACGGGACAGCGCCCTCCAGCGGCCGCGTGCGGAGCTGCCGCCTCCCGCCCGCCCCGCGCCGTGTCTGCTTCCCGTCTCCGTCACTCCTCCAGCGGGGCACACGGGAGCACACACACCGTCTGCAGCTTTAGCTCGTTAGCTTCTCCCCGGCTGAAGACAGGACTGAGACTCTAACATGCCCGCGGTGTCTAAAGGGGACGGGATGCGGGGCCTGGCGGTCTTCATCTCCGACATCAGGAACTGTAAGTTTGTTTATATTACTCTTCTTCTTCTCTTACTTCTCACATCGTCTGTCTTAAGTCACGTCTTTACGACATATTATTGTGCCTCGTGTCCTGAGAGTCCCGTAAACAGACGCGGCGCGAATAACAACAGCTCCAGTCACATTTGAGGGATTACATTTGAATATGTGTTTGGCAGCCGCACAGCTGGTTAGCATAAGCGAGCTAATTAGGCTAATACCTGCTAGCCGTCTGATGCTAACGTCATGTGGAAGGGCGTGGACCCCCGTTCACTGAAGATAACACTCAACTGTCACGTCCAAAGTGGGAATAGTTTGTGTTTGAGTGATCGGTGCTTTTGTGGAAATGTATTCTGTAAAACACCGGGACGTTTGGGTGTTTATTGCTTCATTCATGAGCAAATAGACTCAGAGTAAACAACAAGTGTAGCACCTCTAGCACCTCTGCCAGGACAGCTGCAACACATTATGACAATCCCTCAAGTCTCATGCATAAACTGGGGGAAAATGACACTAAAAAAGATATTTAATCAACAATATAAATGCACACAATTAGATATATTTTTGCTCTATCATAATGGCAATATTTAGAACAATATGCATCATTAATGTGCAAAAAAGGCTTGTAAATGACTTGGTTGAGGTTCAAGTGTTGCAGAAAATGTGAAAAAATGCTCAGAAAAGTGCAGGAATTTAATTTAATATATATTATACGTGTTCTTCATTGGTGGATTACGCTAGACATTTCTGTTCAAATCATTCTGACTCATTTAAACTGTTTGAAATATAAGATACTCAATAGTTTAATGGTGCAATACTCTCAATTTGTCACAACATCACCCACTTTCATCCACACTTTATTATAAATCCTCAAACCCTCTAATGCATAAAGCACACAGTGTTGTTTGGGTTCATCTGCCGTTTTGAGAATATAAGGATAAGATAAAAGCGTAAAACCACTTTGTTCACACTGATTCCTTTGTACTCTCTGATCGTCTCGGCTCCTTCAGGCTTTTTCAAATGTTTATTCTATGTTTACACACCAGACGTTGATAATATCGTAACTAATCTCCTCTAATGACGGCTTGTGGCTAAAACCATAAACATGTTAGACAAAGAGCACTCCGTTTCCCACATCAAACTGGAACTTAATCATATCGTTCACGTGTGAGAAGAGCTCTGCAACGTACCATCTTGTCGTCTTTTACTTGTTTGTGATGTCAATATAACATTTTCGTCACATTATTATGTCATGTTGTTGTCAAAAGCATGAACTAAACCTGTATTTTTTCAGTTTTGTCCGTCTCACGATCAATCCTCATCGTTCTTTTCTCGTCCCTGTGTTGTGTTTGTGATCGTTTTTAACAGGTAAAAGTAAAGAAGCCGAGATCAAGAGGATAAACAAAGAACTCGCCAACATCCGTTCAAAGTTTAAAGGTGAGTCAGGCCGTTCTAGGTTCTGTTTACGCGGCTTTGATGCGGCGTGTTGTCTTTAAAAGTTTAAATGCATCACGCCGTCGCCTCCGCCACCTGTCGCTCTAAAATTAGTCCGCGGGCCGTCGCACCGGGCACGCCGAGCTCCCTCACGTCTCCCCTTTATTACATCTAGACCGCAATTTCCTCCTCCTCCGCGGCTCGTCCCGGTTTGCACTGTGTCCCTCGTAACGCTCAATACTCGTCCCTGCCTCTGTGGAGAGTGCAGTGGATTTATACGTCTGTGTTTGACAAAGTGCATGTGGCGTCGCTGCTGCTGAGTCAGTTCCAGGCTTCAGTTCAAGGACAACAAACGGAAACACGCTCCTCTTCCTGACCTGTGTGGAGAGAAGAGGAGTGTGTGGAGAGAAGAGGAGTGTGTGGAGAGAAGAGTAGTGTGTGGAGAGAAGAGGAGTGTGTGGAGAGAAGAGTAGTGTGTGGAGAGAAGAGGAGTGTGTGGAGAGAAGAGGAGTGTGTGGAGAGAAGAGGAGTGTGTGGAGAGAAGAGGAGTGTGTGGAGAGAAGAGGAGTGTGTGGAGAGAAGAGGAGTGTGTGGAGAGAAGAGGAGTGTGTGGAGAGAAGAGGAGTGTGTGTGGAGAGAAGAGGAGTGTGTGTGGAGAGAAGAGGAGTGTGTGGAGAGAAGAGGAGTGTGTGGAGAGAAGAGGAGTGTGTGGAGAGAAGAGGAGTGTGTGTGGAGAGAAGAGGAGTGTGTGTGGAGAGAAGAGGAGTGTGTGGAGAGAAGAGGAGTGTGTGGAGAGAAGAGGAGTGTGTGGAGAGAAGAGGAGTGTGTGGAGAGAAGAGGAGTGTGTGGAGAGAAGAGGAGTGTGTGGAGAGAAGAGGAGTGTGTGGAGAGAAGAGGAGTGTGTGGAGAGAAGAGGAGTGTGTGGAGAGAAGAGGAGTGTGTGGAGAGAAGAGGAGTGTGTGGAGAGAAGAGGAGTGTGTGTGGAGAGAAGAGGAGTGTGTGTGGAGAGAAGAGGAGTGTGTGTGGAGAGAAGAGGAGTGTGTGTGGAGAGAAGAGGAGTGTGTGTGGAGAGAAGAGGAGTGTGTGTGGAGAGAAGAGGAGTGTGTGTGGAGAGAAGAGGAGTGTGTGTGGAGAGAAGAGGAGTGTGTGTGGAGAGAAGAGGAGTGTGTGGAGAGAGGAAGAGGAAGAGCATTTGATCCGCAGTTGTCCCATTTGTGTCAAACCAGGATACAGTTCAGCATAGTGACTCTCCTGTAGTCTGTGTTTTCTTATCACCGTATTTTCCGGACTATTAAGTCGCACCTTTTTTCATAGTTTTGGCCGGAGTGCGACTTATACTTATATTTATACTTATATACTTATACTTCGGATACTTCGGTGTTTTTTTTTCTTCTCTCTTATGCATTTTTTGGCTGGTGCGACTTATACTCCGGAAAATACGGTACAAACACTGGTAAAAACAGACTTTCCTTTTAAACCCAGTGGTTTGTTTTGTCTAGTTTAGGGAAAGTTGGTTGTATATTTAAACCTTTTGTATCACACTTGAATGAGATTGTCAAACTAACACAAACTGAATGAGTTTAAAGAACTGGAACATGAATATTTAGGCAACTCTTCTTTTACTTTTGCGATTGGTTGCGTAACAGAGCTGCATATTTCACCCCTCTGACTAAAGCACATTTCCCCTGTTCTGCCCGTTTTGAATGTTTTAACCTTTATCAACCTTTTGCAAGTCAGTTCTCAGTAAACATTTAACTTGCTGACACTGAATAGCAGCCCTAACTTGTAAAAACAGTGTTCAGCTTAAAGAGAAAATGACTCTCAGTATTCTAATTTACATTTCCTGAAATATTTAACACAAAAAAGTCGTCAAATGTCTTTCTTTTAAGTCTGAACTCGGCTAAAAAAACAGACCAAAAGATGATAATTAACAATTAGAAATGACTGAAACTAAAATTCAATAAATTGCACAGCCCCATTTCTGTTTATGTAGTACACGGTTACACATTATTGCAGTAGAGATCAATGTAAATGTCATATAGCTTTGTTTTTCCATTATTTGTATTTGTGTTCACTATGAATACAAGTCGTACATTAAATACAAGTACCATTCCATTTGTTTTATTGATTTGTCTACTTCTAAAACAGGAGACAAGGCCCTGGACGGCTACAGCAAGAAGAAGTATGTGTGCAAACTGCTCTTCATCTTCCTCCTGGGCCACGACATCGACTTCGGACACATGGAGGCGGTCAACCTGCTCAGCTCCAACAAATACACGGAGAAACAAATAGTAAGCGCAAAGAAGAAGACGAAGAAAAAAAAAACCCGCGAGTGTGTTGTGTACAAACTGTGTACAATGGCGTTGTTTTCCATTGGCAGGGTTATCTCTTCATCTCGGTGCTGGTGAACTCCAACAGCGACCTCATCCGGCTCATCAACAACGCCATCAAGAACGACCTGGGCAGCCGCAACCCGACCTTCATGAACCTGGCGCTGCACTGCATCGCCAACGTGGGCAGCAGGGAAATGGCCGAGGCCTTCGCGTCGGACATTCCACGGATTTTAGTGGCGGGGTGTGTGCGCGAGAACAGCACTTATTAATCCACCGCATTTTTGCTCCTCAATAATAAGCTGTACCGTATTGTCCGCATTATAAGGCGCACTTCAAAGCCTTTAATCTTCTCAAAAATGTACAGTGCCATTGTATGGACCATAATGGACCATTATTTGACAGTGCGCCTTTATAAGAGTTTTATTTTTTTCCATTAAGAGTGTTATCTGTTCCTTTCTTCTGTATCTACTTGCTTTGCAGCACCGAAATGTCCCCATGTGTGGACAAATAAAGGCTTATCTTATCTTATTTTATAATCCAGTGCGCTTTATAATCCAATGCGACTTTATAATCCAATGCAACTTTATATATGGATTCATTCTGGTTGTATTTACTGACCTCAAAGTGATTTTGTGTGGTACATGTTTTGTTTTGCGTCTTATGTATGAAAAATTATCCAAAATAGACCATTTATTGACAGTGCGCCTTATAATCCAGTGCGCCTTATAGTGTGGAACATACGGTACAATGATATGGTTTAAGATAAGATGAGATAAGATAAAATAATCCTTTATTGTCCACACATGGGGAAATTTCATTGTTGCAACGCAGGTAGATACAGAGGTAGATACAGAGGAAAAGAACAGATCACTTATAAGGAAGTTTGAAAAACACTCAGTAGAAGATCTCCTATAAACAAAAACTCCCATAGACAAAACCTCCCATTTCCCAACATGGGATGGAGGGGAAAAATAGTAAAGATAAAATAAATAATTAAATACCATTGCATGTTTCCAGTACAGCGTGCAGATGACTGTCTAAGCTAAATACTTATGTTTTTCATCAGGGACACGATGGACAGTGTGAAGCAGAGTGCAGCGTTGTGCCTCCTCAGGCTGAACAGGACGTCCCCTGACCTCGTGCCCATGGGGGAGTGGACCGCACGCGTGGTCCACTTATTAAATGATCAACATTTGGTAAGTATATTATTATTTATATAAAAAAAAAATATTATTTTAAAAATATTATTTTTATTATGTATTTTTCTTTTTATTATTTTGTATTATTTTTTTTTTAATTTATTATGATTATTATTCTTTATTCTTTATTATTAATCTTTTATTATTTTTATTCATGTATTATGTTTTATTATGTATTTTTCTTTTTATTATTTTGTATTCATTCTTTTTATGTATTATTATGATTATTATTCTTTTATTAATCTTTATATCATTTTTACCCATTTTATTATTATTTTTATTCATGTATTATGTTTTATTTATTATTTATTTATTATTATTATTTATTTATTTTATATATTTTTCTTTTTATTATTTTGTAGTATTCATTATTTTTATTAAGATTATTATTCTTTATTCTTAATATTATTATTTTTTCATTATTTTTATTCATGTATTATGTTTTATTTATTATTATTAAAGTATGAGCACATTTTAGATGCAGATACAGTGGATTCCATCACAACTGCTTTTTATGACTTTTGAAAATCCTTTGATCAAATTAACTTGCCTAATAATTGAATTTACTCTGTGTTAAAGGACGGGTCAAATGCAGAGGACAGATTTCCCTACGCGGACAATAAAGCCATCATCAGCTTTATTGTCCCTGTAGGGAAATATGTCTTCTGCATTTGACCCGTCCTTTACCCGGTGCCAGCGGTCGCCTCACTTATACTCTACATGGCATTATACATGATTATTTAAGAAGTATGTGGAGATGTGTTCAGATGAAGTATTCACTCAGAGCTCAGGACACTTTTATTATTCTAAAGTCTGTACCATGTTGCTCCTGTCAGTGGAACAAAACAACTATTTGAAGTAAGTCAGTTTATAATGATTATAAAGCACTGGTTAAAGACTATGCACAGAGCCTTATTTTACATGCTTTTATCTCATAATGTATGTGTAAGTGTGTTTTAATGTATTTGTTCATTTCATTGACTGTTTTACTGGACATTTTAGTGGCTTTTTATTTGGATTTCCTGTTTTTTTCCTGTATTTATTTCATCTGTATGTTGTTTTTAACAGGCTCTGTGGGTTTTCCCCGTATAGATAAACGATAAATAAAAGTGAAATATAGTGGTGTAAATAGGCGTGCTCACTTTGAGTTTTACTGCGACTTTGTGAGAGGATTAACCGCAGCAAAGTGGACTTTCTGAAGCATTTGTCTTATTCTGTAGAAGACGACCAGTGTCAGTGTAACTTTTAACTCTTTTATCACCATGACACCATTATTACAGCGCTCTAAGGAAGAACCTGCAGCAGTAATGGAACTTCCACTTCCACAATCGCCTCATCGACTGACATTATTCTAGTCCAGCCGAGTCACGACGAGGAACTAGATTTGCTGCAGCACAAAGCAGATGTATTTACGAGGACCAGTTTATTGATCGCAGTCACCAAATCAAGAAGAAAGCACTCATTTATGTTGCATAGTTTCCCGGGAAACAACAAAATATCCTGTCTCACTAAAGTATAGAAGCTGCTAAACCTTTATTTTATTCTAAGTCAGGTCAGGGTGATATGGCCCAACAATATTTATCATGATGTAGAAGAAATTGCGATAATGATATAATTGACGCCGGTTAAAATACTTATACGTTGGCATCTGTGATATTTGTATTGACTTGTTTAAGCACATTAAAGTTGTAGTTTTATAAGTTAAGCTGCCACGCCTCACAGTATTTCCCAGTCATTGGAGTCCTACACCTCCAGCCGTCCTCCCTTCACTACTGCGAGCACGACCAGCTGCAGTGCACCAGGAACTTGATACCAAAACTCAGAATTTCATCATTTCATTTTTCCCTGGAAGTGAAAGATGATCAATCATGAAGGATACGACACAGTCCTTTCACAAATGAGCTCAACATCTTGTCTTAACTTCTCGTGGATCTCACGTCTCATCACTGCACACAAGAATATACTGTGAAAATGCATAAAAGAGAAGAAAAAACATATAGAAGTCACATTTTTGGGGGAAAATTTAACACTAAATCACTAAATCCATTGAATTCTTCTTCCTCTGTGTCACTTCTAAACAACTCCACAAACTCCAGAGGAAGAGGAAGTGCAGATTCTTCTTCTGCATCGCTTAGAGCCTAGAGCGCCCTCTTGTGGTTGCCAGTGTGAAAATAACATGTAATATCAAGTATAAGTCGCTCTGGAGTATTAAGTCGCACCCCGGGCAAAACTATGAAAAAAAAAAGTGCGACTTATAGTCCAGAATATACAGGTACATGCAGTACATTCTGGGCAATATCATGTTTATAATGCCTGTGTTAATGTATTGTTTTGACTAGCGTCTGTGTGATTTCAGGGCGTGGTAACCGCGGCGACCAGCCTCATCACCACGCTGGCGCAGAAGAGCCCCGACGACTTCAAGACCTCCATCTCGTTGGCCGTGGCTCGCCTCAGCAGAGTACGTTTGACCTTTGACCCGGTCTCTCTCCGTTACGACGCGTCCACAACACGTTTGTTTTCTGGTGCAGATCGTGACCTCGGCGTGCATTGACCTGCAGGACTACACCTACTACTTCGTCGCCGCCCCCTGGCTGTCCGTCAAGCTGCTGCGCCTCCTGCAGTGCTATCCCCCGCCGGGTACGATAAAGCACGGGCCACCGTTACCCGTGGTTACCCGTGGCTTGTGCTGATTGTGCCCGTCTTGTGTCTCTTCAGAGGACGCGGCGCTGAGGAGCCGCCTCGCCGAGTGCCTGGAGACTGTCCTGAACAAAGCCCAGGAGCCGCCCAAGTCTAAGAAAGTGCAGCACTCCAACGCTAAGAACGCCGTGCTGTTCGAAGCCATCGCGCTCATCATCCACCACGACAGGTCAGGACCGAGAGTCAGGACCGAGAGTCAGGGCCGAGAGTCAGGGGGCCGAGTCGGGGTGCCGCGAGTCGGGGTGCCGCGAGTCGGGGTGCCGCGAGTCGGGGTGCCGCGAGTCGGGGGGCCGCGAGTCGGGGGGGGCGCGAGTCGGGACCGCCCAGATGCCCAGTTTAATGCGCTATAGTTTAATGACGCTGGTTTTAAATGTTCGTTAAGTAAATAACAGCCGCACGTCAAACGGCCCCGAAATGATCCTCAATTTGGACCGAACTGTGAAAGTTATGACAAAATGGAAACATAATTTAAGGTGCAACACACTTTGTTAACTTTTCTCATTACTTGTATTGTTGCTACTTTCTTTTGCTCTCAGGTTGTGTCCCGGTTGTGTTTTGTGTGTCTGTAAAATGAAAAATTAAAAAATTTAAAGAAATTATATTTTTACACCAAAAAAAAAAAAGATTTACACACAAAGAAAGTATATAATTTTAAACAAGACATTTTTCTATAGTTTTACAACCAAAAAAATCAAAAATTATAGTTTTACACCAAAAGAAAAACAGAATACACAGGGCCGCGAGGCATATTGCAATGAATAGTCATATCTGGCACATTGCTTGGACTGTAAATTGTTTAGCGAACATAATTTCCTTTGCAAACAACAAAGTATCTCATGTTATGTAAACAAAAACCCTGAGGTTTATACCTCTATAAACACGTCACTGACATACATGGGAGACTGGGTTCTAACAACTGAATTGATTTAACTGCAGCTCATCTATTATTGAAATAATCGTTCATAATTATAATTTAATCATCGTTATCCAGGCTATACATAGTCCAGACCATGAGAGAACAGGTTTAATGACTCAAACGAAGCAGCAACTACATTAAAAGGTGAAGAAAAAGTATAAAATAGTCAATCTTACGTCAAACGGCGAATATGGAAGAACATCGCATTTGTGCAAAATGGCTCAGTCCCTTCTTTCTTGACATCGCAATAGCAATAATTCTCATTTGTTTGCGTCCCCCGCAGTGAGCCCACTTTGCTGGTCCGCGCCTGTAACCAGCTGGGTCAGTTCCTGCAGCACAGAGAGACCAACCTGCGGTACCTGGCCCTGGAGAGCATGTGCACCCTGGCCAGCTCCGAGTTCTCCCACGAGGCGGTCAAGACCCACATGGAGACGGTCATCAACGCCCTGAAGGTGAGCTCGGGCGCGGGGCAAAGCTTTTACCAACGCGGGCGGTATCGGTCACCTTCAAACGCTCCAGGAATGTGGCGTTTACTGCCGATGTGCTGCCCTCTTGTGGTGGTGATTAGGCAGAGCGAGCTGCTACTTCAGACTGCTACTGCTATAATACTATATTACACTTGTCTTTTGAGATGATGATGAGGCATTAACAACCAAGTCATAGATAAATTATGTTTTTAATGCATCATTTACACTTTTAAAGGCGATGAGGATGGTTTGAAACATTTATAATATTGCAATTGTTGTAGTTTAGGTCATTTTAATCATAGTCTATTCTCTAATTCTACATCTCGTGTCGTCTCCCAAACGGGTATAAAGTGACTGTCCTTTTCTGGTTTTAATGTTTAATACTTGAACCTCGACCAAGACACATACAGCAGCATTTTAGCTCATTCCAGAGGAGTATTAAAATATTGCTATCAACCGGTAGATGTTAATTTAAGATAACCTTTATTTGTCCCACAATGGGGAAATTCGAGTGTTGCAACACAGATTAGGCTCAGAAGTAAATCATAAAAAACAACTTATAAAAACACTCTTGTAGAAAAACTCTTAATTAAAAAAACCTCTTATACTCTTAATACAAATAATAATAAGTCTTATTTACAGCTGTTATATGGACAGAGAGTATTGCACCAGGATGATTCATTATGTCACATCCACATGATTATGAAAAGTAACTCTTATGAATTGTTAATTGTCTTGTTGTTGAGGTGCCACACGCAACGCTAAATACACTTTCAAAATGTCAAAATGCCGCTGAGCGCTCGCGTTGCATTCTGTAAAGTCCGCTTTCCGTTGCAGACGGAGCGCGACGTGAGCGTTCGCCAGCGCGCCGTGGACCTGCTCTACGCCATGTGCGACCGCAGCAACTCCAAGCAGATCGTGGCCGAGATGCTGAGCTACCTGGAGACGGCGGACTACTCCATCCGCGAGGAGATCGTGAGGCACTCGCCGTAAACGTGGTCGCGAGCGGGTAACGAGCGCCGGGCGTGACTTGAGTGTGCTGCTCTCCTAGGTGCTCAAGGTGGCCATCCTGGCGGAGAAGTACGCCGTGGACTACACCTGGTACGTGGACACCATGCTCAACCTCATCCGCATCGCCGGGGACCACGTGAGCGAGGAGGTGTGGTACCGCGTCATCCAGATCGTCATCAACCGGGACGAGGTGCAGGGCTACGCCGCCAAGACCGTGTTCGAGGTGAGCGCGGCGCCACCAAACCGACACGTTGCCCGGGGCGACCGCAGATTGGACCGTGGGCTTATCTGAAACCGTCTGTGGTCACGTCTGGGCAGCGGGTTCAGCTCATGTTACAGCTACAGAGGCGTAATGCATCGTGGGAAGTGGAGATGATTTAATACGTCGCTCTCTATGTTTAGCCATCGAGCTAAATCATGCACCTATGATCAAATAAAGACCTCTGCCTGTTTTAGTCCGGCCCCTTTCACGATTTATTTTCTATTTTTTAACCGTCTCTGCTGTGTATGTGTCTGCACTCGTGTCCTCTCTAAAGACTGCATGAAACGGAGGAAATAACATATTTAATTGACTATATGTTGCAGAAAAGTGCTAAAACCATAAGAATTTGTTACACCAATTATCGTGGTCCAGCCCTTCGCTGCTCGCCTCCAGGAAAAATGACTGCCCCCTGTTCTCATCACATAATTAAGAGGGAGATTACAGTATTCATCAGATAATAGTCGTCATCAATCATTAGCAGTATCTGATCGCTCGTAATGGAAACAAAATTGGCGCCATCAGCCGTCTCTTTACTGCCATTTTGATCTAAATATTATGAGTTATGTGCAGAAAAAAGACCCCAAATCCTATATTTTAGACTCATTAAAATTGGGGAGCGTCTTGAACCTGTCCAAATGCTAACTCAAGTGTAAATTTACTGAACATCACATAATTGGGAGACTCTTGGAAGTGACGTCCTGGTGTATAGATCAAACCTGATTATAGGAGCCATCAATCATCAGCAGTATCTGATAGAAAACCCTTGGTATAAGGCGTGAGTGACTTCTGATACTTATCTTTCTTTTACTTTTACTACATGACTTCTCGTTGTAAAAGCCCTGATGAAGACTTGCCAGTAATCGAAACACATTGGCGTGATCAGAAGTGAATTGATTATTGCCATTTTGATTTAAATATGGAGTACTGTACAGAAAAAAGTCCCCAAATCCTATATTTTTAGCGCATTAAATCTGGGGAGAGTCCTGAACCCAAACTGTTCAAATGTTCATGACTAAATCAAGTGTAAATTGACAGAATGAAGTACTTTTTAACACGTGAAATACATGTCACAGGCGCTTCAGGCCCCTGCGTGCCACGAGAACCTGGTCAAAGTCGGGGGCTACATCCTGGGAGAGTTCGGTAACCTGATCGCCGGCGACTCCCGCTCCAGGTACAAAATGGCTCCATGTTTTTCGTTCCTCTTTTGCGAAACCATTTCAATGACACGTTCCGCTCCCCCTCAGCCCTTTGGTGCAGTTCAACCTCCTCCACTCCAAGTTCCACCTGTGCTCCGTGCCCACCCGGGCCCTGCTGCTCTCCGCGTACATCAAGTTCATCAACCTGTTCCCCGAGGTGAAGAGCACCATCCAGGACGTGCTGCGCTCCGACAGCCAGCTCCGCAACGCCGACGTGGAGCTCCAGCAGAGGGCGGTGGAGTACCTGAGGCTCAGCAGCATCGCCAGCACCGACATACTGGTCAGTGCGGGACGGGGTGTGTTTGAGGGGCATTTGGAGGCTTTAGTCACGCTCGTAGGGAAGGTTTGTCCTCCGTTTTGAGCCGTCGGGAGGAGCAAACGGCGCATAATGAGGCTGTTGTGGGCGAATATCTGGATCAGAAACACTTTGTAGGGATAAAAGCCTGGCCCTGGCTAATCTTTGGCAAACCAATTTCCACTAAATCGACCACTCCTGTACCGGCTTTTAGATGGAAACCCGTCTTCCCGTATTTTAAAATATGTGCGGCCATTTTAATAATAAATCTTAGAAAAAAAGGGAATATTATCATTAAATCGGGCCGGGAAGCATTTGACGATAGTCCGCCATTACTGTTTACTGTTTACAAGTGAAAATGTGCATGCTGCGCGCTGATTGGTCGACGAAATGTGTGTGCTTGGCTCTGATTGGCTGCTGAGCTGTGGTTCGGAGAATGCCAAAGCTACTAGTTTTTTCGCCTAGTCGGCCCCGTAGTGTTTTCAAATCCAATCCAAAGCCTGCTCCTGTATTTAATATCCTCCGTTTGTACCTGTGATGTTCTTGTCGTGAGCCTGTATAACCTTCAACGCTTTTATCGCGCTGAATGTCTCGATACTTGGCTCTACGTCGACGCGCGTGTTGCTCAGATAAAGATGTGTTTTGTGTGTTTTCGTGCTCAGGCCACGGTGCTGGAAGAGATGCCTCCGTTCCCAGAGAGAGAGTCGTCCATCCTGGCCAAGCTGAAGAAGAAGAAGGGCTCCATGAACGTGCCCGACATCGACGACTCAAAGAAGAACATGAACGGCAACGGAAACGTGGAGCACAACAACGAGGCCGATGAAGTCACGGTAAAGGTACGTGTGGGGAGTACGTGTGGGGAGTACGTGTGGGGAGTACGTGTGGGGAGTACGTGTGGGGAGTACGTGTGTGGGGAGTACGTGTGTGGGGAGTACGTGTGTGGGGAGTACGTGTGTGGGGAGTACGTGTGTGGGGAGTACGTGTGTGGGGAGTACGTGTGTGGGGAGTACGTGTGTGGGGAGTACGTGTGTGGGGAGTACGTGTGTGTAGTACATGTCAGTAGTACATGTGGTTATAGTACGTGTGTGTAGTACATGTGGTTATAGTACGTGTGGTTATAGTACGTGTGTGCAGTACATGTCAGTACTACATGTGGTTATAGTACGTGTGTGTAGTACATGTCAGTAGTACATGTGGTTATAGTACGTGTGTGCAGTACATGTCAGTACTACATGTGGTTATAGTACGTGTGTGTAGTACATGTGTGTAGTACATGTCAGTAGTACATGTGGTTATAGTACGTGTGTGCAGTACATGTCAGTACTACATGTGGTTATAGTACGTGTGTGTAGTACATGTCAGTAGTACATGTGGTTATAGTACGTGTGTGCAGTACATGTCAGTACTACATGTGGTTATAGTACGTGTGTGTAGTACATGTGTGTAGTACATGTCAGTAGTACATGTGGTTATAGTACGTGTGTGCAGTACATGTCAGTACTACATGTGGTTATAGTACGTGTGTGTAGTACATGTCAGTAGTACATGTGGTTAGTACATGTGGGTGTGGCCTCTCTCCAGCTGCCGTCTACTTTCCCGTTTCCATTTACTCTTCCTCTTTCACGCTGCTTCCTCTTCTTCTTTCACTCTGTCCTTCTCAGTCTCCTGCCTCAGTGGTCGCTGCCCTTATTCCTACCAACAGACCACGCCCTACATCTGCTAGTCCCATCATGCTCTCTGCTGGGATTATGGTACATGTACTGCATTATGTACTTTGTGCACTAGCTTCAGCCTTTGACACAGATGTTTATGTCATTGTTCTCTTCATGAGTTGAATACAAATACACAGTAGATGACCTCCTTGTACTGCATTGATGACCCTCATGTTCTGTCCTCAGACGGCTGCCACGCCCTTCACTGACCTGTTAAATCTGAACTCTCCGCCTCCGGCTGCTGCAGCAGGAAGTCTGCTGGTCGACGTCTTTTCTGACTTCTCTAGTCCAGCTCCTGCAGATGTGGCAGAGGAACACTTTTCCAGGTGAAAACACATTTGCACGTTCTCTATCCTCCTCCTTTTTTAAGAGTTCAGTAAAAGAATGATGTGCTTTTCCTCCCGAAGGTTTGTGTGTAAGAACAACGGTGTTCTCTATGAGAACCAGCTGCTGCAGATCGGACTCAAGTCTGAGTACAGACAGAATCTGGGTGAGTTCTGCACCACAGACTGAGCCTAAAGCTGAGCACTCACCCACATTTAAAGATGTTCACAACTTCACACTTTGACTGAATCCCACTCAAGGAGTGAGCGGCGTGGCGTGCACACTGGACAGATACAATGACTTGCTCCCTCTGCGGGGACATGAGGGGCACGTTTGTCTTCCTCTATCTCATAAAGCACGTTTAAACCCCCCAAAACATCATGGGCACTGAACTCTGGCCCCTCGGAGCTGTGTTTACTGTTTACTGTTCCCTGCAGCTGTAATGGACTGTGCATCGCTTCAGCAGCGCTCACAACACCAAACACAAACTCAACCGTGCGTGTCGTGTCTTTCAGGTCGAATTTACGTGTTCTTTGGCAACAAAACGTCTGCTCAGTTCACCGGTTTTGCCTCGTCCGTGAGCAGCTCCGACTCGCTCAAAGCTCATATCCTTTCAATCACAAATGTTTGAACCTTGAACCGTGGCCGCCGCCTCTGACCTCGCCGGTGGTCGAGGTGACGCGTTGCCCTTCAGTTGACCTTGTGTAGTCCTTAACCCGCGTGCCACAGCTGACCGTCCACGCCAAGGCGACGGAGCCCGTGATCGAGGGCGGAGCTCAGATGCAGCAGATCTTCAACATGGAGTGCGTCTCTGATTTCACCGAGGCTCCTGTGCTCGACATCCAGTTCAGGTCAGTGCCATTGTCCTTTTATTCATCATTGAAGCTGTCAAAGCCACGCCCTCACTCGACCGTACGGTGAACAGATACGGCGGAGAGCTGCAGAACATCGCCGTCAAACTCCCTGTGACGCTCAACAAGTTCTTCCAGCCCACGGAGATGACGTCGCAGGACTTCTTCCAGCGCTGGAAGCAGCTGGGAGCGTGAGTCGTGGTTTGAGATTGAATCACTCGTCTTTTCTCTGACACGTTTCTGTCCTCAGGCCTCAGCAGGAAGTCCAGAAAATATTCAAGTCGCTGCAGCCGATGGACACGGAAGTGACGAAAGCCAAGGTCAGTATTATTCCATTATGACATGTTTAGTTTGACACGATCTGTAGCAGTGTCTCCCGTGGTTTGAGTGCCGTATTTTCCGGAGTTTATGTCGCACCGGCCAAAAAAATGCTTAATAGAGAAGAAAATAACACATATAAGTCGCACTGGAGTATAAGTCGCATTTATGGGGAAAATTTATTTGATAATAATAATAATAATAATAATAATAATAACTTTTATTTATATAGCGCTTTTCAGTGACCCAAAGACGCTGAACATAATAAAAAAAGGGGGGGTATTTACAGACGGGGGGACAAATCCAAGGATAAAATTCAAGACCAAGAACAGACATTTCATCTTGAAATGCAGTTTAAAATAATAACAGATGAGAGAACATGGTGAATAGGTGTACGTATGCTAATGCTAACACCTTCAGCTACATGACGTATGCTAATGCTAACACCTTCAGCTACATGACGTATGCTAATGCTAACACCTTCAGCTACATGACGTATGCTAACGCTAACACCTTCAGCTACATGAGGCACAGACAGAACTGTGGTAAGTGTCTGGTATGTTAACATATTAAGTTACCGTATTTTGCGCACGAAAAAGCGCACCGGATTATTAAGCGCACCATCAGCTATCTGTGTACCATGTGTACTGGTCCATACATAAAGCGCACCGGACAATAAAGCACACGGACGGCTTTTGAGGACGTTAAAGACTTTTACGTGCGCTTTATAGCGCGGAAAATACGGTATTCAGATAACTATAGCATAAAGAACATGTTAACAAGTTTACCAAAGCATCAGTTTTACCCCAAATCACTAAATCCACTGAATTCTTCTTCCTCTGTGTCACTTCTAAACAACTCCACAAACTCCAGAGGAAGAGCAGATTCTTCTTCTGCGTCGCTTAGAGCCTAGAGCGCCCTCTTGTGGTTGTCGGTGTGAAAATAACCAATAATATCATATATAAGTCGCTCTGGAGTATAAGTCGCACCCGGGCAAAACTATGAAAAAAGGTGCAACTTAAAGTCCGGAAAATACGGTATTTGTTTTATTTAGTTTTTCCTTTGAATTAATCATGATTCAGAACCATTTTGTCCGTGGTTCTGTTCATCCTCGCTGACCACAGCACCGTCCTCTGACCTGACTCTCATTTGGACCATATTTAGGCCTGACCTGGATTTAGATCTGGTGGTACTTGAGTTTAGATCTGGTGGTTCTTGGGTTTAGATCTGGTGGTACTTGAGTTTAGATCTGGTGGTTCTTGGGTTTAGATCTGGTGGTACTTGGGTTTAGATCTGGTGGTTCTTGGGTTTAGATCTGGTGGTACTTGAGTTTAGATCTGGTGGTTCTTGGGTTTAGATCTGGTGGTACTTGGGTTTAGATCTGGTGGTTCTTGGGTTTAGATCTGGTGGTTCTTGGGTTTAGATCTGGTGGTACTTGAGTTTAGATCTGGTGGTTCTTGGGTTTAGATCTGGTGGTACTTGAGTTTAGATCTGGTGGTTCTTGGGTTTAGATCTGGTGGTTCTTGGGTTTAGATCTGGTGGTTCTTGGGTTTAGATCTGGTGGTACTTGCGTTTAGCTCTGGTGGTTCTTGGGTTTAGATCTGGTGGTTCTTGGGTTTAGATCTGGTGGTTCTTGGGTTTAGATCTGGTGGTTCTTGGGTTTAGATCTGGTGGTTCTTGGGTTTAGATCTGGTGGTTCTTGGGTTTAGATCTGGTGGTTCTTGGGTTTAGATCTGGTGGTTCTTGGGTTTAGATCTGGTGGTTCTTGGGTTTAGATCTGGTGGTTCTTGGGTTTAGATCTGGTGGTTCTTGGGTTTAGATCTGGTGGTTCTTGGGTTTAGATCTGGTGGTTCTTGGGTTTAGATCTGGTGGTTCTTGAGTTTAGATCTGGTGGTTCTTGGGTTTAGATCTGGTGGTTCTTGGGTTTAGATCTGGTGGTTCTTGGGTTTAGATCTGGTGGTTCTTGGGTTTAGATCTGGTGGTTCTTGGGTTTAGATCTGGTGGTTCTTGGGTTTAGATCTGGTGGTTCTTGGGTTTAGATCTGATGGCCCTTGGGTTGTTCTCGGTGTGAAAGCTTTGAGAGGAACAGCTCCTGACGCTGTGGCTTCACGTTCTTCTGCAGATCATCGGTTTCGGCGTGGCTCTGTTGAACGGGGTGGATCCAAACCCTGTGAACTTTGTGGGGGCCGGAGTGATCCACACAAAGACCACTCAGGTGGGCTGCCTGCTGCGACTGGAGCCCAACATACAAGCACAGGTGAGTGTCGCTCACAGTGAGGGTTGTGGCTGGTGTGAGAGCGTTTGCATTGAGTAATGCTGCTCCTGTGGTTCTTGTGTTGCAGATGTACCGCTTGACCCTCCGGACCAGTCGAGAGTCTGTCTCTCAGAGGCTCTGTGACCTCCTCTCAGAACAGTTCTAGACGGCCAGTGTTTCAATGCCTTTACTCCCCTTCTATCACTTTAGAGCAAATCACGTGTTGTACAGTGTAAAGTCTTTTTTTTAAGTTCATTTTAGGTTAAGTGTGTGAAATTATTTGAAAAGAATTTTTTGTCCCAGCTTTACTAATATGCAACTGCTTTAAAACTGCCTTTGTACTCACACTGTGAGCACTTTAGCCGACGCCCGGTGACGTGCGCGGAGCTCTGAGGCTCCAGTCAGTTTATGCTGCTTCAACTCTTTATTATGCGGCACATGAGGAGTGCTTTATACAGACTGAACAAAGCTTTTGCAGGTCTTTGAAACCCTTTTGCCTTCTAGTATCAAACGTTGCACACACAGGGACACGTCCCTTCCACAGGGACACGTCCCTTCACTGAATTTGCACTTCACACCAATAGATCACGTTCATAGAGTAGAGTACGATTCTTGTGACATGGCCTTTTTATGCCACTCTTTTCTGTCCATCTCAGGAGCAGAGTCAGACTGTCACTGGTCAGTCTGTGTCACTGGTCAGTCTGTGTCACTGGTCAGTCTGTGTCACTGGTCAGTCTGTGTTACTGCCGCCTTCAGAACATGTAGCAGCTGGTGATCCAGATGCTGGGCCTGTCAGTCACACACAGGTGCCTTTGTGGATCAGGGTCTGTACTGTAACTGCCACAGAGAGCACTGCCAAACTGGTCAACTTTATATATTTCTATGTTTTATAAATGGTATTCTTGTCTTATCTGAGCGTCGTCTTTTTTTTGCACACAAACATCACAAAACAGTGTTTGTTACTGCACCCAGAGTTCAGGAACATGTTGAACGTGTATATACTTTTATGTGTGACAATCTTTGCAAGTGGAACACACACAAATTCACTCAGAACTACGTTTATTATCCAAGCAGCCAGTGAAGTTCAAAAATACTACAAATGCATATGTTTTATTTCAAACCCTGACACTTCTGTAAAAACAATATGTTACAAAGTGATTGTATTGTCATGTTACTTGGTTTGTATTTCACTGTACAAAAATAACTTTTCAAAAGGCACATGATTTAAGCTTTAAAATAAGTGCGTGTTCAGTCCTTGTAGCACACTTCTGCCTTCAGTTCTTTGGTCACATAGTTGAGCAGCGCTGCTGTGACCTGCTGCTGCAGAGAGGCGTTCCCCATCACCAGGGCGATGAGCTGAGCTGCGTCTGTCCAGTCCAGATTGCTCAGGACGGCGGCGACGTCCTGGTACAGCCTCTCCTTCTGTGCAGGGGGCAGCTCCATCAGGATCTGAGGCAGGGGCCGGAACTGCCCACTGGTCAGCCAGGTGCCCAACAGACCCCCCATGGCCCCACCTGGACACAACATGTATATTTAGTCCTGACCCCCCATCGCCCCACCTGGACACAACATGTGTATTTAGTCCTGACCCCACCTGGACACAACATGTGTATTTAGTCCTGACCCCACCTGGACACTACATGTGTATTTAGTCCTGACCCCCCATCGCCCCACCTGGACACATGTGTAGTTAGTCCTGACCCCACCTGGACACAACGTGTGTTAGTCCTGACCCCACCTGGACACAACATGTTAGTCCTGACCCCCCCATCACCCCACCTGGACATGTGTATTTAGTCCTGACCCCCCCATTGCCCCACCTGGACACAGCATGTGTATTTAGTCCTGACCCCCCATGGCCCCACCTGGACACATGTATTTAGTCCTGACCCCACCTGGACACAATGTGTTTAGTCCTGACCCCCCCATCGCCGCACCTGGACACATGTTTGTCCTGACCCCACCTGGACACAACGTGTGTTAGTCCTGACCCCCCCCCATGACCCCACCTGGACACAACGTGTTAGTCCTGACCCCACCTGGACACAACATGTGTTAGTCCTGACCCCCCTGGACACAACGTGTGTTAGTCCTGACCCCACCTGGACACATGTGTTAGTCCTGACCCCCCCCATGACCCCACCTGGACACAACGTGTGTTAGTCCTGACCCCCCCATGACCCCACCTGGACACATGTGTTAGTCCTGACCCCACCTGGACACAACATGTGTGTTAGTCCTGACCCCACCTGGACACAACATGTGTGTTAGTCCTGACCCCACCTGGACACAACGTGTGTTAGTCCTGACCTCACCTGGACACAACGTGTGTTAGTCCTGACCCCACCTGGACACAACGTGTGTTAGTCCTGACCCCACCTGGACACAACGTGTGTGTTAGTCCTGACCCCACCTGGACACAACGTGTGTTAGTCCTGACCCCACCTGGACACAACATGTGTGTTAGTCCTGACCCCACCTGGACACAACATGTGTGTTAGTCCTGACCCCCCTGGACACAACGTGTGTTAGTCCTGACCCCACCTGGACACAACATGTGTTAGTCCTGACCCCCCCCATGACCCCACCTGGACACAACGTGTGTTAGTCCTGACCCCCCCCATGACCCCACCTGGACACATGTGTTAGTCCTGACCCCACCTGGACACAACATGTGTGTTAGTCCTGACCCCACCTGGACACAACATGTGTGTTAGTCCTGACCCCACCTGGACACAACGTGTGTTAGTCCTGACCCCACCTGGACACAACGTGTGTGTTAGTCCTGACCCCACCTGGACACAACGTGTGTGTTAGTCCTGACCCCACCTGGACACAACGTGTGTGTTAGTCCTGACCCCACCTGGACACATGTGTGTTAGTCCTGACCCCACCTGGACACAACGTGTGTTAGTCCTGACCCCACCTGGACACAACATGTGTGTTAGTCCTGACTGCACTCACGTCACACACTTCTTTAGCCGGAGCTAAATCTCAATGTCTGACCCTATTTTACATAAACAATGTAAAACAAAGGACAATAGATGTGATGAATTCAAAGATTAGAAGAAGCGTGCATTTAATAATGATTTAAAGACAGACACTGCAGACTGTGGAAAATGTGTGATGAAGTTATAAATCTTACCAACAGCGAGTCCTGGTGGTCCGGCCAACATCCCCCCGACAAATGCACTGCCTCCGGCCAACAGCGCTCCTGTGGTGCAGTTCTTCACCGCCACTTTTATCTGTTCATGAGCCGAGAGTTCACAGCACAGTCGCATGACATCATCGATCCGAGGGGCCATATCTGTGAAGACAAGACATAAAGATGATGCAAACGATGTGACAACCAGGCCTGCAAATGATCTCAGGAATAGTCAGCGATATTAGTCAACTGATCTAAATACCTACATATTACCCAAATAAAAGGCACTGGATGTTTGTTTTTTACATTTTGATGTAATAATGCACCATCTTAATTATAAAATGTATTGTCCAAAGATAAAACTGAGTGCTCCTGAGGAAATAAGAAAATAATCTCATTTTGTTCCCACAAAATGGAATTTGTACCTATGATTTAGCCAATTTATTGCCACAAAATAAACGTAGGCACAGTAGACTATTATAATCTCTATCCGCCATTTGTCTCCTGCACGTTTCATGTTGATGTGGCAAACATCAGTTTAAGAAGTCTTTATTTTAATTTAAATGAGTTATTTCAGTAATATTTGTAAGTGAATTCATGTGTTTTTTAAATTGCCCCCAAACCTGAAGTCGTGACCTCAGACCTACGAGATAGATCCTTTCAGGAAACATTTCCTCCTCTTCCCCCTTCTCTTCTTCTTCCTCCTCCTCCTTCTCTTCTTCCTTCTTTCCTTCTCCCTTCTCCTCCTTCCTTCTCCCTTCTCCTCCTCTTCTTCTTCCTCCTTCCTCCTCTTCTTCCTTCCAATTTGAGCAAACACGTTTTACAGGATAAAGAAACCACAAGTCTTGGTTTCATTTTCAGTCTTTCCATGTCAAATATATAAACTGTGTAACGCTCTAATCACATGTTAGACCTTTGAACTCTAGGCTTTAGTTCTTTTTTCACTTTGTCCAACTTCCTTTCTCTAGAATTGAGAGTTCTAGAAGGGAGAGTAATAATACCCTGATCCACACAGAAAATCCACACATTTTAAACCAAACTGGATCAGTATTTGGAGGTCCACACATTTGCCACGTTAAATTTCTTGTCTTTTCATCTGACACTTTTTAAATTCTGGAAATTCTGGAAAACCAATTCTGGAAAACTAATTACAATGATATCAGCCATAAACTAGATCATGTGTCTTTTTCTGACCTATTCTACTATAGACTTCTGTTGTTGTTGTTGTTGTTGTTGTTGTTGTTGTTGTGTTGCGCTTAATGGCGATTAGAGGAGTAAAATAACTTTAAGCACAGTTTGATTGACTTTAAATACAGTGAGTGATTTAAGCTGCTGTGGCGACGACACTTGAGACAAAAACACATAATATACACATAATATACACATAATATACACATAATATACACATACTCACCTCGTCACATGAAGAGGTCAAAGTGTATTCTTCTTTTCAGTTTGTTAGTTTCGCATTTGTTTCACTCCCAAAACATATGTAGTTTGCAAAGGATTGTGGGAAAGTCGGCTCCGCTGCTGGCTTCCGTTCAAAGAGCAAACGAGACAAGAGAGTTAAATACCGCAAAGACGAGAGTTATTTACCACAAAGACAAGAGTTCTGTACCGCAAAGACAAGAAAGTTATTTACGGCAAAGACAAGAAAGTTATTTACCGCAAAGACAAGAGAGTAATGTACCACAAAGACGAGTGATTTACATAATACAGCCATGGTTATTTACCTCAAGACCAGAGAGTTAAGCGCGACAAAGAAAAGAGTTAACTGCCGACAAAAAAATAAAAACGACTTTATATATATTACTCTTTTCTTTAGGACTAATTCAACTTAAAAAATAATAATAATTATAAAATCATCTAATAAACAGTATACTGTATATTGTTACCACCGTGGTCTCCTTCCACTTCCTCGGCAGGACCACAAAATTAATTAATTAATTAAATAATAAAAAAAACACCACAAATGCAACAAAAAATAAGTATAATTAGCAGAGAATACAACAAGGATGGGTTTAAGTCAATTGTATTAGATCTATATAAACATTTGTCATTGACAGGCACGTGCTGCGTCAGGAAACCCTTGACGTGCGCGTGACAGACGCGCTGTGGCCCCGCCTTGAGTGGGCGGGGCGTAATGACGTCAGGAGGCAGGGAGGACTCTCTTTGAAAAACAACTTCGCGATCAAAACAATCTGAGGAGGAACAAGTCAACACAAAGCGGATACTTTCTGCCCCGCGACGACGCCCGAAAAACTACACACACGCTTCTGTTTGTTTACGGTGAGTTTTGCAATTAAATGTTTTATTTTTAAAGCCAATTTGTGTACGACGGGTAAGAGCCCCTGTCCTCCTTTGTCCTTTGTCCTCAGACTATAATCCTCTGCAGTGTTCTGTCTGCTGCACAAGCTTTTGTTTTCAATGATTCACATCTTTTCTTATTAAGTTTGAGTCATGAATAAATAATCTATTACACATTTCGGTCTGATGGTTTGCAGTCGGTCAGGAATGTGGATTAGATCGTGGTCATAAAGAACAGGCTCTCTGCAAAACACTGGTGAAAGGTCAGTGTCCCGGGTTAATGAGATGCAGGAGGTGTAGGCCAGGGGCCAGTGTATTGAGATGCAGGAGGTGTAGATGGGGGGCCAGTGTAGGTGAGGGGCCAGTGTGTTGAGATGCAGGAGGTGTAGGTGAGGGCCAGTGTGTTGAGATGCAGGAGGTGTAGGTCAGGGGCCAGTGTGTTGAGATGCAGGAGGTGTAGATGAGGGGCCAGTGTGTTGAGATGCAGGAGGTGTAGATGAGGGGCCAGTGTGTTGAGATGCAGGAGGTGTAGGTGAGGGGCCAGTGTAATGAGATGCAGGAGGTGTAGATGAGGGGCCAGTGTGTTGAGATGCAGGATGTGTAGGTGAGGGGCCAGTGTGTTGAGATGCAGGAGGTGTAGGTGAGGGGCCAGTGTGTTGAGATGCAGGAGGTGTAGGTGAGGGGCCAGTGTGTTGAGATGCAGGAGGTGTAGGTGAGGGGCCAGTGTAATGAGATGCAGGAGGTGTAGATGAGGGGCCAGTGTGTTGAGATGCAGGATGTGTAGGTGAGGGGCCAGTGTGTTGAGATGCAGGAGGTGTAGGTGAGGGGCCAGTGTGTTGAGATGCAGGAGGTGTAGGTGAGGGGCCAGTGTGTTGAGATGCAGGAGGTGTAGGTGAGGGGCCAGTGTAATGAGATGCAGGAGGTGTAGATGAGGGGCCAGTGTGTTGAGATGCAGGATGTGTAGGTGAGGGGCCAGTGTGTTGAGATGCAGGAGGTGTAGATGAGGGGCCAGTGTGTTGAGATGCAGGATGTGTAGGTGAGGGGCCAGTGTGTTGAGATGCAGGAGGTGTAGGTGAGGGGCCAGTGTGTTGAGATGCAGGAGGTGTAGATGAGGGGCCAGTGTGTTGAGATGCAGGAGGTGTAGGTGAGGGGTCAGTGTACATTTGATGAAGTGTTCTTGGGTCTGTGTTTGTCCTGGGAGGGGCCCTGTGTGTTCCAGTCAGCAGACAGGCATCTGGTGTAAACATAGCTCTATTTATGGCTCTATTTGTGTCTCCAAAAACAACACAATATAACTGGCCTTTTTCTATTATTCTTCTATTCTATTCTAGACTAAAAAACAAAAACATATATAAATGTGTCGATGAAAACATTATGAAGTGGAAAAATACAAGGACAAAAGGCTAAATTAGGCGAGTTGTCACAATCTCCCTCTAGCAATAAAATGCTTCCTGTCTGATAAATAATAATCTTACCCAACAGTTCCTGGAGCGCCGTGAACTCTGGTTATTGAGCAACACTTTTGTTCTTTCAAGCATGAAATGTTTTGAACACATTCAGAGTCACTGCGTCACTGTGATGTAACAGAATGTTCCGGTAACTGGACCAGGCCAATGAAAGCGGATGACACAGTGCGCCGGGACGCCACTAGAGGGAGCCAAAAGGACCAGGCCACTAGAGGGAGCCAAAAGCACTTTACACAGGTTACACAGTCAGTTAGTTTAGTCCGGAATACTTTCAAAAGACTGTGTCCATAATATCCCATCCACTCTACAGCACAAAGGATTAAAAAATACAATTAAAAGTCACTTGAATGGCCTGAAAACGATAACGCGCATCGTTTGGTTTTCTGAAACATTAATACATCGTCTTTAACCATATTTGTTTTTGTGTCTATTGCAGAACCAAGAATGTTGGGAAGGATCCTCTCTCACCTCATGGGCAACGCCGTGGATGAGCTGGAGGCGGCGAGGGAAACTGTGGCGGAGATGATGGAGTTTGAGGAAGGAGGATGGGTCATTGTCAATCTGCCAGGTCAGAGAGTCCCGCCGCAGACCTGGTTTAACTCTAGTTTAACTCTAGTTTAACTCTAGTTTAACTCTAGTTTAACTCTAGTTTAAATGTGTTAGAGTCCCGCTGTAGACCTGGTTTAACTCTAGTTTAACTCTAGCTGTAGACCTGGTTTGACTCTAGTTTAACTCTAGCTGTAGACCTGGTTTGACTCTAGTTTAACTCTAGCTGTAGACCTGGTTTGACTCTAGTTTAACTCTAGCTGTAGACCTGGTTTGACTCTAGTTTAACTCTAGCTGTAGACCTGGTTTGACTCTAGTTTAACTCTAGTTTAACTCTAGTTTAACTCTAGTTTAACTCTAGCTGTAGACCTGGTTTGACTCTAGTTTAACTCTAGCTGTAGACCTGGTTTGACTCTAGTTTAACTCTAGTTTAACTCTAGCTGTAGACCTGGTTTAACTCTAGCTGTAGATCTGATTTAACTCTAGTTTAACTCTAGCTGTAGACCTGGTTTAACTCTAGTTTAACTCTAGTTTAACTCTAGTTTAACTCTAGCTGTAGACCTGGTTTAACTCTAGTTTAACTCTAGCTGTAGACCTGGTTTGACTCTAGTTTAACTCTAGTTTAACTCTAGCTGTAGACCTGGTTTGACTCTAGTTTAACTCTAGTTTAACTCTAGCTGTAGACCTGGTTTAACTCTAGTTTAACTCTAGCTGTAGACCTGGTTTAACTCTAGTTTAACTCTAGTTTAACTCTAGTTTAACTCTAGTTTAACTCTAGCTGTAGACCTGGTTTAACTCTAGTTTAACTCTAGTTTAACTCTAGCTGTAGACCTGGTTTAACTCTAGTTTAACTCTAGTTTAACTCTAGCTGTAGACCTGGTTTAACTCTAGCTGTAGACCTGGTTTAACTCTAGTTTAACTCTAGTTTAACTCTAGCTGTAGACCTGGTTTAACTCTAGTTTAACTCTAGTTTAACTCTAGCTGTAGACCTGGTTTGACTCTAGTTTAACTCTAGTTTAACTCTAGCTGTAGACCTGGTTTGACTCTAGTTTAACTCTAGTTTAACTCTAGCTGTAGACCTGGTTTAACTCTAGTTTAACTCTAGCTGTAGACCTGGTTTAACTCTAGTTTAACTCTAGTTTAACTCTAGTTTAACTCTAGTTTAACTCTAGCTGTAGACCTGGTTTAACTCTAGTTTAACTCTAGTTTAACTCTAGCTGTAGACCTGGTTTAACTCTAGTTTAACTCTAGTTTAACTCTAGCTGTAGACCTGGTTTAACTCTAGTTTAACTCCAGGCTTGTGTCTCTCTCACAGAGGGTGGGCTGCTGACCGTGCCTGAGGCTGACCCTCTGGAGAACCTGCTGATCGAGCACCCCAGCATGTCCGTGTACCAGATCAGACACAGGGTCAGTGGTGCAGAGGAGGAAGAGGAGGAAGAGGAGGCCGGCTCTGAGGAGGAGGAGGACGAAGACTTTCCACGGTAAATATAACTCTATAATGGTCACTCCTGTATGAGAGCTGCTTTAAGACTCAGATTAAGCAGTAATTGCCCCTGAAAAACATGTAAAATGTGTTTGTAAAAGCTCATCTTGGTCACGAAAAAACTAAAAAAAAAAAACTATTGCTACCCATTTGCAATTCAAACGACAAATTGATTAATTGTAATAATAATTGCCGATCAACCGATTACCAAAATGATCATTGTACGTTAAATACATTTATTCCGTACCAGTTTACAATAACTCCACCTTAAAGGGCGTGTGACAGGTTTTTACGATTTTCAAATTTAGACTTTATTTGGTCTTTTTATACCTATTGTACGCATAAATTATAGTTTTACACCAGTCGAGCAGGTATTTGTGGAGAAAAGTCAAAAAATCGGTAGAAAAATGGCAGGAAGTGACATGTCACTAGGGAAACTCATTCCAATCAAAGTTTATGCATAATTTACACAAAGAAACAACTTTTTTTACCTTTTAAACATTAATTCAACAAAATAAAGTCGCTCTCATACATTTGTATTTGTCAAATTAAAGAAATAGTGACAGTAGATGAGTTTTAGCCCAGTGTTTGATGGGTAATGTCCTAGTGTGATTAGTGTTATTCTGTTATTATAATTTTTTTTAGCAAAATTCTAAATATATTTAACGAGTGATCCAACCTGTAGGGGGCGCCTTAACGTCCCTCTAATGTAACATGTGTACGACTGTATGTGACGGTCAGTGTTCTGTCGTCCCAGGCCTCCTGTCGCCGTGACGACGCACCTCTCCTGGCGTCTGGCTGCCTGGGGCGTCCCGCTGCCCTGCAACATCCAGCTCCTGCAGGGGGCCAAGGCTCAGGCCGAGCGCAAGAAAGTGAGCCGCGGCGCCCTCCGCAGGCAGAACATGGCCAAGACCAGGTTCTGTGCGTCCGAGCGGCGCTTCGGCCACTTCAAGCAGCCGTCCCAGCGCCTGTACAACTACTGAGCAGGACGCACGCTCGCTCGGCGCTCACGCATCACGCCCCGCCCAGGTTTCCTCTGTGGTATAAAGTCGGGAGAACGCAGTTTACCTCACACAAATACTGTATTCACTCATGTTCTATCAAAGTCCTGTTTCCACTAAAGGTTTAAGGTGAAAATGTGGAATCTCTGACAAGGAAAAGCTGCAAAATGTCCTCCGTTTTTGTGATTGATTTTGTTTTATTTTATATTTTCGACCAAATTTACCTTTCGAGGCGTAACGGACATGCTCCCTGATTAATGTACTCGTGAATACATATATTTGTATATTTCATCCTTTTGGAAACAGGACTTATACCGGGAGTCACATCATATCACATCACATTCTTGTGTAAAAAGCCGAGCTGCACTGAAAACTTATGTGAACACTGAGGTTTGATTTACTGTCATTATACTCCAGGAACAGTTTAGATTATTATTATGATTTAGATTTAGATTAAGTTTGTAGAATTACATGTGTGGAAGAAAAAAAAAGAAAAATGGTAAAAATGTCACTTTTTTTTGCTGATTTTAATGCTTTTAATGACGTGCCTTAGCTTTAGAAACAAAGTGTCTCTGTGCTTTTGCTCATGTTAATTATGTGAAATATTGTTAATTATGTGCAATTCTGACGAGTGAATCCTTCACTTATTTTCAATGTTTTATCAGAGGGAACTCTTTGCTTTCTTGAATTTTATACAACGACACATATTTTATGTTTTGGAAAGTTGATTTTGTGTGTACATAATGTTTGATGCTGTTTTTATATGTGACTATTTATAAAATGTACAAAAAAAAAATATAATAAATATTGTTTTGATATAAAAAAAAAGAAATGGAGTGGACGTTCTTTACCATGTCGCATCTTCATTACGGGCGTAAAAACAATAAAACATGGAAGATCTACACTCTCTACACTTCTCCACAGATCTGACGAGTAAATTGGCTTTAAAACTGTTTATTACAGTGAAATTACAGTGCCACATACACATTTAACAAGACGTGTAAAGGGTTTAAAATATGAAATTAGCACATTTTATTTCATGGCTGCATCAAATCGACCTTTCACTTATTAGATTAAAGACATTTTTATTAAATAATATTATAGTTAAAGTTTTGAGTCACAAAAGTCCACAACTGTCTAAAAACTGATTAAAATAGCTGAATATTTCCACGAAAACATCATTGTCACATGTGATTCCAATTTGTGATTAAAAATATATTGACAATTTCGTGCATTCATTATTTATTTACTTTATTAGGCCCGAGCGCCACAAGCTGGCGAGAGGCCTATTAATCTCGTAAGGCCGTGCGAAGCACGGCTGCGAAAGTGCGCACGTAGTGCGCACGAAATCGAGCGCGAAGCGCTCGCCCACTTCCAAACACTCACTAACGCACTCCTTCACTCATGCACGCCCCGTGCATACTAATTAGTAGTAGGAAAATGGAACATTACCGTTGTAAACGGGCGAAGCCCGTGCAAAAGTTCGCACTAAACGAGCACTTTACATTGGGATGACGACCGCTTCGCGGTCGTCATCCCCATATAAAGCACTCATTTGCGCTAAGTAGCTCACGAATACGTTCCCCATCTCTTGCATGTTCCGTGCATATAAGCATGTAATGCAAAAATTGAACATTATTACTGTATAGAGGGCCAAAAACACAAAGTGGGCGGAGCCCACTCAAAATTAACGAAAGTACCCGTCAGTGACCAGGGACCCACACCATGTATAGTTTATGATATTGAAAAATGGGAAACATTGTTTTCGCATCGGAATATTATTCTTTCTTCTTCTTCTTCTTCTTCTTCTTCTTCTCGGGACCAACCCCCCTATTTTTCACCCAGTGAACATTGACGAAAAGTCACAAAAATGTTCACACCTCTAAAAATCGTGCCTCTCTACATTCTGGCTATTTCCCTTTTCTAAAATAAAAAAATTGGGGGCGCGTCCGCCCAACCAAATGTCGGCCATATTGCTTCAAAAATGGCTAAACATGACTTCGGAGTTTTTCCAAACGTCGTACTTTTACGAACTCCTCCCAGGGCGTTGGCCCTAAAAAGCTGAAATTTGGTGAAAATGCTACTGAGGAGTGGGACATCAAAAGTTATCCAAATTACATTGATACCTCTCACGGTCTCTGAGCGGCGAAGCCGCAAACTGTAGCTAAAATTTCAGAAATCTCCCATATTTAACATTTCTGCCGTTTGCGCAGATAAAGTCCGAATTGCGTCAAATTAGAATCAGTTGTTAAACTCTTTGTCCTAAACCTACTTGAAGTGAAATAAATTCATTTGGCGCCACAGCGCCCCCTACAGATTTTATATGGAGGTTAAATGTTTAGTTTTGCGAAATTATATGAAATTTGACACACAACTCAATTTTGGCCCCATCAAAAAAGTCAATGAGACCCATGTCATAATTGTTATGGCGTTGCCGTAACGATGACCGAAACCTTCCATGTTATTCCAATGGGGAAATCGCCAGAACATGTTTACACTTTAGACTTTCACAAACTCCTCCCAGGGCTTTAGCCCTATTAACCTGAAATTTGGTGAGACTCATCTTCAGGGGTGGACCATCAAAAGTGATCCACATTTTTATTCAAAGAGTCACGGTGTCTGTGCGGCAAAGCCGCACATTTTGCCAAGAATTCAAAATAAAATAGCTTTTTGATGGTAAAACAAAGGGGAGAAGATGTGACAGCGTCACAGATTCAGCAGTAGGCGTAATAAAAGGACAATTGGGGCGCGTTAGCGCCCCCTCCTCTTGCGGCGTGGCGGCGGTGTGGCGGCGGCGTGGCGAGGGCCGATCATTGCCGCTTGCGGCTATATTTATTATTATTATTACTACTTTATTTGTTATAACTTTTTAAAATAATTATTAATTTATTTTCCATTATTATTATTACTTTATTATTATTAATATTACTACTTTATTTATTATTATAACTTTTTTAAATTATTATTAATTTATTTTCTATTATTACTTTTTATTATTATTACTTTTTATTACTGTTATTATTATTGTTATTATTATAAAGCTAAAAGTGAATATTCAGCCACATCATTTCCCCCTTTTTTCCTTGTCACGTTTCCAGTGGAGGTTCTGCCACACGACCGTCTCCATGGAGATGTCATCGTTTCTCCTGCAATGCTCCACAGTTTGGCATTAAACATATCTGCGTTTATTCAATTACACACGTTTTATAACAAAAAAACACATTGGGAAACACGCCTTTCCACAGATCCGACGCCTCATTTAAAACAAACGTGGAATTATTACTGTTTTTGCACCACTTTTTGACTAATTTCATTTCATAGTCGATACGATTGCGACGGGACAATACCACAATTTCGCGATACGTGCGATAATCAATATATCGCGCTTGTGACGTTCTACGATATACTGTATTTTCCGGACTATAAGTCGCACCTTTTTTCATAGTTTTGGCCGGGGTGCGACTTCTACTTATATTTATACTTATACTCCGACTTATATGTGATATTATTTGTTAGTTTCACACTTGCAACTGCATTTCATACTCCAGTGCGACTTATATATGTTTTTTTCTTCTCTATTATGCATTTTTTGGCTGGTGCGACTTATACTCCAGTGCGACTTATACTCCGGAATATACGGTATCGCTATTTTTTTTTGTTACAGATCCCAATGCATTTTGACGAGGTTTGTTCAGTGTTAAACCACGACCCGCACAATACGACCCGCTTGCCGCCGCTTCGCCCGGTCGCCGCCGCTTCGCCCGGTCGCCGCCGCTTCGTCCGGTCGCCGCCGCGGCGTTCTGGCGTGCGTCGTACTACGTGGCGCGTCGCAGTCCGTTCACCTTCGTCATGAACCTCTTCACTCGCTCCGGATCCACGGCGTTGGCCCAGTGTCCGTCCCTCTTGAAATGCGAGCCGACGACCATGGCGTTGGCCTCGATGTAATCCTCCACGTTGTCCCGGGTGACGCCGGAACCAATCAGGACGGGTATCTTCACGCACCGGGAGACCTCTGCAAACAAACGTACAAACAAACACAAATCATTTACACGCTTGACAACACGCCGTGACGATGACGTGTCGCCGTGACGATGACGTGTCGGTCGTGACGATGACGTGTCGGCCGTGACGATGACGTGTCGGTCGTGACGATGACGTGTCGGCGATGACGTGTCAGTAGTGTGGCGGCGGTGTACCGAGGTGTGTGTTTACTGTGGTTTCCGTGACGATGACGTGTCAGTAGTGTGGCGGCGGTGTACCGAGGTGTGTGTTTACTGTGGTTTCCTTGACGATGACGTGTCAGTAGTGTGGCGGCGGTGTACCGAGGTGTGTGTGTGTTTACTGTGGTTCCCGTGACGATGACGTGTCGGTGATGTCGCGGCGGTGTACCGAGGTGTGTGTTTACGGTGGTTTCCGTGACGCAGTGTTTATTTTTGCCGCGTGTGGAATTCTGTGGCGTCTGAGCTGGGGGCGGGACCTAAAAATAGAGGACTGAATGCCGCCGCCGCTGCTGCTGCTGCTAAAGTCGCTAAGGTCGCTAAGGACAGTTCAGAGGGTCGACGCAGGAAAAACAGCAGGTGGCGGTAATGTAACACTTGAAGATCAACCATAAAACACCAAAGAAGAAGAAAAGTACTGAGCGTCTGCTTCAGGGGGAGTATTTATTGTTTATTGTCAATGAGTAAAGAAATAAAAAGTTTACTGACATTTACGTGAAGTACTTTAAGCGCGTCTTTGTTATTTATGTGATTAAAACAACGTCCATGTCGTCCTCATGACGTTGGTACGACTGTTATGAAGAGAAGAAGTCATGTTTGACATCGTTCGCTTCTTAGAATGTTAGTTTTTTAAGACTGTGATAAATAAATGTGAAAAGGATTTAATAGGTGTGGGAAGAGTCCTACATTTTTAAATATTTTTTTATAAACGACAATAAAATATTAAATAAGTCACAAAATAAAATCCTGAACATATTTTTTATAACTTAACGTCAATAAAATATTAAAAAAGTTAAAATACAGTCACAAAATAAACAAAAATAAAAATATAGAGTTCAGAATTTTTAGTTTTATTAACGCCAATAAAATATAATTATTTTTTTTTAAATATAGTCACAAAAACAAACAAAAATAAAAATATGGAGTCCTGAATATTTGTACTTAAGTTACAGGACAGTTACATGAATAAAATGTACTGCCTTTGTACGCAAGAAAACAACTTTTTGTATAATAAGATAAGATATTCCTTTATTGTCCCACATGGGGAAATTTCATTGATGCAACGCAGGTAGATACAGAGGTAGATACAGAAGAAAAGAACAGATCATTTATAGGAAGTTTGAAAAACACTCTCAGTAGAAGATCTCTTATAAACCATGTCAAACTTTGCGTTTTCCTTAGGATGTCCGCCGGGATAACGTGACGATCTCCGGCTAAGACGACGATACTCCGCAGTTTCATGAGTTCTTCCTTTGTGTAAACAAAGGTATAATTTAAGATCTTTTATAGTCTTTAATACAAAACCTAATGAAATAAACAGTTTGAAGCGGGATTTAGTTTGTTTTTATTAAATTACACTCAATATAAATATAAAATATAAATATAAAATTACTCAACAAATCTACTCAATTACAACAACGTGAGTATTTGTAATTGTATTTGTAGATCACTATTCAAGTAAGTCAGTTTCCTTGTGATATGATCGTAGGATTTTGCTTTAAGGAGTCGAGGTTGAGTGACAGCTGCATAGAACAGCCTAAACACTGCACACCGCGTTTATATTAGTGCAACACTGACACCTACTGGTCAAACCATGTCGCGCAACCACAGTTTTAAAGATCATGTGGTTTTTAGCGCCGCGCACGTCGGTTACAAGCGGCGACTCATTTCTGACATGTTTTACGATGGTTTGTAGAGAAGTGTTTGCAGAACCTTTGAGCTGCTGAGGGTCCGCCTGCACTCCAGTGGCACTTCCTGTGATGATGAGACCGTCTGACAGGAAGAACTCGGCGGCTCGAGCGGTTTCTTCAACGCTCACGTCTGAAGTGAGCGCGTGCGAGCTGTAGAAAAGGTTTCGTTCACTCACAAGGAGCAAGAGAAGTAGTTGAACACTGCGATTTGTTCATGGTCGGAGCATTTCCACTGTGAGAGAAGCAATCTAAACACTGATTTATCTTACGTTTTGACAGCTCTTTGGTCTTTCCCATGGTTGTAGTTAAGAGTCAGACTGATTGTGATGTGGACAGGGGTCTTTATGCAGCTAACAAGATCAAACAAGTGCTTCTAATTTAGATGAATAAGTGGAGAGAGGTGTTTGAGAGCCAGAATTCTTGCTGATTGGCAGGTGTTCAAATACAGCAATAACAGACAAATGAACTGTTAAAAACCCTCGATAATCTCTAAGTGGGAGAACTTCACAGGGTGTTCAAATACTTCCTTTCCTCCCTGTGTGTACTTTTAAATAGTCAAAACAATCCGTCTCGATGCATGTACAGTATGTGACGACGCCGATCCTCACGGGACAATATTATTACAGCATTAATCTCACAATACGATCTGCCTGGAAAATAATGTGGCGAGGTCGTTATAGAAACTGTTTCTCTAAAATGGCCCTAACCAGCTTCTGATGTCATCAAAAAAGACAAATGAAAGTACTTTTTCATCACGCTGTGGCAATAAAACAATGAACAATGCGTTCAGATAATGCACTTTCTTTATAGATCCTTTTAAAGTGTGTTAGAAAATACATTTCACATTCCAGAATAGAAGCAAAAGTTAAGTGTAATATCACATTTACAACTGCACTTTACATTATTTGTTTATTCAGATTCTGATGAGATATGTCAATCCACAATAGTTTTATTTCATCTACAGATATATTACATATTTTTTTTATCTTATAGCTTATTTTTTATCTTATAGTCTATCTTTATTTTTATCCTAAAGCAGATTTTAACTGTTTTTCTTTTTGACTTATATATGTTGTTTTATCATTGTTCATTGTTTTATGTTGCACTGAATCACCAAAGTAACTTCCTGTTTGTGAATTCTCTTCAACGACAACGGCAATAAACCTTTTCTGATTCTGATTACGTTACGTCTCTGTGTGTTTAAACTCTAAACCGCTCGTGCTCGTGTTAATCCTCTAAGAACGGGACACGTTTCAGTGCTTTATTGTGCGTCTGCTTCACCGTTGCCGAGTTACCTGTGCTTCTTCTTGACGTCCGTGAAGATGCGCATGTGCTCCGCCCCGATCCGCCTGCGGTACCTGAGCAGATCTCCGGCGCAGGCGTTCAACAGGCCTTCGTCCGCCACGTGGGAGAAGACGAACCCCTCCGCCCTGATGAAGTCGAGGCCTAACGGCACAAACCACAGATCACTGATGAAGTCGAGGCCTAACGACACAAACCACAGATCACTGATGAAGTCGAGGCCTAACGACACAAACCACAGATCACTGATGAAGTCGAGGCCTAACGACACAAACCACAGATCACTGATGAAGTCGAGGCCTAACGACACAAACCACAGATCACTGATGAAGTCGAGGCCTAACGACACAAACCACAGATCACTGATGAAGTCGAGGCCTAACGACACAAACCACAGATCACTGATGAAGTCGAGGCCTAACGACACAAACCACAGATCACTGATGAAGTCGAGGCCTAACGACACAAACCACAGATCACTGATGAAGTCGAGGCCTAACGACACAAACCACAGATCACTGATGAAGTCGAGGCCTAACGACACAAACCACAGATCACTGATGAAGTCGAGGCCTAACGGCACAAACCACAGATCACTGATGAAGTCGAGGCCTAACGACACAAACCACAGATCACTGATGAAGTCGAGGCCTAACGACACAAACCACAGATCACTGATGAAGTCGAGGCCTAACGACACAAACCACAGATCACTGATGAAGTCGAGGCCTAACGACACAAACCACAGATCACTGATGAAGTCGAGGCCTAACGACACAAACCACAGATCACTGATGAAGTCGAGGCCTAACGACACAAACCACAGATCACTGATGAAGTCGAGGCCTAACGGCACAAACCACAGATCACTGATGAAGTCGAGGCCTAACGACACAAACCACAGATCACTGATGAAGTCGAGGCCTAACGACACAAACCACAGATCACTGATGAAGTCGAGGCCTAACGACACAAACCACAGATCACTGATGAAGTCGAGGCCTAACGACACACACCACAGATCACTGATGAAGTCGAGGCCTAACGACACAAACCACAGATCACTGATGAAGTCGAGGCCTAACGACACAAACCACAGATCACTGATGAAGTCGAGGCCTAACGACACAAACCACAGATCACTGATGAAGTCGAGGCCTAACGACACAAACCACAGATCACTGATGAAGTCGAGGCCTAACGACACAAACCACAGATCACTGATGAAGTCGAGGCCTAACGACACAAACCACAGATCACTGATGAAGTCGAGGCCTAACGACACAAACCACAGATCACTGATGAAGTCGAGGCCTAACGACACAAACCACAGATCACTGATGAAGTCGAGGCCTAACGACACAAACCACAGATCACTGATGAAGTCGAGGCCTAACGACACAAACCACAGATCACTGATGAAGTCGAGGCCTAACGACACAAACCACAGATCACTGATGAAGTCGAGGCCTAACGACACAAACCACAGATCACTGATGAAGTCGAGGCCTAACGACACAAACCACAGATCACTGATGAAGTCGAGGCCTAACGACACAAACCACAGATCACTGATGAAGTCGAGGCCTAACGACACACACCACAGATCACTGATGAAGTCGAGGCCTAACGACACAAACCACAGATCACTGATGAAGTCGAGGCCTAACGGCACAAACCACAGATCACTGATGAAGTCGAGGCCTAACGACACAAACCACAGATCACTGATGAAGTCGAGGCCTAACGACACAAACCACAGATCACTGATGAAGTCGAGGCCTAACGACACAAACCACAGATCACTGATGAAGTCGAGGCCTAACGACACAAACCACAGATCACTGATGAAGTCGAGGCCTAACGACACAAACCACAGATCACTGATGAAGTCGAGGCCTAACGACACACACCACAGATCACTGATGAAGTCGAGGCCTAACGACACAAACCACAGATCACTGATGAAGTCGAGGCCTAACGACACAAACCACAGATCACTGATGAAGTCGAGGCCTAACGACACAAACCACAGATCACTGATGAAGTCGAGGCCTAACGACACAAACCACAGATCACTGATGAAGTCGAGGCCTAACGACACAAACCACAGATCACTGATGAAGTCGAGGCCTAACGACACAAACCACAGATCACTGATGAAGTCGAGGCCTAACGGCACAAACCACAGATCACTGATGAAGTCGAGGCCTAACGACACAAACCACAGATCACTGATGAAGTCGAGGCCTAACGACACAAACCACAGATCACTGATGAAGTCGAGGCCTAACGACACAAACCACAGATCACTGATGAAGTCGAGGCCTAACGACACAAACCACAGATCACTGATGAAGTCGAGGCCTAACGGCACAAACCACAGATCACTGATGAAGTCGAGGCCTAACGACACAAACCACAGATCACTGATGAAGTCGAGGCCTAACGACACAAACCACAGATCACTGATGAAGTCGAGGCCTAACGACACAAACCACAGATCACTGATGAAGTCGAGGCCTAACGGCACAAACCACAGATCACTGATGAAGTCGAGGCCTAACGACACAAACCACAGATCACTGATGAAGTCGAGGCCTAACGGCACAAACCACAGATCACTGATGAAGTCGAGGCCTAACGACACAAACCACAGATCACTGATGAAGTCGAGGCCTAACGACACAAACCACAGATCACTGATGAAGTCGAGGCCTAACGACACAAACCACAGATCACTGATGAAGTCGAGGCCTAACGACACAAACCACAGATCACTGATGAAGTCGAGGCCTAACGACACAAACCACAGATCACTGATGAAGTCGAGGCCTAACGGCACAAACCACAGATCACTGATGAAGTCGAGGCCTAACGACACAAACCACAGATCACTGATGAAGTCGAGGCCTAACGACACAAACCACAGATCACTGATGAAGTCGAGGCCTAACGACACAAACCACAGATCACTGATGAAGTCGAGGCCTAACGACACAAACCACAGATCACTGATGAAGTCGAGGCCTAACGGCACAAACCACAGATCACTGATGAAGTCGAGGCCTAACGACACAAACCACAGATCACGCGGCGTTTCGTCTTCCATCGGTCGAGAAAACACTGCGTAACACGTCTCAGCAACCGAAAGCGTCGAAACATGCATATTAGCTCAGAAGCTGACGACCTTTGAACGACCTTTGAACAGAAAACCTGCAGCTACTCGTTCCGTTCAGCCCTTAAAGAACAAATGCAAATTATTGATGATGGTGAAATGTCACATTTAATGGACGTTTAAGCGGGAATTGAGTGTAACATTACTGTAAAATGAAGGGTTAAGCCGAGTTGTGCTGTAATCAAGACGTTTAATACCGTATTGTCCATTAATAATATGACCAAAGTACAAGTTCAAAAGTAGACCTTCTCATCCAAATGAGTAAGTCTGACTGGGTGACTGAGATACATGTAAATCGCTTAAATGTTTGTGATATCGGAGCCTGAATTCAAGTCTTTTACAATTGTATTTTACATGTACATTGTCATTGTTTAGATTATGAAAGGTTTTACTGTTCAAATACATGAAGAAACGTGGTTTGGAGTAGTTAAAATTATAGTTATATCATCTTAGCAGATCCTCACTTCTCATTCCATTCATTCTCTGTCTGAATTAGCTCGAGTCTTGCACAAATAAATCAAAAATTAAACAGATCTGACGACGCAGAGTGAGTTACAGATGGAAAATAATTTTTAATATGTCACCTGTCTCAAAGCTAAAGGCTAACTTACATTAACTTAAATATAACACAGACTTGATCAACGTAAATAGAACGCAAATAAGCACTTTTGTAAACAGGTTAGTTCAGTTTGTGGTGTTAATTTGAAACGATTGATTACATTTATCGTACGTTAGCTTTAGCTTAGCGTTAGTAAAAGCACTGACTTTTATAAACACATAGATGTCTCCAGGTGAAGTATTTACATTAGTATTTACATGAATATTTACGCCCAGGTCTTAACGTGCTGCCTGTGATTATCCACCTGGAACTCGCGCTCTGCTTTGCATTCATTAATTATTGATTTATTTTAGCGAGACTAATCTGCTGATTCCACGTAATGAATGAACGGAGCAGGAAGTGGAACGCCGCAGTTTGAAGGCCACAGGAAGTACCCGCTCGGTTTGGTGAAAAGGGCCAATTGTGTTCTAAATAACGGTGTCTTTAATGGCTTATGCATAATTGTTAATACCATAACTAACGAGGCTCGTGGTCTCTGAGTCGCACCTGAGGCCAGAGCGAGGGCCAGGGCTCGGTGGTCTCGAGTCGTACCTTGGTGGTCTCTGAGTCGTACCTCGGTGGTCTCTGAGTCGTAACTGAGGCCAGAGCGAGGGCCAGGGCTCGGTGGTCTCGAGTCGTACCTCGGTGGTCTCTGAGTCGTACCTCGGTGGTCTCTGAGTCGTACCTCGGTGGTCTCTGAGTCGTACCTCGGTGGTCTCTGAGTCGTACCTCGGTGGTCTCTGAGTCGTACCTGAGGCCAGAGCGACTGCCAGGGCTTGGTGGTTGGCAGAGGACAGGATTTGGACCCCCAGGGGCAGAGCCGGACACTGGCCCCTCACGGCAGAGCAGACGGCGGTCATACACGCGCAGACTTCTGGGCCCACGCTGAACGTGTAGGGGACGTCATGCATGTTCTCGATAATGAGGCCGTCCTGAGGATGAAGTACAAAAGTATAAGTGAGTATAAGTGAGTACACAAGTATAAGTGAGTATGAGTGAGTACACAAGTATAAGTGAGTATGAGTGAGTACACAAGTATAAGTGAGTATAAGTGAGTATAAGTGAGTATAAGTGAGTACACAAGTATAAGTGAGTATGAGTGAGTACACAAGTATAAGTGAGTATAAGTAAGTACACAAGTATAAGTGAGTATAAGTGAGTACACAAGTATAAGTGAGTATAAGTGAGTACACAAGTATAAGTGAGTATAAGTGAGTATAAGTGAGTACACAAGTATAAGTGAGTATGAGTGAGTACACAAGTATAAGTGAGTATAAGTAAGTACACAAGTATAAGTGAGTATGAGTGAGTACACAAGTATAAGTGAGTACACAAGTATAAGTGAGTATAAGTGAGTACGCAAGTATAAGTGAGTACACAGGTATAAGTGAGTACACAAGTATAAGTGAGTATAAGTGAGTACACAAGTATAAGTGAGTACACAAGTATAAGTGAGTACACAAGTATAAGTGAGTATACGTGAGTACACAAGTATGAGTGAGTACACAAGTATAAGTGAGTATAAGTGAGTACACAAGTATAAGTGAGTATAAGTGAGTACACAAGTATAAGTGAGTATAAGTGAGTACACAAGTATAAGTGAGTATAAGTGAGTACACAAGTATAAGTGAGTATGAGTGAGTACACAAGTATAAGTGAGTATGAGTGAGTACACAAGTATAAGTGAGTATGAGTGAGTACACAAGTATAAGTGAGTATGAGTGAGTACACAAGTATAAGTAAGTATGAGTGAGTACAATAGTATAAGTGAGTACACAAGTATAAGTGAGTACAAAAGTATAAGTGAGTATATGTAAGTACACAAGTATAAGTGAGTATAAGTGAGTACACAAGTATAAGTGAGTATAAGTGAGTACACAAGTATAAGTGAGTATATGTAAGTACACAAGTATAAGTGAGTATAAGTGAGTCCACAAGTATAAGTGAGTATAAGTGAGTACACAAGTATAAGTGAGTATAAGTGAGTACACAAGTATAAGTGAGTACACAAGTATAAGTGAGTATAAGTGAGTATAAGTGAGTACACAAGTATAAGTGAGTATAAGTGAGTACACAAGTATAAGTGAGTATAAGTGAGTACACAAGTATAAGTGAGTATGAGTGAGTACACAAGTATAAGTGAGTATAAGTAAGTACACAAGTATAAGTGAGTATGAGTGAGTACACAAGTATAAGTGAGTACACAAGTATAAGTGAGTATAAGTGAGTACGCAAGTATAAGTGAGTACACAGGTATAAGTGAGTACACAAGTATAAGTGAGTATAAGTGAGTACACAAGTATAAGTGAGTACACAAGTATAAGTGAGTATAAGTGAGTACACAAGTATAAGTGAGTATAAGTAAGTATATGTAAGTACACAAGTATAAGTAAGTATAAGTGAATATATGTAAGTACACAGGTATAAGTGAGTACATGTAAGTACATAAGTATAAGTGAGTATAAGTGAGTATATGTAAGTACACAAGTATAAGTGAGTATAAGTAAGTATATGTAAGTACACAAGTATAAGTAAGTATAAGTGAATATATGTAAGTACACAGGTATAAGTGAGTATATGTAAGTACACAAGTATAAGTGAGTATATGTAAGTACACAAGTGTAAGTGAGTACACAAGTATAAGTGAGTATGAGTGAGTACACAAGTACAAGTGAGTATAAGTGAGTACACAAGCATAAGTGAGCATATGTAAGTACACAGGTATAAGTGAGTATATGTAAGTACACAGATATAAGTGAGTATATGTAAGTACGCAAGTATAAGTGAGTACCGGTATATGTAAGTACACAGGTATAAGTGAGTATATGTAAGTACATAAGTATAAGTGAGTACAAGTGAGTATATGTAAGTACACAAGTATAAGTGAGTATACGTAAGTACACAAGTATAAGTGAGTATAAGTAAGTATATGTAAGTACACAAGTATAAGTGAGTATGAGTGAGTATATGTAAGTACACAGGTATAAGTGAGTATATGTAAGTACACAAGTATAAGTGAGTATAAGTGAGTATATGTAAGTACACAAGTATAAGTGAGTATACGTAAGTACACAAGTATAAGTGAGTATATGTGAGTACACAAGTATAAGTGAGTACACAAGTATAAGTGAGTATAAGTGAGTACACAAGTATAAGTGAGTATATGTAAGTACACAAGTATAAGTGAGTATAAGTGAGTACACAAGTATAAGTGAGTATAAGTGAGTACACAAGTATAAGTGAGTACACAAGTATAAGTGAGTATAAGTGAGTACACAAGTATAAGTGAGTATAAGTGAGTACACAAGTATAAGTGAGTACACAGGTATAAGTGAGTACACAAGTATAAGTGAGTATAAGTGAGTACACAAGTATAAGTGAGTATAAAAGTATAAGTGAGTATAAGTGAGTACACAAGTATAAGTGAGTACACAAGTATAAGTGAGTATAAGTGAGTACACAAGTATAAGTGAGTATAAGTGAGTACACAAGTATAAGTGAGTATGAGTGAGTACACAAGTATAAGTGAGTACACAAGTATAAGTGAGTATAAGTGAGTACACAAGTATAAGTGAGTACACAAGTATAAGTGAGTATGAGTGAGTACACAAGTATAAGTGAGTATATGTAAGTACACAGGTATAAGTGAGTATATGTAAGTACACAGATATAAGTGAGTATATGTAAGTACGCAAGTATAAGTGAGTATAAGTGAGTACCGGTATATGTAAGTACACAGGTATAAGTGAGTACATGTAAGTACATAAGTATAAGTGAGTATAAGTGAGTATATGTAAATACACAGGTATAAGTGAGTATATGTAAGTACACAAGTATAAGTGAGTATAAGTGAATATATGTAAGTACACAGGTATAAGTGAGTATATGTAAGTACACAAGTATAAGTGAGTATATGTAAGTACACAAGTGTAAGTGAGTACACAAGTATAAGTGAGTATGAGTGAGTATATGTAAGTACACAAGTATAAGTGAGTATAAGTGAGTACACAGGTATAAGTGAGTATATGTAAGTACACAAGTATAAGTGAGTATAAGTGAGTACACAAGTATAAGTGAGTACACAAGTATAAGTGAGTATAAGTGAGTACACAAGTATAAGTGAGTATACGTGAGTACACAAGTATGAGTGAGTACACAAGTATAAGAGAGTATAAGTGAGTACACAAGTATAAGTGAGTATAAGTGAGTACACAAGTATAAGTGAGTATAAGTGAGTACACAAGTATAAGTGAGTATAAGTGAGTACACAAGTATAAGTGAGTATAAGTGAGTACACAAGTATAAGTGAGTATAAGTGAGTACACAAGTATAAGTGAGTATGAGTGAGTACACAAGTATAAGTGAGTACACAAGTATAAGTGAGTATAAGTGAGTATAAGTGAGTACACAAGTACAAGTGAGTATGAGTGAGTACACAAGTATAAGTGAGTACACAAGTATAAGTGAGTATAAGTAAGTACACAAGTATAAGTGAGTACACAAGTATAAGTGAGTATACAGGTATAATTGAGTACACAAGTATAAGTGAGTATAAGTGAGTACACAAGTATAAGTGAGTACACAGGTATAAGTGAGTACACAAGTATAAGTGAGTATAAGTGAGTACACAAGTATAAGTGAGTATAAGTGAGTACACAAGTATAAGTGAGTATAAGTGAGTACACAAGTATAAGTGAGTACACAAATATAAGTGAGTATAAGTGAGTACACAAGTATAAGTGAGTATAAGTGAGTACACAAGTATAAGTGAGTATGAGTGAGTACACAAGTATAAGTGAGTACACAAGTATAAGTGAGTATAAGTGAGTACACAAGTATAAGTGAGTACACAAGTATAAGTGAGTATAAGTGAGTACACAAGTATAAGTGAGTATAAGTGAGTACACAAGTATAAGTGAGTACAAAAGTATAAGTGAGTATAAGTGAGTACACAAGTATAAGTGAGTATAAGTGAGTACACAAGTATAAGTGAGTATATGTAAGTACACAGGTATAAGTGAGTATATGTAAGTACACAGATATAAGTGAGTATATGTAAGTACGCAAGTATAAGTGAGTATAAGTGAGTATAAAAAGTACCGGTATATGTAAGTACACAGGTATAAGTATAAGTGAGTATAAGTGAGTATATGTAAGTACACAAGTATAAGTGAGTATAAGTAAGTATATGTAAGTACACAAGTATAAGTAAGTATAAGTGAATATATGTAAGTACAGAGGTATAAGTGAGTATATGTAAGTACACAAGTATAAGTGAGTATATGTAAGTACACAAGTGTAAGTGAGTACACAAGTATAAGTGAGTGTGAGTACACAAGTATAAGTGAGTATAAGTGAGTACACAAGTATAAGTGAGCATATGTAAGTACACAGGTATAAGTGAGTATATGTAAGTACACAGATATAAGTGAGTATATGTAAGTACGCAAGTATAAGTGAGTAAGTGAGTACCGGTATATGTAAGTACACAGGTATAAGTGAGTATATGTAAGTACATAAGTATAAGTGAGTACAAGTGAGTATATGTAAGTACACAAGTATAAGTGAGTATAAGTGAGTATATGTAAGTACACAAGTATAAGTGAGTATAAGTGAGTACACAAGTATAAGTGAGTACACAAGTATAAGTGAGTATAAGTGAGTACACAAGTAGAAAGTGAGTATAAGTGAGTACACAAGTATAAGTGAGTATAAGTGAGTACACAAGTATAAGTGAGTACACAAGTATAAGTGAGTACACAAGTATAAGTGAGTATAAGTGAGTACACAAGTATAAGTGAGTATGAGTGAGTACACAAGTATAAGTGAGTACACAAGTATAAGTGAGTATGAGTGAGTACACAAGTATAAGTGAGTATAAGTGAGTACACAAGTATAAGTGAGTATATGTAAGTACACAGGTATAAGTGAGTATATGCAAGTACACAGGTATAAGTGAGTATATGTAAGTACACAGATATAAGTGAGTATATGTAAGTACGCAAGTATAAGTGAGTATAATTGAGTACACAAGTATAAGTGAGTATGAGTGAGTACACAAGTATAAGTGAGTATGAGTGAGTACACAAGTATAAGTGAGTATAAGTGAGTACAAAAGTATAAGTGAGTATATGTAAGTACACAGGTATAAGTGAGTATATGTAAGTACACAGATATAAGTGAGTATATGTAAGTACGCAAGTATAAGTGAGTATAAGTGAGTACCGGTATATGTAAGTACACAGGTATAAGTGAGTACATGTAAGTACATAAGTATAAGTGAGTATAAGTGAGTATATGTAAGTACACAAGTATAAGTGAGTATAAGTGAGTATATGTAAGTACACAAGTATAAGTAAGTATAAGTGAATATATGTAAGTACACAGGTATAAGTGAGTATATGTAAGTACACAAGTATAAGTGAGTATGAGTGAGTACACAAGTATAAGTGAGTATGAGTGAGTACACAAGTATAAGTGAGTATGAGTGAGTACACAAGTATAAGTGAGTATGAGTGAGTACACAAGTATAAGTGAGTACACAAGTATAAGTGAGTACACAAGTATAAGTGAGTATATGTAAGTACATAAGTATAAGTGAGTACAAGTGAGTATATGTAAGTACACAAGTATAAGTGAGTATAAGTGAGTATATGTAAGTACACAAGTATAAGTGAGTATAAGTGAGTACACAAGTATAAGTGAGTACACAAGTATAAGTGAGTATAAGTGAGTACACAAGTAGAAAGTGAGTATAAGTGAGTACACAAGTATAAGTGAGTATAAGTGAGTACACAAGTATAAGTGAGTACACAAGTATAAGTGAGTACACAAGTATAAGTGAGTATAAGTGAGTACACAAGTATAAGTGAGTATGAGTGAGTACACAAGTATAAGTGAGTACACAAGTATAAGTGAGTATGAGTGAGTACACAAGTATAAGTGAGTATAAGTGAGTACACAAGTATAAGTGAGTATATGTAAGTACACAGGTATAAGTGAGTATATGCAAGTACACAGGTATAAGTGAGTATATGTAAGTACACAGATATAAGTGAGTATATGTAAGTACGCAAGTATAAGTGAGTATAATTGAGTACACAAGTATAAGTGAGTATGAGTGAGTACACAAGTATAAGTGAGTATGAGTGAGTACACAAGTATAAGTGAGTATAAGTGAGTACAAAAGTATAAGTGAGTATATGTAAGTACACAGGTATAAGTGAGTATATGTAAGTACACAGATATAAGTGAGTATATGTAAGTACGCAAGTATAAGTGAGTATAAGTGAGTACCGGTATATGTAAGTACACAGGTATAAGTGAGTACATGTAAGTACATAAGTATAAGTGAGTATAAGTGAGTATATGTAAGTACACAAGTATAAGTGAGTATAAGTGAGTATATGTAAGTACACAAGTATAAGTAAGTATAAGTGAATATATGTAAGTACACAGGTATAAGTGAGTATATGTAAGTACACAAGTATAAGTGAGTATGAGTGAGTACACAAGTATAAGTGAGTATGAGTGAGTACACAAGTATAAGTGAGTATGAGTGAGTACACAAGTATAAGTGAGTATGAGTGAGTACACAAGTATAAGTGAGTACACAAGTATAAGTGAGTACACAAGTATAAGTGAGTATATGTAAGTACACAAGTATAAGTGAGTATAAGTGAGTACACAAGTATAAGTGAGTATAAGTGAGTACACAAGTATAAGTGAGTATGAGTGAGTACACAAGTATAAGTGAGTACACAAGTATAAGTGAGTATAAGTGAGTATAAGTGAGTACACAAGTACAAGTGAGTATGAGTGAGTACACAAGTATAAGTGAGTACACAAGTATAAGTGAGTATAAGTAAGTACACAAGTATAAGTGAGTACACAAGTATAAGTGAGTACACAGGTATAATTGAGTACACAAGTATAAGTGAGTATAAATGAGTACACAAGTATAAGTGAGTACACAGGTATAAGTGAGTACACAAGTATAAGTGAGTATAAGTGAGTACACAAGTATAAGTGAGTATAAGTGAGTACACAAGTATAAGTGAGTATAAGTGAGTACACAAGTATAAGTGAGTACACAAGTATAAGTGAGTATAAGTGAGTACACAAGTATAAGTGAGTATAAGTGAGTACACAAGTATAAGTGAGTATAAGTGAGTACACAAGTATAAGTGAGTACACAAGTATAAGTGAGTATAAGTGAGTACACAAGTATAAGTGAGTATAAGTGAGTACCGGTATATGTAAGTACACAGGTATAAGTGAGTACATGTAAGTACATAAGTATAAGTGAGTATAAGTGAGTATATGTAAATACACAGGTATAAGTGAGTATATGTAAGTACACAAGTATAAGTGAGTATAAGTGAATATATGTAAGTACACAGGTATAAGTGAGTATATGTAAGTACACAAGTATAAGTGAGTATATGTAAGTACACAAGTGTAAGTGAGTACACAAGTATAAGTGAGTATGAGTGAGTATATGTAAGTACACAAGTATAAGTGAGTATAAGTGAGTACACAGGTATAAGTGAGTATATGTAAGTACACAAGTATAAGTGAGTATAAGTGAGTACACAAGTATAAGTGAGTACACAAGTATAAGTGAGTATAAGTGAGTACACAAGTATAAGTGAGTATACGTGAGTACACAAGTATGAGTGAGTACACAAGTATAAGAGAGTATAAGTGAGTACACAAGTATAAGTGAGTATAAGTGAGTACACAAGTATAAGTGAGTATAAGTGAGTACACAAGTATAAGTGAGTATAAGTGAGTACACAAGTATAAGTGAGTATAAGTGAGTACACAAGTATAAGTGAGTATAAGTGAGTACACAAGTATAAGTGAGTATGAGTGAGTACACAAGTATAAGTGAGTACACAAGTATAAGTGAGTATAAGTGAGTATAAGTGAGTACACAAGTACAAGTGAGTATGAGTGAGTACACAAGTATAAGTGAGTACACAAGTATAAGTGAGTATAAGTAAGTACACAAGTATAAGTGAGTACACAAGTATAAGTGAGTATACAGGTATAATTGAGTACACAAGTATAAGTGAGTATAAGTGAGTACACAAGTATAAGTGAGTACACAGGTATAAGTGAGTACACAAGTATAAGTGAGTATAAGTGAGTACACAAGTATAAGTGAGTATAAGTGAGTACACAAGTATAAGTGAGTATAAGTGAGTACACAAGTATAAGTGAGTACACAAATATAAGTGAGTATAAGTGAGTACACAAGTATAAGTGAGTATAAGTGAGTACACAAGTATAAGTGAGTATGAGTGAGTACACAAGTATAAGTGAGTACACAAGTATAAGTGAGTATAAGTGAGTACACAAGTATAAGTGAGTACACAAGTATAAGTGAGTATAAGTGAGTACACAAGTATAAGTGAGTATAAGTGAGTACACAAGTATAAGTGAGTACAAAAGTATAAGTGAGTATAAGTGAGTACACAAGTATAAGTGAGTATAAGTGAGTACACAAGTATAAGTGAGTATATGTAAGTACACAGGTATAAGTGAGTATATGTAAGTACACAGATATAAGTGAGTATATGTAAGTACACAAGTATAAGTGAGTATAAGTGAGTATATGTAAGTACACAAGTATAAGTGATTATACGTAAGTACACAAGTATAAGTGAGTATATGTGAGTACACAAGTATACGTGAGTACACAAGTATAAGTGAGTATAAGTGAGTACACAAGTATAAGTGAGTATAAGTGAGTACACAAGTATAAGTGAGTACACAAGTATAAGTGAGTATAAGTGAGTACACAAGTAGAAAGTGAGTATAAGTGAGTACACAAGTATAAGTGAGTATAAGTGAGTACACAAGTATAAGTGAGTACACAAGTATAAGTGAGTACACAAGTATAAGTGAGTATAAGTGAGTACACAAGTATAAGTGAGTATGAGTGAGTACACAAGTATAAGTGAGTACACAAGTATAAGTGAGTATGAGTGAGTACACAAGTATAAGTGAGTATAAGTGAGTACACAAGTATAAGTGAGTATATGTAAGTACACAGGTATAAGTGAGTATATGCAAGTACACAGGTATAAGTGAGTATATGTAAGTACACAGATATAAGTGAGTATATGTAAGTACGCAAGTATAAGTGAGTATAATTGAGTACACAAGTATAAGTGAGTATGAGTGAGTACACAAGTATAAGTGAGTATGAGTGAGTACACAAGTATAAGTGAGTATAAGTGAGTACAAAAGTATAAGTGAGTATATGTAAGTACACAGGTATAAGTGAGTATATGTAAGTACACAGATATAAGTGAGTATATGTAAGTACGCAAGTATAAGTGAGTATAAGTGAGTACCGGTATATGTAAGTACACAGGTATAAGTGAGTACATGTAAGTACATAAGTATAAGTGAGTATAAGTGAGTATATGTAAGTACACAAGTATAAGTGAGTATAAGTGAGTATATGTAAGTACACAAGTATAAGTAAGTATAAGTGAATATATGTAAGTACACAGGTATAAGTGAGTATATGTAAGTACACAAGTATAAGTGAGTATGAGTGAGTACACAAGTATAAGTGAGTATGAGTGAGTACACAAGTATAAGTGAGTATGAGTGAGTACACAAGTATAAGTGAGTATGAGTGAGTACACAAGTATAAGTGAGTACACAAGTATAAGTGAGTACACAAGTATAAGTGAGTATATGTAAGTACACAAGTATAAGTGAGTATAAGTGAGTACACAAGTATAAGTGAGTATAAGTGAGTACACAAGTATAAGTGAGTATGAGTGAGTACACAAGTATAAGTGAGTACACAAGTATAAGTGAGTATAAGTGAGTATAAGTGAGTACACAAGTACAAGTGAGTATGAGTGAGTACACAAGTATAAGTGAGTACACAAGTATAAGTGAGTATAAGTAAGTACACAAGTATAAGTGAGTACACAAGTATAAGTGAGTACACAGGTATAATTGAGTACACAAGTATAAGTGAGTATAAATGAGTACACAAGTATAAGTGAGTACACAGGTATAAGTGAGTACACAAGTATAAGTGAGTATAAGTGAGTACACAAGTATAAGTGAGTATAAGTGAGTACACAAGTATAAGTGAGTATAAGTGAGTACACAAGTATAAGTGAGTACACAAGTATAAGTGAGTATAAGTGAGTATATGTAAGTACACAAGTATAAGTAAGTATAAGTGAATATATGTAAGTACACAGGTATAAGTGAGTATATGTAAGTACACAAGTATAAGTGAGTATGAGTGAGTACACAAGTATAAGTGAGTATGAGTGAGTACACAAGTATAAGTGAGTATGAGTGAGTACACAAGTATAAGTGAGTATGAGTGAGTACACAAGTATAAGTGAGTACACAAGTATAAGTGAGTACACAAGTATAAGTGAGTATATGTAAGTACACAAGTATAAGTGAGTATAAGTGAGTACACAAGTATAAGTGAGTATAAGTGAGTACACAAGTATAAGTGAGTATGAGTGAGTACACAAGTATAAGTGAGTACACAAGTATAAGTGAGTATAAGTGAGTATAAGTGAGTACACAAGTACAAGTGAGTATGAGTGAGTACACAAGTATAAGTGAGTACACAAGTATAAGTGAGTATAAGTAAGTACACAAGTATAAGTGAGTACACAAGTATAAGTGAGTACACAGGTATAATTGAGTACACAAGTATAAGTGAGTATAAATGAGTACACAAGTATAAGTGAGTACACAGGTATAAGTGAGTACACAAGTATAAGTGAGTATAAGTGAGTACACAAGTATAAGTGAGTATAAGTGAGTACACAAGTATAAGTGAGTATAAGTGAGTACACAAGTATAAGTGAGTACACAAGTATAAGTGAGTATAAGTGAGTACACAAGTATAAGTGAGTATAAGTGAGTACACAAGTATAAGTGAGTATAAGTGAGTACACAAGTATAAGTGAGTACACAAGTATAAGTGAGTATAAGTGAGTACACAAGTATAAGTGAGTATAAGTGAGTACCGGTATATGTAAGTACACAGGTATAAGTGAGTACATGTAAGTACATAAGTATAAGTGAGTATAAGTGAGTATATGTAAATACACAGGTATAAGTGAGTATATGTAAGTACACAAGTATAAGTGAGTATAAGTGAATATATGTAAGTACACAGGTATAAGTGAGTATATGTAAGTACACAAGTATAAGTGAGTATATGTAAGTACACAAGTGTAAGTGAGTACACAAGTATAAGTGAGTATGAGTGAGTATATGTAAGTACACAAGTATAAGTGAGTATAAGTGAGTACACAGGTATAAGTGAGTATATGTAAGTACACAAGTATAAGTGAGTATAAGTGAGTACACAAGTATAAGTGAGTACACAAGTATAAGTGAGTATAAGTGAGTACACAAGTATAAGTGAGTATACGTGAGTACACAAGTATGAGTGAGTACACAAGTATAAGAGAGTATAAGTGAGTACACAAGTATAAGTGAGTATAAGTGAGTACACAAGTATAAGTGAGTATAAGTGAGTACACAAGTATAAGTGAGTATAAGTGAGTACACAAGTATAAGTGAGTATAAGTGAGTACACAAGTATAAGTGAGTATAAGTGAGTACACAAGTATAAGTGAGTATGAGTGAGTACACAAGTATAAGTGAGTACACAAGTATAAGTGAGTATAAGTGAGTATAAGTGAGTACACAAGTACAAGTGAGTATGAGTGAGTACACAAGTATAAGTGAGTACACAAGTATAAGTGAGTATAAGTAAGTACACAAGTATAAGTGAGTACACAAGTATAAGTGAGTATACAGGTATAATTGAGTACACAAGTATAAGTGAGTATAAGTGAGTACACAAGTATAAGTGAGTACACAGGTATAAGTGAGTACACAAGTATAAGTGAGTATAAGTGAGTACACAAGTATAAGTGAGTATAAGTGAGTACACAAGTATAAGTGAGTATAAGTGAGTACACAAGTATAAGTGAGTACACAAATATAAGTGAGTATAAGTGAGTACACAAGTATAAGTGAGTATAAGTGAGTACACAAGTATAAGTGAGTATGAGTGAGTACACAAGTATAAGTGAGTACACAAGTATAAGTGAGTATAAGTGAGTACACAAGTATAAGTGAGTACACAAGTATAAGTGAGTATAAGTGAGTACACAAGTATAAGTGAGTATAAGTGAGTACACAAGTATAAGTGAGTACAAAAGTATAAGTGAGTATAAGTGAGTACACAAGTATAAGTGAGTATAAGTGAGTACACAAGTATAAGTGAGTATATGTAAGTACACAGGTATAAGTGAGTATATGTAAGTACACAGATATAAGTGAGTATATGTAAGTACACAAGTATAAGTGAGTATAAGTGAGTATATGTAAGTACACAAGTATAAGTGATTATACGTAAGTACACAAGTATAAGTGAGTATATGTGAGTACACAAGTATACGTGAGTACACAAGTATAAGTGAGTATAAGTGAGTACACAAGTATAAGTGAGTATAAGTGAGTACACAAGTATAAGTGAGTACACAAGTATAAGTGAGTATAAGTGAGTACACAAGTAGAAAGTGAGTATAAGTGAGTACACAAGTATAAGTGAGTATAAGTGAGTACACAAGTATAAGTGAGTACACAAGTATAAGTGAGTACACAAGTATAAGTGAGTATAAGTGAGTACACAAGTATAAGTGAGTATGAGTGAGTACACAAGTATAAGTGAGTACACAAGTATAAGTGAGTATGAGTGAGTACACAAGTATAAGTGAGTATAAGTGAGTACACAAGTATAAGTGAGTATATGTAAGTACACAGGTATAAGTGAGTATATGCAAGTACACAGGTATAAGTGAGTATATGTAAGTACACAGATATAAGTGAGTATATGTAAGTACGCAAGTATAAGTGAGTATAATTGAGTACACAAGTATAAGTGAGTATGAGTGAGTACACAAGTATAAGTGAGTATGAGTGAGTACACAAGTATAAGTGAGTATAAGTGAGTACAAAAGTATAAGTGAGTATATGTAAGTACACAGGTATAAGTGAGTATATGTAAGTACACAGATATAAGTGAGTATATGTAAGTACGCAAGTATAAGTGAGTATAAGTGAGTACCGGTATATGTAAGTACACAGGTATAAGTGAGTACATGTAAGTACATAAGTATAAGTGAGTATAAGTGAGTATATGTAAGTACACAAGTATAAGTGAGTATAAGTGAGTATATGTAAGTACACAAGTATAAGTAAGTATAAGTGAATATATGTAAGTACACAGGTATAAGTGAGTATATGTAAGTACACAAGTATAAGTGAGTATGAGTGAGTACACAAGTATAAGTGAGTATGAGTGAGTACACAAGTATAAGTGAGTATGAGTGAGTACACAAGTATAAGTGAGTATGAGTGAGTACACAAGTATAAGTGAGTACACAAGTATAAGTGAGTACACAAGTATAAGTGAGTATATGTAAGTACACAAGTATAAGTGAGTATAAGTGAGTACACAAGTATAAGTGAGTATAAGTGAGTACACAAGTATAAGTGAGTATGAGTGAGTACACAAGTATAAGTGAGTACACAAGTATAAGTGAGTATAAGTGAGTATAAGTGAGTACACAAGTACAAGTGAGTATGAGTGAGTACACAAGTATAAGTGAGTACACAAGTATAAGTGAGTATAAGTAAGTACACAAGTATAAGTGAGTACACAAGTATAAGTGAGTACACAGGTATAATTGAGTACACAAGTATAAGTGAGTATAAATGAGTACACAAGTATAAGTGAGTACACAGGTATAAGTGAGTACACAAGTATAAGTGAGTATAAGTGAGTACACAAGTATAAGTGAGTATAAGTGAGTACACAAGTATAAGTGAGTATAAGTGAGTACACAAGTATAAGTGAGTACACAAGTATAAGTGAGTATAAGTGAGTATATGTAAGTACACAAGTATAAGTAAGTATAAGTGAATATATGTAAGTACACAGGTATAAGTGAGTATATGTAAGTACACAAGTATAAGTGAGTATGAGTGAGTACACAAGTATAAGTGAGTATGAGTGAGTACACAAGTATAAGTGAGTATGAGTGAGTACACAAGTATAAGTGAGTATGAGTGAGTACACAAGTATAAGTGAGTACACAAGTATAAGTGAGTACACAAGTATAAGTGAGTATATGTAAGTACACAAGTATAAGTGAGTATAAGTGAGTACACAAGTATAAGTGAGTATAAGTGAGTACACAAGTATAAGTGAGTATGAGTGAGTACACAAGTATAAGTGAGTACACAAGTATAAGTGAGTATAAGTGAGTATAAGTGAGTACACAAGTACAAGTGAGTATGAGTGAGTACACAAGTATAAGTGAGTACACAAGTATAAGTGAGTATAAGTAAGTACACAAGTATAAGTGAGTACACAAGTATAAGTGAGTACACAGGTATAATTGAGTACACAAGTATAAGTGAGTATAAATGAGTACACAAGTATAAGTGAGTACACAGGTATAAGTGAGTACACAAGTATAAGTGAGTATAAGTGAGTACACAAGTATAAGTGAGTATAAGTGAGTACACAAGTATAAGTGAGTATAAGTGAGTACACAAGTATAAGTGAGTACACAAGTATAAGTGAGTATAAGTGAGTACACAAGTATAAGTGAGTATAAGTGAGTACACAAGTATAAGTGAGTATAAGTGAGTACACAAGTATAAGTGAGTACACAAGTATAAGTGAGTATAAGTGAGTACACAAGTATAAGTGAGTATAAGTGAGTACCGGTATATGTAAGTACACAGGTATAAGTGAGTACATGTAAGTACATAAGTATAAGTGAGTATAAGTGAGTATATGTAAATACACAGGTATAAGTGAGTATATGTAAGTACACAAGTATAAGTGAGTATAAGTGAATATATGTAAGTACACAGGTATAAGTGAGTATATGTAAGTACACAAGTATAAGTGAGTATATGTAAGTACACAAGTGTAAGTGAGTACACAAGTATAAGTGAGTATGAGTGAGTATATGTAAGTACACAAGTATAAGTGAGTATAAGTGAGTACACAGGTATAAGTGAGTATATGTAAGTACACAAGTATAAGTGAGTATAAGTGAGTACACAAGTATAAGTGAGTACACAAGTATAAGTGAGTATAAGTGAGTACACAAGTATAAGTGAGTATACGTGAGTACACAAGTATGAGTGAGTACACAAGTATAAGAGAGTATAAGTGAGTACACAAGTATAAGTGAGTATAAGTGAGTACACAAGTATAAGTGAGTATAAGTGAGTACACAAGTATAAGTGAGTATAAGTGAGTACACAAGTATAAGTGAGTATAAGTGAGTACACAAGTATAAGTGAGTATAAGTGAGTACACAAGTATAAGTGAGTATGAGTGAGTACACAAGTATAAGTGAGTACACAAGTATAAGTGAGTATAAGTGAGTATAAGTGAGTACACAAGTACAAGTGAGTATGAGTGAGTACACAAGTATAAGTGAGTACACAAGTATAAGTGAGTATAAGTAAGTACACAAGTATAAGTGAGTACACAAGTATAAGTGAGTATACAGGTATAATTGAGTACACAAGTATAAGTGAGTATAAGTGAGTACACAAGTATAAGTGAGTACACAGGTATAAGTGAGTACACAAGTATAAGTGAGTATAAGTGAGTACACAAGTATAAGTGAGTATAAGTGAGTACACAAGTATAAGTGAGTATAAGTGAGTACACAAGTATAAGTGAGTACACAAATATAAGTGAGTATAAGTGAGTACACAAGTATAAGTGAGTATAAGTGAGTACACAAGTATAAGTGAGTATGAGTGAGTACACAAGTATAAGTGAGTACACAAGTATAAGTGAGTATAAGTGAGTACACAAGTATAAGTGAGTACACAAGTATAAGTGAGTATAAGTGAGTACACAAGTATAAGTGAGTATAAGTGAGTACACAAGTATAAGTGAGTACAAAAGTATAAGTGAGTATAAGTGAGTACACAAGTATAAGTGAGTATAAGTGAGTACACAAGTATAAGTGAGTATATGTAAGTACACAGGTATAAGTGAGTATATGTAAGTACACAGATATAAGTGAGTATATGTAAGTACACAAGTATAAGTGAGTATAAGTGAGTATATGTAAGTACACAAGTATAAGTGATTATACGTAAGTACACAAGTATAAGTGAGTATATGTGAGTACACAAGTATACGTGAGTACACAAGTATAAGTGAGTATAAGTGAGTACACAAGTATAAGTGAGTATAAGTGAGTACACAAGTATAAGTGAGTACACAAGTATATGTGAGTATAAGTGAGTACACAAGTAGAAAGTGAGTATAAGTGAGTACACAAGTATAAGTGAGTATAAGTGAGTACACAAGTATAAGTGAGTACACAAGTATAAGTGAGTACACAAGTATAAGTGAGTATAAGTGAGTACACAAGTATAAGTGAGTATGAGTGAGTACACAAGTATAAGTGAGTACACAAGTATAAGTGAGTATGAGTGAGTACACAAGTATAAGTGAGTATAAGTGAGTACACAAGTATAAGTGAGTATATGTAAGTACACAGGTATAAGTGAGTATATGCAAGTACACAGGTATAAGTGAGTATATGTAAGTACACAGATATAAGTGAGTATATGTAAGTACGCAAGTATAAGTGAGTATAATTGAGTACACAAGTATAAGTGAGTATGAGTGAGTACACAAGTATAAGTGAGTATGAGTGAGTACACAAGTATAAGTGAGTATAAGTGAGTACAAAAGTATAAGTGAGTATATGTAAGTACACAGGTATAAGTGAGTATATGTAAGTACACAGATATAAGTGAGTATATGTAAGTACGCAAGTATAAGTGAGTATAAGTGAGTACCGGTATATGTAAGTACACAGGTATAAGTGAGTACATGTAAGTACATAAGTATAAGTGAGTATAAGTGAGTATATGTAAGTACACAAGTATAAGTGAGTATAAGTGAGTATATGTAAGTACACAAGTATAAGTAAGTATAAGTGAATATATGTAAGTACACAGGTATAAGTGAGTATATGTAAGTACACAAGTATAAGTGAGTATGAGTGAGTACACAAGTATAAGTGAGTATGAGTGAGTACACAAGTATAAGTGAGTATGAGTGAGTACACAAGTATAAGTGAGTATGAGTGAGTACACAAGTATAAGTGAGTACACAAGTATAAGTGAGTACACAAGTATAAGTGAGTATATGTAAGTACACAAGTATAAGTGAGTATAAGTGAGTACACAAGTATAAGTGAGTATAAGTGAGTACACAAGTATAAGTGAGTATGAGTGAGTACACAAGTATAAGTGAGTACACAAGTATAAGTGAGTATAAGTGAGTATAAGTGAGTACACAAGTACAAGTGAGTATGAGTGAGTACACAAGTATAAGTGAGTACACAAGTATAAGTGAGTATAAGTAAGTACACAAGTATAAGTGAGTACACAAGTATAAGTGAGTACACAGGTATAATTGAGTACACAAGTATAAGTGAGTATAAATGAGTACACAAGTATAAGTGAGTACACAGGTATAAGTGAGTACACAAGTATAAGTGAGTATATGTAAGTACACAAGTATAAGTGAGTATAAGTGAGTACACAAGTATAAGTGAGTATAAGTGAGTACACAAGTATAAGTGAGTATGAGTGAGTACACAAGTATAAGTGAGTACACAAGTATAAGTGAGTATAAGTGAGTATAAGTGAGTACACAAGTACAAGTGAGTATGAGTGAGTACACAAGTATAAGTGAGTACACAAGTATAAGTGAGTATAAGTAAGTACACAAGTATAAGTGAGTACACAAGTATAAGTGAGTACACAGGTATAATTGAGTACACAAGTATAAGTGAGTATAAATGAGTACACAAGTATAAGTGAGTACACAGGTATAAGTGAGTACACAAGTATAAGTGAGTATAAGTGAGTACACAAGTATAAGTGAGTATAAGTGAGTACACAAGTATAAGTGAGTATAAGTGAGTACACAAGTATAAGTGAGTACACAAGTATAAGTGAGTATAAGTGAGTACACAAGTATAAGTGAGTATAAGTGAGTACACAAGTATAAGTGAGTATAAGTGAGTACACAAGTATAAGTGAGTACACAAGTATAAGTGAGTATAAGTGAGTACACAAGTATAAGTGAGTATAAGTGAGTACCGGTATATGTAAGTACACAGGTATAAGTGAGTACATGTAAGTACATAAGTATAAGTGAGTATAAGTGAGTATATGTAAATACACAGGTATAAGTGAGTATATGTAAGTACACAAGTATAAGTGAGTATAAGTGAATATATGTAAGTACACAGGTATAAGTGAGTATATGTAAGTACACAAGTATAAGTGAGTATATGTAAGTACACAAGTGTAAGTGAGTACACAAGTATAAGTGAGTATGAGTGAGTATATGTAAGTACACAAGTATAAGTGAGTATAAGTGAGTACACAGGTATAAGTGAGTATATGTAAGTACACAAGTATAAGTGAGTATAAGTGAGTACACAAGTATAAGTGAGTACACAAGTATAAGTGAGTATAAGTGAGTACACAAGTATAAGTGAGTATACGTGAGTACACAAGTATGAGTGAGTACACAAGTATAAGAGAGTATAAGTGAGTACACAAGTATAAGTGAGTATAAGTGAGTACACAAGTATAAGTGAGTATAAGTGAGTACACAAGTATAAGTGAGTATAAGTGAGTACACAAGTATAAGTGAGTATAAGTGAGTACACAAGTATAAGTGAGTATAAGTGAGTACACAAGTATAAGTGAGTATGAGTGAGTACACAAGTATAAGTGAGTACACAAGTATAAGTGAGTATAAGTGAGTATAAGTGAGTACACAAGTACAAGTGAGTATGAGTGAGTACACAAGTATAAGTGAGTACACAAGTATAAGTGAGTATAAGTAAGTACACAAGTATAAGTGAGTACACAAGTATAAGTGAGTATACAGGTATAATTGAGTACACAAGTATAAGTGAGTATAAGTGAGTACACAAGTATAAGTGAGTACACAGGTATAAGTGAGTACACAAGTATAAGTGAGTATAAGTGAGTACACAAGTATAAGTGAGTATAAGTGAGTACACAAGTATAAGTGAGTATAAGTGAGTACACAAGTATAAGTGAGTACACAAATATAAGTGAGTATAAGTGAGTACACAAGTATAAGTGAGTATAAGTGAGTACACAAGTATAAGTGAGTATGAGTGAGTACACAAGTATAAGTGAGTACACAAGTATAAGTGAGTATAAGTGAGTACACAAGTATAAGTGAGTACACAAGTATAAGTGAGTATAAGTGAGTACACAAGTATAAGTGAGTATAAGTGAGTACACAAGTATAAGTGAGTACAAAAGTATAAGTGAGTATAAGTGAGTACACAAGTATAAGTGAGTATAAGTGAGTACACAAGTATAAGTGAGTATATGTAAGTACACAGGTATAAGTGAGTATATGTAAGTACACAGATATAAGTGAGTATATGTAAGTACACAAGTATAAGTGAGTATAAGTGAGTATATGTAAGTACACAAGTATAAGTGATTATACGTAAGTACACAAGTATAAGTGAGTATATGTGAGTACACAAGTATACGTGAGTACACAAGTATAAGTGAGTATAAGTGAGTACACAAGTATAAGTGAGTATAAGTGAGTACACAAGTATAAGTGAGTACACAAGTATAAGTGAGTATAAGTGAGTACACAAGTAGAAAGTGAGTATAAGTGAGTACACAAGTATAAGTGAGTATAAGTGAGTACACAAGTATAAGTGAGTACACAAGTATAAGTGAGTACACAAGTATAAGTGAGTATAAGTGAGTACACAAGTATAAGTGAGTATGAGTGAGTACACAAGTATAAGTGAGTACACAAGTATAAGTGAGTATGAGTGAGTACACAAGTATAAGTGAGTATAAGTGAGTACACAAGTATAAGTGAGTATATGTAAGTACACAGGTATAAGTGAGTATATGCAAGTACACAGGTATAAGTGAGTATATGTAAGTACACAGATATAAGTGAGTATATGTAAGTACGCAAGTATAAGTGAGTATAATTGAGTACACAAGTATAAGTGAGTATGAGTGAGTACACAAGTATAAGTGAGTATGAGTGAGTACACAAGTATAAGTGAGTATAAGTGAGTACAAAAGTATAAGTGAGTATATGTAAGTACACAGGTATAAGTGAGTATATGTAAGTACACAGATATAAGTGAGTATATGTAAGTACGCAAGTATAAGTGAGTATAAGTGAGTACCGGTATATGTAAGTACACAGGTATAAGTGAGTACATGTAAGTACATAAGTATAAGTGAGTATAAGTGAGTATATGTAAGTACACAAGTATAAGTGAGTATAAGTGAGTATATGTAAGTACACAAGTATAAGTAAGTATAAGTGAATATATGTAAGTACACAGGTATAAGTGAGTATATGTAAGTACACAAGTATAAGTGAGTATGAGTGAGTACACAAGTATAAGTGAGTATGAGTGAGTACACAAGTATAAGTGAGTATGAGTGAGTACACAAGTATAAGTGAGTATGAGTGAGTACACAAGTATAAGTGAGTACACAAGTATAAGTGAGTACACAAGTATAAGTGAGTATATGTAAGTACACAAGTATAAGTGAGTATAAGTGAGTACACAAGTATAAGTGAGTATAAGTGAGTACACAAGTATAAGTGAGTATGAGTGAGTACACAAGTATAAGTGAGTACACAAGTATAAGTGAGTATAAGTGAGTATAAGTGAGTACACAAGTACAAGTGAGTATGAGTGAGTACACAAGTATAAGTGAGTACACAAGTATAAGTGAGTATAAGTAAGTACACAAGTATAAGTGAGTACACAAGTATAAGTGAGTACACAGGTATAATTGAGTACACAAGTATAAGTGAGTATAAATGAGTACACAAGTATAAGTGAGTACACAGGTATAAGTGAGTACACAAGTATAAGTGAGTATAAGTGAGTACACAAGTATAAGTGAGTATAAGTGAGTACACAAGTATAAGTGAGTATAAGTGAGTACACAAGTATAAGTGAGTACACAAGTATAAGTGAGTATAAGTGAGTACACAAGTATAAGTGAGTATAAGTGAGTACACAAGTATAAGTGAGTATAAGTGAGTACACAAGTATAAGTGAGTACACAAGTATAAGTGAGTATAAGTGAGTACACAAGTATAAGTGAGTATAAGTGAGTACACAAGTATAAGTGAGTATAAGTGAGTACACAAGTATAAGTGAGTATGAGTGAGTACACAAGTATAAGTGAGTACACAAGTATAAGTGAGTATAAGTGAGTACACAAGTATAAGTGAGTACACAAGTATAAGTGAGTATAAGTGAGTACACAAGTATAAGTGAGTATAAGTGAGTACACAAGTATAAGTGAGTACACAAGTATAAGTGAGTATAAGTGAGTACACAAGTATAAGTGAGTATAAGTGAGTACACAAGTATAAGTGAGTATAAGTGAGTACACAAGTATAAGTGAGTATATGTAAGTACACAGGTATAAGTGAGTATATGTAAGTACACAGATATAAGTGAGTATATGTAAGTACGCAAGTATAAGTGAGTATAAGTGAGTATAAAAAGTACCGGTATATGTAAGTACACAGGTAAAAGTGAGTACATGTAAGTACACAAGTATAAGTGAGTATATGTAAGTACACAAGTATAAGTGAGTATACGTAAGTACACAAGTATAAGTGAGTATAAGTGAGTATATGTAAGTACACAAGTATAAGTGAGTATGAGTGAGTATATGTAAGTACACAGGTATAAGTGAGTATATGTAAGTACACAAGTATAAGTGAGTATAAGTGAGTATATGTAAGTACACAAGTATAAGTGAGTATACGTAAGTACACAAGTATAAGTGAGTATATGTGAGTACACAAGTATACGTGAGTACACAAGTATAAGTGAGTATAAGTGAGTACACAAGTATAAGTGAGTACACAAGTATAAGTGAGTATAAGTGAGTACACAAGTATAAGTGAGTACACAAGTATAAGTGAGTATAAGTGAGTACACAAGTAGAAAGTGAGTATAAGTGAGTACACAAGTATAAGTGAGTATAAGTGAGTACACAAGTATAAGTGAGTACACAAGTATAAGTGAGTATAAGTGAGTACACAAGTATAAGTGAGTATAAGTGAGTACACAAGTATAAGTGAGTATATGTAAGTACACAGGTATAAGTGAGTATATGTAAGTACACAGGTATAAGTGAGTATATGTAAGTACACAGATATAAGTGAGTATATGTAAGTACGCAAGTATAAGTGAGTATAATTGAGTACACAAGTATAAGTGAGTATGAGTGAGTACACAAGTATAAGTGAGTATGAGTGAGTACACAAGTATAAGTGAGTATAAGTGAGTACACAAGTATAAGTGAGTATATGTAAGTACACAGGTATAAGTGAGTATATGTAAGTACACAGATATAAGTGAGTATATGTAAGTACGCAAGTATAAGTGAGTATAAGTGAGTACCGGTATATATAAGTACACAGGTATAAGTGAGTACATGTAAGTACATAAGTATAAGTGAGTATAAGTGAGTATATGTAAGTACACAAGTATAAGTGAGTATAAGTGAGTATATGTAAGTACACAAGTATAAGTAAGTATACGTGAATATATGTAAGTACACAGGTATAAGTGAGTATATGTAAGTACACAAGTATAAGTGAGTATATGTAAGTACACAAGTATAAGTGAGTACACAAGTATAAGTGAGTATGAGTGAGTACACAAGTATAAGTGAGTATATGTAAGTACACAGGTATAAGTGAGTATATGTAAGTACACAGATATAAGTGAGTATATGTAAGTACGCAAGTATAAGTGAGTATAAGTGAGTACCGGTATATGTAAGTACACAGGTATAAGTGAGTACATGTAAGTACATAAGTATAAGTGAGTATAAGTGAGTATATGTAAGTACACAAGTATAAGTAAGTATAAGTGAATATATGTAAGTACACAGGTATAAGTGAGTATATGTAAGTACACAAGTGTAAGTGAGTACACAAGTATAAGTGAGTATGAGTGAGTATATGTAAGTACACAAGTATAAGTGAGTATAAGTGAGTACACAAGTATAAGTGAGTACACAAGTATAAGTGAGTATAAGTGAGTACACAAGTATAAGTGAGTATACGTGAGTACACAAGTATGAGTGAGTAGACAAGTATAAGAGAGTATAAGTGAGTACACAAGTATAAGTGAGTATAAGTGAGTACACAAGTATAAGTGAGTATAAGTGAGTACACAAGTATAAGTGAATATAAGTGAGTACACAAGTATAAGTGAGTATAAGTGAGTACACAAGTATAAGTGAGTATAAGTGAGTACACAAGTATAAGTGAGTATGAGTGAGTACACAAGTATAAGTGAGTACACAAGTATAAGTGAGTATAAGTGAGTACACAAGTACAAGTGAGTATGAGTGAGTACACAAGTATAAGTGAGTACACAAGTATAAGTGAGTATAAGTAAGTACACAAGTATAAGTGAGTACACAAGTATAAGTGAGTACACAGGTATAATTGAGTACACAAGTATAAGTGAGTATAAGTGAGTACACAAGTATAAGTGAGTACACAGGTATAAGTGAGTACACAAGTATAAGTGAGTATAAGTGAGTACACAAGTATAAGTGAGTACACAAGTATAAGTGAGTATAAGTGAGTACACAAGTATAAGTGAGTATAAGTGAGTACACAAGTATAAGTGAGTATGAGTGAGTACACAAGTATAAGTGAGTACACAAGTATAAGTGAGTATAAGTGAGTACACAAGTATAAGTGAGTACACAAGTATAAGTGAGTATAAGTGAGTACACAAGTATAAGTGAGTATAAGTGAGTACACAAGTATAAGTGAGTACACGAGTATAAGTGAGTACACAAGTATAAGTGAGTATAAGTGAGTACACAAGTATAAGTGAGTATAAGTGAGTACACAAGTATAAGTGAGTATATGTAAGTACACAGGTATAAGTGAGTATAAGTGAGTACACAAGTATAAGTGAGTATAAGTGAGTACACAGGTATAAGTGAGTATATGTAAGTACACAGATATAAGTGAGTATATGTAAGTACGCAAGTATAAGTGAGTATAAGTGAGTATAAAAAGTACCGGTATATGTAAGTACACAGGTATAAGTGAGTACATGTAAGTACATAAGTATAAGTGAGTATAAGTGAGTATATGTAAGTACACAAGTATAAGTGAGTATAAGTAAGTATATGTAAGTACACAAGTATAAGTAAGTATAAGTGAATATATGTAAGTACACAGGTATAAGTGAGTATATGTAAGTACACAAGTATAAGTGAGTATATGTAAGTACACAAGTGTAAGTGAGTACACAAGTATAAGTGAGTATGAGTGAGTACACAAGTATAAGTGAGTATAAGTGAGTACACAAGTATAAGTGAGCATATGTAAGTACACAGGTATAAGTGAGTATATGTAAGTACACAGATATAAGTGAGTATATGTAAGTACGCAAGTATAAGTGAGTAAGTGAGTACCGGTATATGTAAGTACACAGGTATAAGTGAGTATATGTAAGTACATAAGTATAAGTGAGTACAAGTGAGTATATGTAAGTACACAAGTATAAGTGAGTATAAGTGAGTATATGTAAGTACACAAGTATAAGTGAGTATATGTGAGTACATAAGTATAAGTGAGTACACAAGTATAAGTGAGTATAAGTGAGTACACAAGTATAAGTGAGTATATGTAAGTACACAAGTATAAGTGAGTATGAGTGAGTATATGTAAGTACACAGGTATAAGTGAGTATATGTAAGTACACAAGTATAAGTGAGTATAAGTGAGTATATGTAAGTACACAAGTATAAGTGAGTATACGTAAGTACACAAGTATAAGTGAGTATATGTGAGTACACAAGTATAAGTGAGTACACAAGTATAAGTGAGTATAAGTGAGTACACAAGTATACGTGAGTACACAAGTATAAGTGAGTATAAGTGAGTACACAAGTATAAGTGAGTACACAAGTATAAGTGAGTATAAGTGAGTACACAAGTAGAAAGTGAGTATAAGTGAGTACACATGTATAAGTGAGTATAAGTGAGTACACAAGTATAAGTGAGTACACAAGTATAAGTGAGTATAAGTGAGTACACAAGTATAAGTGAGTATAAGTGAGTACACAAGTATAAGTGAGTATGAGTGAGTACACAAGTATAAGTGAGTACACAAGTATAAGTGAGTACACAAGTATAAGTGAGTATAAGTGAGTACACAAGTATAAGTGAGTATATGTAAGTACACAGGTATAAGTGAGTATATGTAAGTACACAGGTATAAGTGAGTATATGTAAGTACACAGATATAAGTGAGTATATGTAAGTACGCAAGTATAAGTGAGTATAAGTGAGTACACAAGTATAAGTGAGTATGAGTGAGTACACAAGTATAAGTGAGTATGAGTGAGTACACAAGTATAAGTGAGTATAAGTGAGTACACAAGTATAAGTGAGTATATGTAAGTACACAGGTATAAGTGAGTATATGTAAGTACACAGATATAAGTGAGTATATGTAAGTACGCAAGTATAAGTGAGTATAAGTGAGTACCGGTATATGTAAGTACACAGGTATAAGTGAGTACATGTAAGTACATAAGTATAAGTGAGTATAAGTGAGTATATGTAAGTACACAAGTATAAGTGAGTATAAGTGAGTATATGTAAGTACACAAGTATAAGTAAGTATAAGTGAATATATGTAAGTACACAGGTATAAGTGAGTATATGTAAGTACACAAGTATAAGTGAGTATATGTAAGTACACAAGTGTTAGTGAGTACACAAGTATAAGTGAGTATGAGTGAGTCCACAAGTATAAGTGAGTATGAGTGAGTATATGTAGGTACACAAGTATAAGTGAGTACACAAGTATAAGTGAGTATATGTAAGTACACAGGTATAAGTGAGTATATGTAAGTACGCAAGTATAAGTGAGTATAAGTGAGTAAGTGAGTACCGGTATATGTAAGTACACAGGTATAAGTGAGTATATGTAAGTACATAAGTATAAGTGAGTATAAGTGAGTATATGTAAGTACACAAGTATAAGTGAGTATAAGTGAGTATATGTAAGTACACAAGTATAAGTGAGTATGAGTGAGTATATGTAAGTACACAAGTATAAGTGAGTATGAGTGAGTATATGTAAGTACACAGGTATAAGTGAGTATATGTAAGTACACAAGTATAAGTGAGTATAAGTGAGTATATGAAAGTACACAAGTATAAGTGAGTATACGTAAGTACACATGTATAAGTGAGTATAAGTGAGTACACAAGTATAAGTGAGTACACAGGTATAAGTGAGTACACAAGTTTAAGTTAGTATAAGTGAGTACACAAGTATAAGTGAGTACACAAGTATAAGTGAGTATAAGTGAGTATATGTAAGTACACAAGTATAAGTGAGTATGAGTGAGTATATGTAAGTACACAGGTATAAGTGAGTATATGTAAGTACACAAGTGTAAGTGAGTATAAGTGAGTATATGTAAGTACACAAGTATAAGTGAGTATACGTAAGTACACAAGTATAAGTGAGTATATGTGAGTACACAAGTATACGTGAGTACACAAGTATAAGTGAGTATAAGTGAGTACACAAGTATAAGTGAGTACACAAGTATAAGTGAGTATAAGTGAGTACACAAGTATAAGTGAGTACACAAGTATAAGTGAGTATAAGTGAGTACACAAGTAGAAAGTGAGTATAAGTGAGTACACAAGTATAAGTGAGTATAAGTGAGTACACAAGTATAAGTGAGTACACAAGTATAAGTGAGTATAAGTGAGTACACAAGTATAAGTGAGTATAAGTGAGTACACAAGTATAAGTGAGTATATGTAAGTACACAGGTATAAGTGAGTATATGTAAGTACACAGGTATAAGTGAGTATATGTAAGTACACAGATATAAGTGAGTATATGTAAGTACGCAAGTATAAGTGAGTATAATTGAGTACACAAGTATAAGTGAGTATGAGTGAGTACACAAGTATAAGTGAGTATGAGTGAGTACACAAGTATAAGTGAGTATAAGTGAGTACACAAGTATAAGTGAGTATATGTAAGTACACAGGTATAAGTGAGTATATGTAAGTACACAGATATAAGTGAGTATATGTAAGTACGCAAGTATAAGTGAGTATAAGTGAGTACCGGTATATATAAGTACACAGGTATAAGTGAGTACATGTAAGTACATAAGTATAAGTGAGTATAAGTGAGTATATGTAAGTACACAAGTATAAGTGAGTATATGTAAGTACACAAGTATAAGTAAGTATAAGTGAATATATGTAAGTACACAGGTATAAGTGAGTATATGTAAGTACACAAGTATAAGTGAGTATATGTAAGTACACAAGTATAAGTGAGTACACAAGTATAAGTGAGTATGAGTGAGTACACAAGTATAAGTGAGTATATGTAAGTACACAGGTATAAGTGAGTATATGTAAGTACACAGATATAAGTGAGTATATGTAAGTACGCAAGTATAAGTGAGTATAAGTGAGTACCGGTATATGTAAGTACACAGGTATAAGTGAGTACATGTAAGTACATAGGTATAAGTGAGTATAAGTGAGTATATGTAAGTACACAAGTATAAGTAAGTATAAGTGAATATATGTAAGTACACAGGTATAAGTGAGTATATGTAAGTACACAAGTATAAGTGAGTATATGTAAGTACACAAGTGTAAGTGAGTACACAAGTATAAGTGAGTATGAGTGAGTATATGTAAGTACACAAGTATAAGTGAGTATATGTAAGTACACAAGTATAAGTGAGTATATGTAAGTACACAAGTATAAGTGAGTACACAAGTATAAGTGAGTATGAGTGAGTACACAAGTATAAGTGAGTATATGTAAGTACACAGGTATAAGTGAGTATATGTAAGTACACAGATATAAGTGAGTATATGTAAGTACGCAAGTATAAGTGAGTATAAGTGAGTACCGGTATATGTAAGTACACAGGTATAAGTGAGTACATGTAAGTACATAGGTATAAGTGAGTATAAGTGAGTATATGTAAGTACACAAGTATAAGTAAGTATAAGTGAATATATGTAAGTACACAGGTATAAGTGAGTATATGTAAGTACACAAGTATAAGTGAGTATATGTAAGTACACAAGTGTAAGTGAGTACACAAGTATAAGTGAGTATGAGTGAGTATATGTAAGTACACAAGTATAAGTGAGTATGAGTGAGTATATGTAAGTACACAGGTATAAGTGAGTATATGTAAGTACACAAGTATAAGTGAGTATAAGTGAGTATATGAAAGTACACAAGTATAAGTGAGTATACGTAAGTACACAAGTATAAGTGAGTATAAGTGAGTACACAAGTATAAGTGAGTACACAGGTATAAGTGAGTACACAAGTTTAAGTGAGTATAAGTGAGTACACAAGTATAAGTGAGTACACAAGTATAAGTGAGTATAAGTGAGTATATGTAAGTACACAAGTATAAGTGAGTATGAGTGAGTATATGTAAGTACACAGGTATAAGTGAGTATATGTAAGTACACAAGTATAAGTGAGTATAAGTGAGTATATGTAAGTACACAAGTATAAGTGAGTATACGTAAGTACACAAGTATAAGTGAGTATATGTGAGTACACAAGTATACGTGAGTACACAAGTATAAGTGAGTATAAGTGAGTACACAAGTATAAGTGAGTACACAAGTATAAGTGAGTATAAGTGAGTACACAAGTATAAGTGAGTACACAAGTATAAGTGAGTATAAGTGAGTACACAAGTAGAAAGTGAGTATAAGTGAGTACACAAGTATAAGTGAGTATAAGTGAGTACACAAGTATAAGTGAGTACACAAGTATAAGTGAGTATAAGTGAGTACACAAGTATAAGTGAGTATAAGTGAGTACACAAGTATAAGTGAGTATATGTAAGTACACAGGTATAAGTGAGTATAAGTAAGTACACAGGTATAAGTGAGTATATGTAAGTACACAGATATAAGTGAGTATATGTAAGTACGCAAGTATAAGTGAGTATAATTGAGTACACAAGTATAAGTGAGTATGAGTGAGTACACAAGTATAAGTGAGTATGAGTGAGTACACAAGTATAAGTGAGTATAAGTGAGTACACAAGTATAAGTGAGTATATGTAAGTACACAGGTATAAGTGAGTATATGTAAGTACACAGATATAAGTGAGTATATGTAAGTACGCAAGTATAAGTGAGTATAAGTGAGTACCGGTATATATAAGTACACAGGTATAAGTGAGTACATGTAAGTACATAAGTATAAGTGAGTATAAGTGAGTATATGTAAGTACACAAGTATAAGTGAGTATAAGTGAGTATATGTAAGTACACAAGTATAAGTAAGTATAAGTGAATATATGTAAGTACACAGGTATAAGTGAGTATATGTAAGTACACAAGTATAAGTGAGTATATGTAAGTACACAGATATAAGTGAGTATATGTAAGTACGCAAGTATAAGTGAGTATAAGTGAGTACCGGTATATATAAGTACACAGGTATAAGTGAGTACATGTAAGTACATAAGTATAAGTGAGTATAAGTGAGTATATGTAAGTACACAAGTATAAGTGAGTATAAGTGAGTATATGTAAGTACACAAGTATAAGTAAGTATAAGTGAATATATGTAAGTACACAGGTATAAGTGAGTATATGTAAGTACACAAGTATAAGTGAGTATATGTAAGTACACAAGTATAAGTGAGTACACAAGTATAAGTGAGTATGAGTGAGTACACAAGTATAAGTGAGTATATGTAAGTACACAGGTATAAGTGAGTATATGTAAGTACACAGATATAAGTGAGTATATGTAAGTACGCAAGTATAAGTGAGTATAAGTGAGTACCGGTATATGTAAGTACACAGGTATAAGTGAGTACATGTAAGTACATAGGTATAAGTGAGTATAAGTGAGTATATGTAAGTACACAAGTATAAGTAAGTATAAGTGAATATATGTAAGTACACAGGTATAAGTGAGTATATGTAAGTACACAAGTATAAGTGAGTATATGTAAGTACACAAGTGTAAGTGAGTACACAAGTATAAGTGAGTATGAGTGAGTATATGTAAGTACACAAGTATAAGTGAGTATAAGTGAGTACACAAGTATAAGTGAGTATAAGTGAGTACACAAGTATAAGTGAGTACACAAGTATAAGTGAGTATAAGTGAGTACACAAGTATAAGTGAGTATAAGTGAGTACACAAGTATAAGTGAGTATATGTAAGTACACAGGTATAAGTGAGTATATGTAAGTACACAGGTATAAGTGAGTATATGTAAGTACACAGATATAAGTGAGTATATGTAAGTACGCAAGTATAAGTGAGTATAATTGAGTACACAAGTATAAGTGAGTATAAGTGAGTACACAAGTATAAGTGAGTATATGTAAGTACACAGGTATAAGTGAGTATATGTAAGTACACAGATATAAGTGAGTATATGTAAGTACGCAAGTATAAGTGAGTATAAGTGAGTACCGGTATATATAAGTACACAGGTATAAGTGAGTACATGTAAGTACATAAGTATAAGTGAGTATAAGTGAGTATATGTAAGTACACAAGTATAAGTGAGTATATGTAAGTACACAAGTATAAGTAAGTATAAGTGAATATATGTAAGTACACAGGTATAAGTGAGTATATGTAAGTACACAAGTATAAGTGAGTATATGTAAGTACACAAGTATAAGTGAGTACACAAGTATAAGTGAGTATGAGTGAGTACACAAGTATAAGTGAGTATATGTAAGTACACAGGTATAAGTGAGTATATGTAAGTACACAGATATAAGTGAGTATATGTAAGTACGCAAGTATAAGTGAGTATAAGTGAGTACCGGTATATGTAAGTACACAGGTATAAGTGAGTACATGTAAGTACATAGGTATAAGTGAGTATAAGTGAGTATATGTAAGTACACAAGTATAAGTAAGTATAAGTGAATATATGTAAGTACACAGGTATAAGTGAGTATATGTAAGTACACAAGTATAAGTGAGTATATGTAAGTACACAAGTGTAAGTGAGTACACAAGTATAAGTGAGTATGAGTGAGTATATGTAAGTACACAAGTATAAGTGAGTATATGTAAGTACACAAGTATAAGTGAGTATATGTAAGTACACAAGTATAAGTGAGTACACAAGTATAAGTGAGTATGAGTGAGTACACAAGTATAAGTGAGTATATGTAAGTACACAGGTATAAGTGAGTATATGTAAGTACACAGATATAAGTGAGTATATGTAAGTACGCAAGTATAAGTGAGTATAAGTGAGTACCGGTATATGTAAGTACACAGGTATAAGTGAGTACATGTAAGTACATAGGTATAAGTGAGTATAAGTGAGTATATGTAAGTACACAAGTATAAGTAAGTATAAGTGAATATATGTAAGTACACAGGTATAAGTGAGTATATGTAAGTACACAAGTATAAGTGAGTATATGTAAGTACACAAGTGTAAGTGAGTACACAAGTATAAGTGAGTATGAGTGAGTATATGTAAGTACACAAGTATAAGTGAGTATGAGTGAGTATATGTAAGTACACAGGTATAAGTGAGTATATGTAAGTACACAAGTATAAGTGAGTATAAGTGAGTATATGAAAGTACACAAGTATAAGTGAGTATACGTAAGTACACAAGTATAAGTGAGTATAAGTGAGTACACAAGTATAAGTGAGTACACAGGTATAAGTGAGTACACAAGTTTAAGTGAGTATAAGTGAGTACACAAGTATAAGTGAGTACACAAGTATAAGTGAGTATAAGTGAGTATATGTAAGTACACAAGTATAAGTGAGTATGAGTGAGTATATGTAAGTACACAGGTATAAGTGAGTATATGTAAGTACACAAGTATAAGTGAGTATAAGTGAGTATATGTAAGTACACAAGTATAAGTGAGTATACGTAAGTACACAAGTATAAGTGAGTATATGTGAGTACACAAGTATACGTGAGTACACAAGTATAAGTGAGTATAAGTGAGTACACAAGTATAAGTGAGTACACAAGTATAAGTGAGTATAAGTGAGTACACAAGTATAAGTGAGTACACAAGTATAAGTGAGTATAAGTGAGTACACAAGTAGAAAGTGAGTATAAGTGAGTACACAAGTATAAGTGAGTATAAGTGAGTACACAAGTATAAGTGAGTACACAAGTATAAGTGAGTATAAGTGAGTACACAAGTATAAGTGAGTATAAGTGAGTACACAAGTATAAGTGAGTATATGTAAGTACACAGGTATAAGTGAGTATAAGTAAGTACACAGGTATAAGTGAGTATATGTAAGTACACAGATATAAGTGAGTATATGTAAGTACGCAAGTATAAGTGAGTATAATTGAGTACACAAGTATAAGTGAGTATGAGTGAGTACACAAGTATAAGTGAGTATGAGTGAGTACACAAGTATAAGTGAGTATAAGTGAGTACACAAGTATAAGTGAGTATATGTAAGTACACAGGTATAAGTGAGTATATGTAAGTACACAGATATAAGTGAGTATATGTAAGTACGCAAGTATAAGTGAGTATAAGTGAGTACCGGTATATATAAGTACACAGGTATAAGTGAGTACATGTAAGTACATAAGTATAAGTGAGTATAAGTGAGTATATGTAAGTACACAAGTATAAGTGAGTATAAGTGAGTATATGTAAGTACACAAGTATAAGTAAGTATAAGTGAATATATGTAAGTACACAGGTATAAGTGAGTATATGTAAGTACACAAGTATAAGTGAGTATATGTAAGTACACAGATATAAGTGAGTATATGTAAGTACGCAAGTATAAGTGAGTATAAGTGAGTACCGGTATATATAAGTACACAGGTATAAGTGAGTACATGTAAGTACATAAGTATAAGTGAGTATAAGTGAGTATATGTAAGTACACAAGTATAAGTGAGTATAAGTGAGTATATGTAAGTACACAAGTATAAGTAAGTATAAGTGAATATATGTAAGTACACAGGTATAAGTGAGTATATGTAAGTACACAAGTATAAGTGAGTATATGTAAGTACACAAGTATAAGTGAGTACACAAGTATAAGTGAGTATGAGTGAGTACACAAGTATAAGTGAGTATATGTAAGTACACAGGTATAAGTGAGTATATGTAAGTACACAGATATAAGTGAGTATATGTAAGTACGCAAGTATAAGTGAGTATAAGTGAGTACCGGTATATGTAAGTACACAGGTATAAGTGAGTACATGTAAGTACATAGGTATAAGTGAGTATAAGTGAGTATATGTAAGTACACAAGTATAAGTAAGTATAAGTGAATATATGTAAGTACACAGGTATAAGTGAGTATATGTAAGTACACAAGTATAAGTGAGTATATGTAAGTACACAAGTGTAAGTGAGTACACAAGTATAAGTGAGTATGAGTGAGTATATGTAAGTACACAAGTATAAGTGAGTATAAGTGAGTACACAAGTATAAGTGAGTATAAGTGAGTACACAAGTATAAGTGAGTACACAAGTATAAGTGAGTATAAGTGAGTACACAAGTATAAGTGAGTATAAGTGAGTACACAAGTATAAGTGAGTATATGTAAGTACACAGGTATAAGTGAGTATATGTAAGTACACAGGTATAAGTGAGTATATGTAAGTACACAGATATAAGTGAGTATATGTAAGTACGCAAGTATAAGTGAGTATAATTGAGTACACAAGTATAAGTGAGTATGAGTGAGTACACAAGTATAAGTGAGTATGAGTGAGTACACAAGTATAAGTGAGTATAAGTGAGTACACAAGTATAAGTGAGTATATGTAAGTACACAGGTATAAGTGAGTATATGTAAGTACACAGATATAAGTGAGTATATGTAAGTACGCAAGTATAAGTGAGTATAAGTGAGTACCGGTATATATAAGTACACAGGTATAAGTGAGTACATGTAAGTACATAAGTATAAGTGAGTATAAGTGAGTATATGTAAGTACACAAGTATAAGTGAGTATATGTAAGTACACAAGTATAAGTAAGTATAAGTGAATATATGTAAGTACACAGGTATAAGTGAGTATATGTAAGTACACAAGTATAAGTGAGTATATGTAAGTACACAAGTATAAGTGAGTACACAAGTATAAGTGAGTATGAGTGAGTACACAAGTATAAGTGAGTATATGTAAGTACACAGGTATAAGTGAGTATATGTAAGTACACAGATATAAGTGAGTATATGTAAGTACGCAAGTATAAGTGAGTATAAGTGAGTACCGGTATATGTAAGTACACAGGTATAAGTGAGTACATGTAAGTACATAGGTATAAGTGAGTATAAGTGAGTATATGTAAGTACACAAGTATAAGTAAGTATAAGTGAATATATGTAAGTACACAGGTATAAGTGAGTATATGTAAGTACACAAGTATAAGTGAGTATATGTAAGTACACAAGTGTAAGTGAGTACACAAGTATAAGTGAGTATGAGTGAGTATATGTAAGTACACAAGTATAAGTGAGTATATGTAAGTACACAAGTATAAGTGAGTATATGTAAGTACACAAGTATAAGTGAGTACACAAGTATAAGTGAGTATGAGTGAGTACACAAGTATAAGTGAGTATATGTAAGTACACAGGTATAAGTGAGTATATGTAAGTACACAGATATAAGTGAGTATATGTAAGTACGCAAGTATAAGTGAGTATAAGTGAGTACCGGTATATGTAAGTACACAGGTATAAGTGAGTACATGTAAGTACATAGGTATAAGTGAGTATAAGTGAGTATATGTAAGTACACAAGTATAAGTAAGTATAAGTGAATATATGTAAGTACACAGGTATAAGTGAGTATATGTAAGTACACAAGTATAAGTGAGTATATGTAAGTACACAAGTGTAAGTGAGTACACAAGTATAAGTGAGTATGAGTGAGTATATGTAAGTACACAAGTATAAGTGAGTATGAGTGAGTATATGTAAGTACACAGGTATAAGTGAGTATATGTAAGTACACAAGTATAAGTGAGTATAAGTGAGTATATGAAAGTACACAAGTATAAGTGAGTATACGTAAGTACACAAGTATAAGTGAGTATAAGTGAGTACACAAGTATAAGTGAGTACACAGGTATAAGTGAGTACACAAGTTTAAGTGAGTATAAGTGAGTACACAAGTATAAGTGAGTACACAAGTATAAGTGAGTATAAGTGAGTATATGTAAGTACACAAGTATAAGTGAGTATGAGTGAGTATATGTAAGTACACAGGTATAAGTGAGTATATGTAAGTACACAAGTATAAGTGAGTATAAGTGAGTATATGTAAGTACACAAGTATAAGTGAGTATACGTAAGTACACAAGTATAAGTGAGTATATGTGAGTACACAAGTATACGTGAGTACACAAGTATAAGTGAGTATAAGTGAGTACACAAGTATAAGTGAGTACACAAGTATAAGTGAGTATAAGTGAGTACACAAGTATAAGTGAGTACACAAGTATAAGTGAGTATAAGTGAGTACACAAGTAGAAAGTGAGTATAAGTGAGTACACAAGTATAAGTGAGTATAAGTGAGTACACAAGTATAAGTGAGTACACAAGTATAAGTGAGTATAAGTGAGTACACAAGTATAAGTGAGTATAAGTGAGTACACAAGTATAAGTGAGTATATGTAAGTACACAGGTATAAGTGAGTATAAGTAAGTACACAGGTATAAGTGAGTATATGTAAGTACACAGATATAAGTGAGTATATGTAAGTACGCAAGTATAAGTGAGTATAATTGAGTACACAAGTATAAGTGAGTATGAGTGAGTACACAAGTATAAGTGAGTATGAGTGAGTACACAAGTATAAGTGAGTATAAGTGAGTACACAAGTATAAGTGAGTATATGTAAGTACACAGGTATAAGTGAGTATATGTAAGTACACAGATATAAGTGAGTATATGTAAGTACGCAAGTATAAGTGAGTATAAGTGAGTACCGGTATATATAAGTACACAGGTATAAGTGAGTACATGTAAGTACATAAGTATAAGTGAGTATAAGTGAGTATATGTAAGTACACAAGTATAAGTGAGTATAAGTGAGTATATGTAAGTACACAAGTATAAGTAAGTATAAGTGAATATATGTAAGTACACAGGTATAAGTGAGTATATGTAAGTACACAAGTATAAGTGAGTATATGTAAGTACACAAGTATAAGTGAGTACACAAGTATAAGTGAGTATGAGTGAGTACACAAGTATAAGTGAGTATATGTAAGTACACAGGTATAAGTGAGTATATGTAAGTACACAGATATAAGTGAGTATATGTAAGTACGCAAGTATAAGTGAGTATAAGTGAGTACCGGTATATGTAAGTACACAGGTATAAGTGAGTACATGTAAGTACATAGGTATAAGTGAGTATAAGTGAGTATATGTAAGTACACAAGTATAAGTAAGTATAAGTGAATATATGTAAGTACACAGGTATAAGTGAGTATATGTAAGTACACAAGTATAAGTGAGTATATGTAAGTACACAAGTGTAAGTGAGTACACAAGTATAAGTGAGTATGAGTGAGTATATGTAAGTACACAAGTATAAGTGAGTATAAGTGAGTACACAAGTATAAGTGAGTACACAAGTATAAGTGAGTATAAGTGAGTACACAAGTATAAGTGAGTATACGTGAGTACACAAGTATGAGTGAGTAGACAAGTATAAGAGAGTATAAGTGAGTACACAAGTATAAGTGAGTATAAGTGAGTACACAAGTATAAGTGAGTATAAGTGAGTACACAAGTATAAGTGAATATAAGTGAGTACACAAGTATAAGTGAGTATAAGTGAGTACACAAGTATAAGTGAGTATAAGTGAGTACACAAGTATAAGTGAGTATGAGTGAGTACACAAGTATAAGTGAGTACACAAGTATAAGTGAGTATAAGTGAGTACACAAGTTCAAGTGAGTATGAGTGAGTACACAAGTATAAGTGAGTACACAAGTATAAGTGAGTATAAGTAAGTACACAAGTATAAGTGAGTACACAAGTATAAGTGAGTACACAGGTATAATTGAGTACACAAGTATAAGTGAGTATAAGTGAGTACACAAGTATAAGTGAGTACACAGGTATAAGTGAGTACACAAGTATAAGTGAGTATAAGTGAGTACACAAGTATAAGTGAGTACACAAGTATAAGTGAGTATAAGTGAGTACACAAGTATAAGTGAGTATAAGTGAGTACACAAGTATAAGTGAGTATAAGTGAGTACACAAGTATAAGTGAGTATGAGTGAGTACACAAGTATAAGTGAGTACACAAGTATAAGTGAGTATAAGTGAGTACACAAGTATAAGTGAGTACACAAGTATAAGTGAGTATAAGTGAGTACACAAGTATAAGTGAGTATAAGTGAGTACACAAGTATAAGTGAGTACACGAGTATAAGTGAGTACACAAGTATAAGTGAGTATAAGTGAGTACACAAGTATAAGTGAGTATAAGTGAGTACACAAGTATAAGTGAGTATATGTAAGTACACAGGTATAAGTGAGTATATGTAAGTACACAGATATAAGTGAGTATATGTAAGTACGCAAGTATAAGTGAGTATAAGTGAGTATAAAAAGTACCGGTATATGTAAGTACACAGGTATAAGTGAGTACATGTAAGTACATAAGTATAAGTGAGTATAAGTGAGTATATGTAAGTACACAAGTATAAGTGAGTATAAGTAAGTATATGTAAGTACACAAGTATAAGTAAGTATAAGTGAATATATGTAAGTACACAGGTATAAGTGAGTATATGTAAGTACACAAGTATAAGTGAGTATATGTAAGTACACAAGTGTAAGTGAGTACACAAGTATAAGTGAGTATGAGTGAGTACACAAGTATAAGTGAGTATAAGTGAGTACACAAGTATAAGTGAGCATATGTAAGTACACAGGTATAAGTGAGTATATGTAAGTACACAGATATAAGTGAGTATATGTAAGTACGCAAGTATAAGTGAGTAAGTGAGTACCGGTATATGTAAGTACACAGGTATAAGTGAGTATATGTAAGTACATAAGTATAAGTGAGTACAAGTGAGTATATGTAAGTACACAAGTATAAGTGAGTATAAGTGAGTATATGTAAGTACACAAGTATAAGTGAGTATATGTGAGTACACAAGTATAAGTGAGTACACAAGTATAAGTGAGTATAAGTGAGTACACAAGTATAAGTGAGTATATGTAAGTACACAAGTATAAGTGAGTATGAGTGAGTATATGTAAGTACACAAGTATAAGTGAGTATATGTGAGTACACAAGTATAAGTGAGTACACAAGTATAAGTGAGTATAAGTGAGTACACAAGTATAAGTGAGTATATGTAAGTACACAAGTATAAGTGAGTATGAGTGAGTATATGTAAGTACACAGGTATAAGTGAGTATATGTAAGTACACAAGTATAAGTGAGTATAAGTGAGTATATGTAAGTACACAAGTATAAGTGAGTATACGTAAGTACACAAGTATAAGTGAGTATATGTGAGTACACAAGTATAAGTGAGTACACAAGTATAAGTGAGTATAAGTGAGTATAAGTGAGTACACAAGTATAAGTGAGTACACAAGTATAAGTGAGTATAAGTGAGTACACAAGTATAAGTGAGTATAAGTGAGTACACAAGTAGAAAGTGAGTATAAGTGAGTACACATGTATAAGTGAGTATAAGTGAGTACACAAGTATAAGTGAGTACACAAGTATAAGTGAGTATAAGTGAGTACACAAGTATAAGTGAGTATATGTAAGTACACAGGTATAAGTGAGTATATGTAAGTACACAGGTATAAGTGAGTATATGTAAGTACACAGATATAAGTGAGTATATGTAAGTACGCAAGTATAAGTGAGTATAAGTGAGTACACAAGTATAAGTGAGTATGAGTGAGTACACAAGTATAAGTGAGTATGAGTGAGTACACAAGTATAAGTGAGTATAAGTGAGTACACAAGTATAAGTGAGTATATGTAAGTACACAGGTATAAGTGAGTATATGTAAGTACACAGATATAAGTGAGTATATGTAAGTACGCAAGTATAAGTGAGTATAAGTGAGTACCGGTATATGTAAGTACACAGGTATAAGTGAGTACATGTAAGTACATAAGTATAAGTGAGTATAAGTGAGTATATGTAAGTACACAAGTATAAGTGAGTATAAGTGAGTATATGTAAGTACACAAGTATAAGTAAGTATAAGTGAATATATGTAAGTACACAGGTATAAGTGAGTATATGTAAGTACACAAGTATAAGTGAGTATATGTAAGTACACAAGTGTAAGTGAGTACACAAGTATAAGTGAGTATGAGTGAGTCCACAAGTATAAGTGAGTATGAGTGAGTATATGTAAGTACACAAGTATAAGTGAGTACACAAGTATAAGTGAGTATATGTAAGTACACAGGTATAAGTGAGTATATGTAAGTACGCAAGTATAAGTGAGTATAAGTGAGTAAGTGAGTACCGGTATATGTAAGTACACAGGTATAAGTGAGTATATGTAAGTACATAAGTATAAGTGAGTATAAGTGAGTATATGTAAGTACACAAGTATAAGTGAGTATAAGTGAGTATATGTAAGTACACAAGTATAAGTGAGTATGAGTGAGTATATGTAAGTACACAAGTATAAGTGAGTATGAGTGAGTATATGTAAGTACACAGGTATAAGTGAGTATATGTAAGTACACAAGTATAAGTGAGTACACAAGTATAAGTGAGTACACAGGTATAAGTGAGTACACAAGTTTAAGTGAGTATAAGTGAGTACACAAGTATAAGTGAGTACACAAGTATAAGTGAGTATAAGTGAGTACACAAGTATAAGTGAGTATACGTGAGTACACAAGTATAAGTGAGTACACAAGTATAAGTGAGTACACAAGTATAAGTGAGTATAAGTGAGTACACAAGTATAAGTGAGTATAAGTGAGTACACAAGTATAAGTGAGTACACAAGTATAAGTGAGTATAAGTGAGTACACAAGTATAAGTGAGTATAAGTGAGTGCACAAGTATAAGTGAGTATAAGTGAGTACACAAGTATAAGTGAGTATGAGTGAGTACACAAGTATAAGTGAGTATAAGTGAGTACACAAGTATAAGTGAGTACACAAGTATAAGTGAGTACACAAGTATAAGTGAGTATAAGTGAGTACACAAGTATAAGTGAGTATATGTAAGTACACAGGTATAAGTGAGTATATGTAAGTACACAGGTATAAGTGAGTATATGTAAGTACACAGATATAAGTGAGTATATGTAAGTACGCAAGTATAAGTGAGTATAAGTGAGTATAAGTGAGTACCGGTATATGTAAGTACACAGGTATAAGTGAGTATATGTAAGTACATAAGTATAAGTGAGTATAAGTGAGTATATGTAAGTACACAAGTGTAAGTGAGTACACAAGTATAAGTGAGGATGAGTGAGTACACAAGTATAAGTGAGTATGAGTGAGTATATGTAAGTACACAAGTATAAGTGAGTATATGTAAGTACACAAGTATAAGTTAGTATATGTAAGTACACAAGTATAAGTGAGTATATGTGAGTACACAAGTATAAGTGAGTACACAATTATAAGTGAGTATAAGTGAGTACACAAGTATAAGTGAGTATATGTAAGTACACAAGTATAAGTGAGTATAAGTGAGTACAGGTATATGTAAGTACACAGGTATAAGTGAGTATATGTAAGTACATAAGTATAAGTGAGTATATGTAAGTACACAAGTATAAGTGAGTATATGTAAGTACACAAGTATAAGTGAGTATAAGTGAATATATGTAAGTACACAAGTATAAGTGAGTATATGTAAGTACACAAGTATAAGTGAGTATATGTGAGTACACAAGTATAAGTGAGTACACAAGTATAAGTGAGTATAAGTGAGTACACAAGTATAAGTGAGTATATGTAAGTACACAAGTATAAGTGAGTATAAGTGAGTATAAGTGAGTATATGTAAGTACACAAGTATAAGTGAGTATAAGTGAGTATAAGTGAGTATATGTAAGTACACAAGTATAAGTGAGTATATGTAAGTACACAAGTATAAGTGAGTATATGTAAGTACACAAGTATAAGTGAGTATAAGTGAGTATAAGTGAGTATATGTAAGTACACAAGTATAAGTGAGTATAAGTGAGTATAAGTGAGTATATGTAAGTACACAAGTATAAGTGAGTATATGTAAGTACACAAGTATAAGTGAGTATATGTAAATACACAAGTATAAGTGAGTATAAGTGAGTATAAGTGAGTATATGCAAGTACACAGGTATAAGTGAGTATATGTAAGTACACAAGTATAAGTGAGTATATGTAAGTACACAAGTATAAGTGAGTGCCATTGAAGGTTTGCAGTACACTCTGTACACAGCAGTGTTTTCAAAGGCCAAATACATAAATTATGATTCCATCTCTCCTCGATAAAACCACATGTTTATAATATTTGTAGAAGACGGTGACAAACATGTAACTTCTTTTTGACAATGTTTTTGTAATTGAACAAGTGGAAACTCTCTTCATGAGATAATAGAGTTAAACCTTACAACTCCTGCATCACTGTAGACTTCAGCCTCTCGACAAGCGTCCTCTATGATCTGGGACATGTTCATGGATGAAAGTGGAGTCCCTGTGAAGACAAACAGTTATTATTCAATATTATTAAGTTTATGTAGATATGTTTATGCAGATAATGTTACCTGGTAAGGCTTTAACATGAATCATCCCAATCACCACAGACTTGAGGCGCCCAAACAGATTTAGAAATGCCATGACTTCTGCGGTCGAGAGCAGAAGACAAAGACAAATCCACATTTGAGTTTACTTTACCAAACGTGGACGTCACGTGACTGATCAAGGGTCAATTTACTCATTTTAAAAACAAATATTAAACCAAGTCAAATAACGACAAGCGGGAATACACATATTATCTATGTTGATTGCGTAGTATAAGTGACAATAATCGGTGTAAATTGTCTGATGGGTTAATCTCGTGATGTCAGAGACGAGATTAGGCGCAAACATGGCAACCCCCGCTAAAAAAAGAGCGCCTCGGCGAACACGGGCGCAAGCTAACGTGTTTTTAAGTGAAAATATCGGTGCGGTTTCGATGACAGCCACTTAACGCACTCTCGGAACGTCCAAGCGCACGTGGGCATCGCCAAAGCGGACGAACATGCTCGAATAGACGTATATTTCGTGGTTAAACTGCGCGACTTTCCCTTTGTTTACATCTGACACACTAGCCACGCGGTTGCTCGGCCACTTCCTCTTCCGAAGCTCCGCCCCCACAGCTGTCACTGCCGGGGCCACGCCTCCCAGACGCCGGCAAACCGTAAAAACTCCACTTTACACCACTTTTCACGACTTTCTCCCGCATGTGTCGCATTTGTACACGTCCCGCCGACTCGATACACCCAAGAACCGTCCCGCGAGCGCTCGAACCGGCCCGACATCCCGCCGCCGACCTCCGCGATTTAGCGCCAAGTCAAAATCCACCTCCTCTCTGACGTTGATGGTTCAAGTCATCTGTTTCCTCCGCGGCGCCCGCTCAGAGGAACCAGCTCCCCCGGTCAGATCGGACGCACACACCGCGCCCGCACGACCCCCAGAACCCCGCCAGAAAGCACTCCCAACACGGTCAACTTTTCAAGCCATCGTGGGGGACAAGAGTGACCGTCAGGAGCTCGAGGTAAGCGCCGCTTTTCTTGCACTTTTCCCCCCGGTGGCGGGTGCTAGCGTCGCGGCTACACAAGTGTCGTGAATGGAAAGACCGCGGGAGAGAGAGACACACAGACACACGGAACAAAGCTGCGGGATCGGCGTGTTTCTGACGCGTGTCGTGTTGTTCAAAGTTGTCGGTGGCGTCGCAGCTGCGCCGGGGCCCGTTGTGATCCGGCGGGGCAGAAGCAGCAGCTGTCCCGCGAGCCTCAACCGAGGAAACGCCACCGGAGTTGCGCGCGCGCGAACACGACAACAGTTGGCGACAAAGACCCCCGCGATATTCGACCCTCGTGGCGTCCGTGTGGGGGGCCCCTCGCGCGTGCACCCGGGAGGACTTTGTCGTGCAGAAAACATCTTGTACCGCTTCCATTTCCCCGCGCGCCCGGGCTCCGGGGTTTGCGCTTTTGTCAGAAGGAGGGAGCCGGGAGTGGGGGTTGGGACCTTTCGGAGAGACGCACAAGAACCGCTCTAAACCACGCGTTTTTGCCTCCACAGGTTGACCCCCGGACGGACGGACGGGCTCGCGGACGATGCTGGGGAACCGGTGAGTCGGGACGTTTTGTCGGTTAGTCGCTTCGTCAAGACGGAAAGTTTCGCCTCGCCGCTGCTAAAGTTAGCTTTGGATGCTACGCGCGTTTGTTTCTAACCCCCCAAGAAAAAGTTGCGACGCAGATTGACATGTTTGGTTCGTTTGGTGCTTTGTATTTAAACGTGTTGTGTTCTTTGTTTGTGTTGCAGGGAAGAGACAGAGTCCACGTCTGGGGCTCCTGAGGCTCCTGAGGCGTGCAGAGAAGCGGCTCGACCCAGAAAGAGGAAGGCAGATGTTGCCATTGTGAGTGAGAAAAGGCGTCGCGTTTGGCCCCAGCCTCATTAATACCTCGTTTTCTGTGTGTTTGCTGCAGTTTTCTCCTGCTTCTGCCACAGGTCGTGCAGGAGGCAGAGCTCTGACCGTTGACATGTGTGTTTAAAGGGGTTTTGAGTCTGTGCATGGCAAAGATGTGATGGTGGTGGTCTCCTTTTGTCCTTGACCGCTGTTGACCAGCTCCTTCTGTTTTGTCTGACTCTTGCAGTTTTTGCACGATATCGACGAAGAGGTGGCGGAGATGACCAAGAAGAAGCATCGTGATCGCGAGGTGGGTTTTCGTGAAGGTTGGAGTGAAGTTTTGGGGTTTTTTGAGTCGATCTGAAGTCGGATCGATGGAGATTTTGACATATTGTACTTGCCATTCGTCAATTATTATGAAGTTTTATCGATTTTTGGACTTCTACGACAGGCCGAGCGCTGAGAAAAGAGGGTTTAGGCGCCGGACGAGTCAGAATGACATCAAAATGACGCAGGAAACATGTACATTTAGTGTGTTTTAGTGGGAAACATTAGCGGCACATCTAGTTTAAACATTCGAGTACAAATATTCATGGGCGTTTCACATTCTAAACGACTGACTGACTGATCTATTGACAAATCCAGAGATTAATCGATTGGTAAAATGATTCTTAATTGCAGCCAAGGTTGTCAAAAGTATCCAGTCGCATACTTGTACGTACTCAAACCAGTATTGAAACTGAATACTCGTTTGAGTATCAAGTATCGATGCTAAAAAATCCCCTTTTTTACAGGATAAAATTTGACGTTTCCTGAGCAGATTTACAACGAGCTGGAGACGAAACATCGCAATTTTAACGATTATTCCCGATTATTGGAACGTGGCGAAATAAAATCTTTACATTTCTGTCATTTTCACACATCACTGCACCGTTCATACTCTGCCAGCTTCAGGAAATCAAACTTTCAAGTGCAAAAGTAAAGTTATCGTGACATAAACTGACACGTAAAACTCATTTTTTGGGTCCGGATTGAATAGAAATGACATAATTTCGCTTCTAAAATAGTCACAATCATTAGTATTTAGTCCGTACGCTTCATATTGTGACCTGAATCATCACGATTATCGATTTTAACTGATTAATCTGGACATCCTTTGCCTAAAACCTTGACCTTACAACAAAATGGTCGCGGTTTAAACACAATACTAGTCGCAGCCTTTGTTCTTTAGTGTATTTTCCAGTAGTGACACAGCAGCTCTTTCGTTTACGTCTCTCTAGACAGAAACGTAACACTTTAACGTCCCGACATCCGTCATATTTGTGCTAAACGCCTCGTCTTGTGTCGCGCCGCAGAGCTGGAGCCCGGACGCCGCCTACGCCAGTCCCCGGCGCCGGATGCCGGAGCGCGAGCAGCCGGCCGGCCCGACGAGCGCGGGTTTCCCCCACTACGGCTTCCACAACCTGCTGACGACCCCGGTGCACTGCGCCCCGCTCCCGGCCCTGTGGTGAGTGTCGCCCGGAGCGTTTCCGAACGAGCCTCTTTTTTCCTTGTACTCCGTTTTTGACCCGCGGCGTTCTCCTGGTCGCAGTTGGGCGAGTAAAGATGTGGTCTGGGGCAACATGCTGGCCAAGGACAAGACGTACACGAGAGACGTCAACGTGATGGACAAACACCCGCACCTACAGCCCAAGATGAGGGCCATTCTACTGGACTGGCTCATGGAGGTTTGTAGCACCTGAAGGGATGAAATAAACATAATAAAGCTTAAATGGACTTTAGAGTTAGGCAGTACAGCTGAGGTACCTTACTCTCAAGTGCATTTCCTATTTCCTTCTATGTAGTATCTTTTATTAAACAGCACTTTTGTGGCCAAACCGGGCCATTGTGCACATTTATTTCTATTCTTTCTCCGACCCAGAAGTAAGAACGGTAACACGGCTCCGGCTTCACTTTGCCGTCTGTAAAAAGCCGTTTTAAAGCCGTTCACGCTCTCTTAAAGCGCTAACAAGCGAACGCGCACTGACGCACCTCTGAGCGACGCGATCCATTTATTTCAATGTAGAAAAGCTGCTCCGTCTGTTCAACAACTGCGAGAGCCAAACACAGACGTGCAGAAGAGTAATGCGGTCAAACGGCCCAGATTTGTATAAACATCGGCGTAAATGCTAGCGCTGTCTTTAAACACTCACAGAACGATGCGTTTAGTTTCTGAGGTGACGTCAGCTCCGTTCAGTTCCATTAAGACTCGATCGCGACTTGATTTGAATTTGTTACGCTTGAAATGGACACGATTCACCAGGAACTGCTTGTGTTTTCTATCGATTCGACAGAACGCTCACCACTGACCGCATCGATGCATATATTACTGACGTGCTACAGGGTTTAAGAGAGCCAGGAGCCAGTTTGATTTAAACACATTTGTCAAATCGAATCCCCGCCAGTTTTAAACGTTGACCCGTTTCACCAAATATAATCCGGACTCATGTTCCTGCTGCAGGTGAGCGAAGTGTACAAGCTCCACCGCGAGACGTATCACCTGGCTCAGGATTACTTCGATCGCTTCATGGCCACGCAGAGGAACGTCTTCAAGTCCACGCTGCAGCTCATCGGCATAACCTGCCTCTTTATCGCCGCCAAAGTCGAGGTGAGTTCCCTGGCATGTCGCAGGCACTGCGCCTGGCACTGCCCGCGTCTTGATGCCACGACGTCGCAGCGTCACAATGTCACGACGGCTTCATGCATTTTCACGTCTGTCTTACAGGAAATGTATCCTCCCAAACTGCACCAGTTTGCTTACGTCACAGATGAAGCCTGCACGGAGGACGAGATCCTCAGCATGGAAATAATCATTATGAAGGTCAGTTTCCCAAGCAGGGGTACTAGGACAAGCTTGCAATCAGTGCTATTAATACTTGGAACATGGTGCCATTAGAAGTTATTTTTAAAATTATTTCTCATTTTAAGTACATTTGTTTGACGAAGGAATCTCTGTCCTGGTGTCTGTCCTGATCTCTGTCCTGGTGTCTGTCCTGATCTCTGTCCTGATCTCTGTCCTGATCTCTGTCCTGGTGTCTGTCCTGATGTCTGTCCTGATGTCTGTCCTGGTGTCTGTCCTGGTGTCTGTCCTGATCTCTGTCCTGATCTCTGTCCTGATCTCTGTCCTGGTGTCTGTCCTGATGTCTGTCCTGGTGTCTGTCCTGGTGTCTGTCCTGGTGTCTGTCCTGATGTCTGTCCTGATGTCTGTCCTGGTGTCTGTCCTGATGTCTGTCCTGATGTCTGTCCTGGTGTCTGTCCTGGTGTCTGTCCTGGTGTCTGTCCTGGTGTCTGTCCTGGTGTCTGTCCTGGTGTCTGTCCTGCTGTCTGTCCTGCTGTCTGTCCTGCTGTCTGTCCTGCTGTCTGTCCTGCTGTCTGTCCTGCTGTCTGTCCTGATGTCTGTCCTGATGTCTGTCCTGGTGTCTGTCCTGATGTCTGTCCTGATGTCTGTCCTGATGTCTGTCCTGCTGTCTGTCCTGGTGTCTGTCCTGATGTCTGTCCTGGTGTCTGTCCTGCTGTGTGTCTTCTGCCTGTCCTGACGTGTGTCTTGTGCCTGGACAGGAGCTGAACTGGAGCCTCAGCCCTCAGACGCCCGTCTCCTGGCTCAATGTTTACATGCAGGTGGCCTTCCTGAAGGAAACGGACGAGCTGCTCATCCCCAAATACCCGCAGGATACCTTCACGCAGATCGCCGAGGTGAGTTCCTCTGGCGCCCACGCAAATCCACTCCCGTCTTTTGATCCTAGAAGAATTTGACGTGTTGTATGAGATGCTAAACGTCATATGTACCCGTCATGTTTTACTTACAGCTGCTGGATCTGTGCTTGCTGGACGTCCGGAGTCTGGAGTTTTCCAACGGGGTCCTGGCCGCCTCAGCTCTGTTTCACTTCTCCTCTTTAGAACTTGTGGAAAATGTCTCAGGTAAAGGGGAATGTCCTATTTCTAATCATTTATATGAGATGTTTTGTCACGATGAGCCGACTGTGACGACTTTGTTTCCCGTGTGTGTGGTCCAGCTCTGAAAGGGTGCGAGGTGGAGGAGTGTGTGAGGTGGATGGTGCCGTACGCCATGGCGCTCCGGGAAGACGGCGGGCGACAGATGAAAACGTTCACGGGCATTTCGGCGGACGACATGCACAACATCCAGACGCACACCGCATACCTGACATGGATGGTACGACCTGTAGACACGCTCCAACTGCACGTTAGAAACATACAAGGCGGTCAATATTGTACACGTGTCATCAGTCACAAAGTTTAGAGGCTTCTTTCATCTCGACTCTGAAGACATGACGGTCTGTATAGACACTTATGGACTGATCACCATGGAATGGATTCATATTTATATATTTTTATTAATTTTATATTTAAATGTATTTTTTATTTTAATTGTTTTATTTATTTATTTTTATATTTATTTATTTATTTAAAGCCAGATGATTTGGATAAGATATAATGCAGAGACGGGCAAAAAGCAGCTCTAAACACAAAGTATTAATTTCTCACCAAACCACGGTATTTCCAGCGATAACTTTATTTCACCCTGGAGAGACAAAGAGACCACGAGAATGGACTGTTTAGCAAGCTTTATTCGCAAGTTATTTGGCGCTCAGACCCCGGCGGAAGACGTTGCAATCATGGGCACTCCATGATCTATTTGTATTAGATGTCTCCCCCCGGAGCCTGGAGACTGGTGGTGGTAGATGTGAAGAGGAGGTAGAGGATGAGGGGAATGCAGAGGAGGAGCAGGGGAGGTGGTGGGTCGCAGTACGGTTTGAGCGGCCGAGCCATCAGCCTGAGGGCTTAAATGCGACCGCCTGGGCGCTGATTGGGAGCGGGGAGGAGTTACTGAGAGCGTTGATTGGGGATGAGGAGCAGGTGCGAGGGCCATGGTGCAGACCGCCCCCTGACCTTTCACCCTCCTTCTTTGGCCAGGAAAAACTGCATGACCTCTTTGGGATAAGTGCATAAACCTGGGAGAGTCCATGGTGAAGGAGGGATCTGACTCTCACAGACGGACAGGCGGGCGCCCGCTTGAGTGCAATGATGGCGCTGGGGAGAGGGGTCCTTCCATGGTGGACTTGATGTAGATGGATGGAGTTAGGTCTTCCAGGCTGAATTTACGCAGGCTTCATTTGTTGGCGCAGCAGCAAAACCAAGATGGCACACATTATGTTCCCGATAATGGGGCCCGTGCATTGACTAAACAGCATAACACCTCTAACATGATCCAAACATTACATAAAGAGACGTTAAAATGTGACGCAGACAAATGACATAAAAAACGCATTTCACGCCACAAACTTGGAATGACTGAACCTTTTTTGGTGACTGGCTGACACTGGCCTCATAATTAAAGTACACTGTGAGACCTCCAGCACCTTTTTAAGTCAGTGACGTCATCAGCTCTTGTGGCAAATGTGTCGTTTTAATGACATTAGGAAGAGTCATTCACACTGTAAAGTTAGTCTTGTCACAGCCGCGGAGGTGTCGTTGCCTCTGCATTGTCGTGTTAACGGCCCCTGGTTCCCCTCAGCCCCCTCCATGGCCACAAAGGAGGGGGGGGGTCCCAGTACATTTCCAAGCATTCTTCGAAGATTTCAACTGAGAATTTGGGAATTTTCAAATATAAGTAATGATCAAAAGGTTTTTACCACTTCATATTGTAGATGTTTGGAACAATTTGACTGATTTGAACAATTGAACACGGCAAACACACCGTTCTTCTCCTCTTCAGGGTTTGTTTAACTTAAATCTATGAAAGAAAAAACGTCCAACACTTGTAATAGAAGTTTGAGAACGATCAATACGTTTCCAATAATAAGTGCGAGTGTTTGTGTCTTCTCAGGACAAAGCCTCCTCGTATCAGGACGCAGAGCTGGAGCGTCATGGCGGCTGCTCTGTTCCTTCCGGGGTGTTGACTCCGCCTCTGAGCAGTGAGAAGAGCGAGGCCCTGGAGCCCACCGTGCCCAAAGTCATACCCAGGATGCACAGCGGGTCTCCACAGAGCCGACTCGTCTAACGACTGTCCGTGCCTTCACACGACTGGACCAAGAGGTTTCTTTCCCCAGAGCCGGTGGATTGTCCCGCTTGAGGCGCCGCGTGCTCCTGGAGAACGCGGCGGTTCAAGAGGAATGGTTTGCTTCAGCGCGGAGGACAAATGGTTTACTTTCCCCATTTTGTTTAGTTTTCCAGCAATGCACAAAATGCGTTCCAACAAAGCGCATCAGCGTGAAGTGGTGTCTGCTTTTATTTCCCTGCAGAAGCCAAATGGAAAGGACATTTTATGGACTCTTTTATGGACATGGATGTTTGTGATAAATGAATGTGTCTTGAACTATCCTTAGCTGAAACGGCCCATCAACTATTCTAGAGCCGTACTCGGCTCTATTTGCTGCTATAAAAGTGGGCTTAGCTAATGGAGAGTGGCTGAATGTGAGTGAATATGAAATGTTTTTTTTAGGAAATTTTTTTGTCAATTTTTTGACAGAAACATGGCCATGCTTTGCTTTGGGACCAGTAGCTTGGCTACTTGACTAAACAAGTGAGCCAGCCAGGCTTAAGAAGCTGAAATGATTGTATTTAACTTTATTTTTATCACAACCCACAGTTTTACACTTCACCACCAAAATGTAAATTTTTATTTGACATAAAATAAAATGCTGCTACATATTTTCAATAAAATTGCTTGCAGACTTTACTATTTGTCACATGACACGCTACATTCAATCTTATTGGAGTAGAGTTGGCAGATTTCACAGTGTAATAAAAGTGTTTTAGATCAAGGAAGACTCAGCCATTCACACATGTGGCTGGAGCTATGGTGAGAACATGCACACACATGTGACTGAAGCATGAGCTGTGAGAACATGCACACACGTGACTGAAGCAGGAGCTGTGAGAACATGCACACACATTTGACTGAAGCAGGAGCTGTGAGAACATGCACACACATTTGACTGAAGCAGGAGCTGTGAGAACATGCACACACATGTGACTGAAGCAGGAGCTGTAGTGAGAACATGCACACACATGTGACTGAAGCAGGAGCTGTAGTGAGAACATGCACACACATGTGACTGAAGCAGGAGCTGTGAGAACATGCACACACATGTGACTGAAGCAGGAGCTGTGGTGAGAACATGCACACACATGTGACTGAAGCAGGAGCTGTGAGAACATGCACACACATGTGACTGAAGCAGGAGCTGTGGTGAGAACATGCACACACATGTGACTGAAGCAGGAGCTTTGGTGAGAACATGCACACACATGTGACTGAAGCAGGAGCTGTGAGTGAGAACATGCACACACATGTGACTGAAGCAGGAGCTGTGGTGAGAACATTCACACACATGTGACTGAAGCAGGAGCTGTGAGTGAGAACATGCACACACATGTGACTGAAGCAGGAGCTGTAGTGAGAACATGCACACACATGTGACTGAAGCAGGAGCTGTAGTGAGAACATGCACACACATGTGACTGAAGCAGGAGCTGTGGTGAGAACATGCACACACATGTGACTGAAGCAGGAGCTGTGAGTGAGAACATGCACACACGTGACTGAAGCAGGAGCTGTGGTGAGAACATGCACACACATGTGACTGAAGCAGGAGCTGTGAGAACATGCACAAACATGTGTCTGAAGCAGGAGCTGTGAGTGAGAACATGCACACACATGTGACTGAAGCAGGAGCTGTGGTGAGAACATTCACACACATGTGACTGAAGCAGGAGCTGTGAGTGAGAACATGCACACACATGTGTCTGAAGCAGGAGCTGTGAGAACATGCACACACATGTGTCTGAAGCAGGAGCTGTGGTGAGAACATGCACAAACATATGACTGAAGCAGGAGCTGTGAGAACATGCACACACATGTGACTGAAGCAGGAGCTGTGAGTGAGAACATGCACACACATGTGACTGAAGCAGGAGCTGTGAGAACATGCACACACATGTGACTGAAGCAGGAGCTGTGAGAACATGCACAAACATGTGACTGAATCAGGAGCTGTGAGAACATGCACACACATGTGACTGAAGCAGGAGCTGTGAGTGAGAACATGCACATACATGTGACTGAAGCAGGAGCTGTGGTGAGAACATGCACACACGTGACTGAAGCAGGAGCTGTGAGAACATGCACACACATGTGACTGGAGCTGGAGCTGTGGTGAGAACATGCACACACATGTGACTGAAGCAGGAGCTGTGGTGAGAACATGCACACACATGTGACTGAAGCAGGAGCTGTGAGTGAGAACATGCACACACATGTGACTCAAGCAGGATCTGTAGTGAGAACATGCACACACATGTGACTGAAGCAGGAGCTGTGAGAACATGCACACACATGTGTCTGAAGCAGGAGCTGTGAGAACATGCACACACATGTGACTGAAGCAGGAGCTGTGAGAACATGCACACACATGTGACTGAAGCAGGAGCTGTGAGTGAGAACATGCACACACATGTGACTGAAGCAGGATCTGTAGTGAGAACATGCACACACATGTGACTCAAGCAGGAGCTGTGAGTGAGAACATGCACACACATGTGACTGAAGCAGGAGCTGTGAGTGAGAACATGCACACACATGTGACTGAAGCAGGAGCTGTGGTGAGAACATGCACACACATGTGACTGAAGCAGGAGCTGTGAGAACATGCACACACATGTGACTGAAGCAGGAGCTGTAGTGAGAACATGCACACACATGTGGCTGAAGCAGGAGCTGTGAGAACATGCACACACATGTGACTGAAGCAGGAGCTGTGAGTGAGAACATGCACACACATGTGACTGAAGCAGGAGCTGTGGTGAGAACATGCATACACATGTGACTGAAGCAGGAGCTGTGGTGAGAACATGCACACACATGTGACTGAAGCAGGAGCTGTGAGAACATGCACACACATGTGACTGAAGCAGGAGCTGTGAGTGAGAACATGCACACACATGTGACTGAAGCAGGAGCTGTGGTGAGAACATGCATACACATGTGACTGAAGCAGGAGCTGTGAGAACATGCACACACATGTGACTTAAGCAGGAGCTGTGGTGAGAACATGCACACACATGTGACTGAAGCAGGAGCTGTGAGAACATGCACACACATGTGACTGAAGCAGGAGCTGTAGTGAGAACATGCACACACATGTGACTGAAGCAGGAGCTGTGAGTGAGAACATGCACACACATGTGACTGAAGCAGGAGCTGTGAGTGAGAACATGCACACACATGTGTCTGAAGCAGGAGCTGTGAGAACATGCACACACATGTGACTGAAGCAGGAGCTGTGAGTGAGAACATGCACACACATGTGACTGAAGCAGGAGCTGTGGTGAGAACATGCACACACATGTGACTGAAGCAGGAGCTGTGAGAACATGCACACACATGTGACTGAAGCAGGAGCTTTGGTGAGAACATGCACACACATGTGTCTGAAGCAGGAGCTGTGATGAGAACATGCACACACATGTGACTGAAGCAGGAGCTGTGGTGAGAACATGCACACACATGTGACTGAAGCAGGAGCTGTGAGAACATGCACACACATGTGACTGAAGCAGGAGCTGTGAGAACATGCACACACATGTGACTCAAGCAGGAGCTGTGAGTGAGAACATGCACACACATGTGTCTGAAGCAGGAGCTGTGAGAACATGCACACACATGTGACTGAAGCAGGAGCTGTGAGTGAGAACATGCACACACATGTGACTGAAGCAGGAGCTGTGAGTGAGAACATGCACACACATGTGACTGAAGCAGGAGCTGTGAGTGAGAACATGCACACACATGTGACTGAAGCAGGAGCTGTGGTGAGAACATGCACACACATGTGACTGAAGCAGGAGCTGTGGTGAGAACATGCACACACATGTGACTGAAGCAGGAGCTGTGGTGAGAACATGCACACACATGTGACTGAAGCAGGAGCTGTGAGAATATGCACACACATGTGACTGAAGCAGGAGCTGTGAGAACATGCACACACATGTGACTGAAGCAGGAGCTGTGAGTGAGAACATGCACACACATGTGACTGAAGCAGGAGCTGTGGTGAGAACATGCACACACATGTGACTGAAGCAGGAGCTGTGGTGAGAACATGCACACACATGTGACTGAAGCAGGAGCTGTGGTGAGAACATGCACACACATGTGACTGAAGCAGGAGCTGTGAGAACATGCACACACATGTGTGATTAAATGTGAATATATGATTATATTTCTGTATTTTATCTGCATAACAGTGATATTTTATCTGCATCATTAGTCTAAGAGAAAAACGGGTGTGTGACAAACTGTATTTGATTTGTGAAGGGGTCGTAAAGATGGGCCAAAGAATGTTGCCCCAGGAGGGGGTGTGACAGCCCAGAGGAGTTTGGGTAATGTTTACCCAAGGCTTGATCTCTACGGAAAAATACCAAGTGCCTTGATGTGAGGCTGACCAATGAGAAATGTGACCCGCCTATTCCAGAATATCTAATAAAACCAACCAGCATGGGAAAAAACAGGGTGAGACGCAGGAGGATCACGCAGGCTGCTTACCACAGCTTGCGTGATCAGTCCCCGTGTTTTCTCCCAAGCTTGCCATACAAATGTCTGATGTTTCTGTGTCGTTTCATATTCTAAGTTGAATTGTGTTCTCTATGTGTTAAGGAATAGCATCTGGTGTATGTCTCCATCCCAGGACATTTTCTGGTCCTATCGAGCCGGACGACAAGCAGCCCCTTCGCAGAGATTGACGGGTGAATCGGTGAAAGTCTGTGTGCACAGCAGAAGGAAGTCCACTTTTCCCGTGGCCGCCCATCGCACCTCATTCTCCGCGAGGAGAGCGCGTCGTTTCGAAGCAGCAGGAGAACACAGGCGACAAAGAAGGTCAGACAAACCTTTGTGTGTGAAAGAGTTAGCCATGAAACGTTTTATGCATAGGCTTTATGCAGGAGTTTAGTTACTCGCATAAAGAGGAGTTTAATATTTCTCAGTCAAAAATACAGGAGTTTAATATTTCTCAGTCAAAAAATACAGGAGTTTAATATTTCTCACTGACAAAAAATACAGGAGTTTAATATTTCTCACTGACAAAAAATACAGGAGTTTAATATTTCTCACTGACAAAAAAATACAGGAGTTTAATAATTACTCATTAAATAAAATACAGGAGTTTAATATTTACTCATTAAATAAAATACAGGAGTTTAATATTTACTCATTAAAAAAAAATACAGGAGTTTAATATTTACTCATTAAAAAAGAAAAATATTGGTTGGCTTTGTGTAGATAAGTTCTCACATAAAGGAGTTAAATTGCTCACCACGAGTTAAGTTTCTCACCGAAAGAAAGTTATGAAGCCTTATGCCGAGTTGTTACTGACATAAAGATGAGTGAATGTAAGCGCCGTGCACGAGCGAAGTAAGTAAGAGAGAAGTGTGAATGTGTGAATGAGGATTAATAAGTGATTAACTAACAAGTGTGAATCACAATTAATCACACAAGGGTCACAAGGCGTTATTCTGAGAGATCTGCAGTCACGGGTGAATCTTAAACACCACGTTTATGTCCGGAGAAATCTAATAAGGAATTTTCTCTAGAAGCTTGACATTGACCGTGACTGTAAAGCAAGTAGCATTTCTCTCAGACGACCGAGACCACATAATGCCAGAATTATCACCCCGAACTGTAAAAAGACAAAGGAAAAGTCATAAGAGGATTTTGGAGGGAGACTTCCAGCATGCTCAGATGACGTGGCAGAGAGGGGGAGATAAGGGGGGTCAACAAGGCAGGAGAATGGGGAGAAAGCAGCTCAGAGGACGCTCTGAACGGGAATGAATAAGTAAAACTAAACTTAGCTGGTTTTAAATTTTAGTCTGTAGAACAAATTTAGGGTTTTTGTTTGATTGACAACAATCAATTATAAAGATTGTATTAAACTTGATAAGAGATAAAGATGAATTCAGATTTTTATTAGATGGTCAATATTTTTGGGGAATGTGATCACAGACAAGACACTTCCTGCCCCCGACATAGAAGACAAAAGTTGTGTTTTGTTTTTTGAGTGCACAGAACAAAGCTACGTTTTGTTTTGTTTTATTTTTGGACTTGACGAAAATTATCTTTTTGGACTTAATGCATGACTAGATGAAAGTACAGGACGAAAAGACAGAAGTGTTTTTAAATTTAGGATCAAATGCAGGCACAGGCCTGGAAGTGATAATGTGGGTAAATTAGTGACTACTGATGTTTTTGGACATAGGAGTAGAACGGGCAGTAAGTAAAGTGATAGTAAAAGTATATCAGTAACTTATTTATTTGTATTATCATGAGGAAACCTCGTATTGCAATGTAGACGTAAGTGAGGGAATAAGTTAAATAGTGACGTCTAATGCCGTCCAAGACATGAATGGGTCATTAACTAAAGCAATTGACGCAGAAGTGGGGGGACATGGGAGGACACCAAGTCATAAAAGATAGTCAGAGATAAGGGGCTATTGACTGGCAAAGAATCTGGAGGACTCAGGATGGAGCAGATGTTGTTATCTTTACGGATCACAGGGACACCAAGAGGTTACACCTCAGGGGGGGTTGACTGATGAGTAATAGGAAAAGTTAACATTAACAGAGAAAGAAATAAGACAATATCATCTAAAATTAGACGCTATAGAAGTTATGAAAACCAGTGATAACAGGACTTAAACATTATAGGACTCAGGACGGAGGCAAGAGATGGTTAGACTACAAGAAAGAGAGAAAGTAAAAGCAGGTTACAAGTGAGGGTAAGAGTAAGTGGCAAGAGAGAAAGAAAAAGCAGGTTTAGAAATTTGGAAATGGGTGTTTCCTCCGTTACGAGAGAGATCCAGAGAGAAACAGAGAAGGCGACAGAGAGGAAGACAGAGAGGAAGACAGAGGGAAACAGAGGGGAAGACAGAGAGGAAGATGAGAGACAAAGAAAAGACAAAGAAAGTAGGCAGCAAGGGGAAAAACAGGTTGATAAAAGAGATGTGCCTTATGGACAAGGGGAAGGTTTAGAATCATTTTGATTTTAATACACATATAGACTTGTTAGAACAAACTAATACACAATGTTTGTAAAGCACCACATGAGCAGGTGTGAGAGATTGAGTTTGAAACTCACCTGAAGCACATATTACATTAGATGGGTGACCTTATGCAGGCCACACCCACAGAGGAGATGTGAAATTTGATGTTAATACTCTAAGTTGTGAACTGACCCTTAAGGCCAGCTCAACGGGGGAATTAGTGAGATAATTATTATTGTTTGATGTATTTGAATCACACACACACACACACACACACACACACACACACGTGACTGAAGCAGGAGCTGTGATGAGAACATGCACACACATGTGACTCGTCTGTCCCCTGCCCACAAATGCTGAGAGAAATACACTTAAGATCAAAAATGTTATTTAGTACATGTAAATAATCGAGCCTTATACTTTATACTTTATACTTGTCACTGCATCGTGAATAAGTGACACTATCAAAATTATATTCAATATTCAATATTAATATGAAATGTTAAATATAAACTGCACAGACATTATGTAAACATGACAGACACACTGTACAGGAAGAGCCAGAGCCTCTACCTCCTGAGGAGGCTCAGGTCTTTTGGAGTGACAGGGCCACTCCTGACAGGGCCACTCCTGAAGACCTTCTCTGACTCTGTGGTGCATCAGCTCCTGTAGGTGTGGCCTGCTGGAGCAGCAGCATCACAGAGAGGGAGAGGAGGAGGCTGGACAAAGCTCCGTCCTGGGCTGTGCTCTGGACTCGGTGCAGGAGGTGGAGGACAGAAGGGTCCTGGCTAAACTCACATCTATGCTGGACCATGAGTGTCGCCCCCTGCAGGACACTCTGTCCACTCTGGAGAGCTGCTTCAGTAACTGATCCACCCTTGCTGTGTGAAGGAGACGTTTCACAGTCTGTCCTTCTGCTGCTGTCAGACTGTAAAACAAACACTGTTATAACCATGTGCAATACTGACTTAATCATGTGCAATACTGACATAACCATGTGCAATACTGACTTAATCATGTGCAATACTGACATAACCATGTGCAATACTGACTTAATCATGTGCAATACTGACATAACCATGTGCAATACTGACTTAACCACACGCAATAATGTCATATTCATGTGCTCCTGAAACTGCTGCGCTATTTGACCGCGCCAGGTTAGGGTCAGGGTTAAGGTTAGGGTTAAGGTCAGGGTCAGGGTTAGGGTTAGGGTTAGGGTTAAGGTTAGGGTCAGGGTTAGGGTTAAGGTTAGGGTCAGGGTTAGGGTTAGGGTTAAGGTTAAGGTTAGGGTCAGGGTTAGGGTTAAGGTTAGGGTCAGGGTTAGGGTCAGGGTTAGGGTTAGGGTTAGGGTTAGGGTTAAGGTTAGGGTCAGGGTTAGGGTTAAGGTTAGGGTCAGCGTTAGGGTCAGGGTTAGGGTCAGGGTTAGCCATGAGGATATTTGACCGCGCCGCGGCTCTGCAGCCACGGCCATTATTATTATTTTGTCCTTTGTTATCTTATTTTTTATTTTTTATCTTATTTTATCTTTTCATTTTTTTTTCTCTATTCCTTATTATGAATATGAGAGGTTCTGTCCATAGAGTTTTGTTTATAAGAGTTTTTTCTATTAAGGGTGTTTTTTAAAACTTCCTTTAAGTTATCTGTTCCTTTCTTCTGTATCTACTCGTGTTGCAACAACGAAATTTCCCCATTGTGTGGACAAATAAAGGCTTATTTTATCTTATGTTTCCACTTTTACAAAGTGCTTACATAATTGTGTCCACTAGATGTCAGTGTAACACCACCATTAAAACTAACCAACTCCTCAAAGACTCACAATCCAGTTCTTTTGGAGTTTCTTTCCTAAGACACTTCATGAGCTTCTATAATATAAAGTACAGCAGTTAATGGGACAAATATATAATATAATATAAAAAACATAACGACTAAACAGACCAAAATACTTCTAATTTACAAGTCAATCACAAAATGTCCCTTTGCGTTTCAACTACATTAAATGACCAGTGTTATCACCGCGGTAACACTGGTCCTGCTCAACACACTTGCACCGCTCTTGTGACTTATTTGGGGGAAAGTGTTGTTTCACTGCAGTTTTAAACCAGGCCATGGCGCTCCCCCCGGGCCCTGGGGCCCCCGGGCTCTGCCACCGTCCCATGTAAACAAGTGTTTATTAGCAGCCACATTAGTTTCCCTTCTCTTACTCTTCAATATTTCATCCATTTAGGCTCAATATAAACAGCAGTTGGATTTTCAATCTGTAGAAATATGCAGCGACGGAATTAAACTGAACGTTAAAATCATATAAATTTAAAGGTTTTGTCTTCATGTTATGAAATGTGCATAACTTTTATCACAGAATAGATAATATTGTGAGAGTAAACTGCCAAATGAGGGTATAAAGTAGCGCTGGGAGTATTGGTATTGAAGTATCGATACAGCTGATATTCTGAGTAAAACCCGGGTATCGATGATACTGTCACACAAATATGAATAATGCATTAATATGTGTGAATAATCGGGCTTTATAGGAGCCATTTCTTCATTGTTTCCTTCACCAGCGGCTCATGTTTGCTCTGTTTGACCTTTACTGCACTGGTCCTCAAACTTTACACACCAAGTACTACCTAAAGAAATATTTGGCCTTGCGAGTACATCAGAGTACATTAGAGTACATCAGAGTACATCAGAGTACACCAGAGTACATCAGAGTACACCAGAGTACATCAGAGTACACCAGAGTACACCAGAGTACATCAGAGTACATTAGAGTACATCAGAGTACATCAGAGTACACCAGAGTACATCAGAGTACATTAGAGTACATCAGAGTACATCAGAGTACACCAGAGTACATCAGAGTACACCAGAGTACGTCAGAGTACATCAGAGTACACCAGAGTACACCAGAGTACACCAGAGTACATTAGAGTACATCAGAGTACATCAGAGTACATCAGAGTACATTAGAGTACATCAGAGTACACCAGAGTACATCAGAGTACATCAGAGTACATCAGAGTACATCAGAGTACATCAGAGTACATTAGAGTACACCAGAGTACATCAGAGTACATCAGAGTACACCAGAGTACGTCAGAGTACATCAGAGTACACCAGAGTACACCAGAGTACACCAGAGTACATTAGAGTACACCAGAGTACATCAGAGTACATCAGAGTACATCAGAGTACATTAGAGTACACCAGAGTACATCAGAGTACACCAGAGTACATTAGAGTACATCAGAGTACACCAGAGTACACCAGAGTACATTAGAGTACATTAGAGTACACCAGAGTACATCAGAGTACACCAGAGTACATTAGAGTACATTAGAGTACATCAGAGTACATCAGAGTACATCAGAGTACATTAGAGTACACCAGAGTACATCAGAGTACATCAGAGTACATCAGAGTACATTAGAGTACACCAGAGTACATCAGAGTACACCAGAGTACATTAGAGTACATTAGAGTACACCAGAGTACATCAGAGTACATCAGAGTACATCAGAGTACATCAGAGTACATTAGAGTACATCAGAGTACACCAGAGTACACCAGAGTACATTAGAGTACATCAGAGTACATCAGAGTACATCAGAGTACATTAGAGTACATCAGAGTACACCAGAGTACATCAGAGTACATCAGAGTACATCAGAGTACACCAGAGTACATTAGAGTACATCAGAGTACATCAGAGTACATCAGAGTACATTAGAGTACATCAGAGTACACCAGAGTACACCAGAGTACATTAGAGTACATCAGAGTACATCAGAGTACATCAGAGTACACCAGAGTACACCAGAGTACATCAGAGTACACCAGAGTACACCAGAGTACATTAGAGTACATCAGAGTACATCAGAGTACATCAGAGTACATTAGAGTACATCAGAGTACACCAGAGTACACCAGAGTACATTAGAGTACACCAGAGTACATTAGAGTACATCAGAGTACATCAGAGTACATCAGAGTACACCAGAGTACATCAGAGTACATCAGAGTACACCAGAGTACACCAGAGTACATTAGAGTACATCAGAGTACACCAGAGTACACCATAGTACATTAGAGTACATCAGAGTACATCAGAGTACATCAGAGTACATCAGAGTACATTAGAGTACATCAGAGTACACCAGAGTACACCAGAGTACATTAGAGTACATCAGAGTACATCAGAGTACATCAGAGTACATCAGAGTACACCAGAGTACACCAGAGTACATTAGAGTACATCAGAGTACACCAGAGTACACCAGAGTACATTAGAGTACATCAGAGTACATCAGAGTACACCAGAGTACACCAGAGTACATTAGAGTACATCAGAGTACACCAGAGTACACCAGAGTACATTAGAGTACATCAGAGTACATCAGAGTACATCAGAGTACATCAGAGTACATTAGAGTACATCAGAGTACACCAGAGTACACCAGAGTACATTAGAGTACATCAGAGTACACCAGAGTATACCAGAGTACATTAGAGTACATCAGAGTACATCAGAGTACATCAGAGTACATTAGAGTACATCAGAGTACACCAGAGTACACCAGAGTACATTAGAGTACATCAGAGTACACCAGAGTACACCAGAGTACATTAGAGTACATCAGAGTACATCAGAGTACATCAGAGTACATCAGAGTACATCAGAGCCGCTCTATAACTACTATAACTACACTTTCTATTGCTTACAGTATTAATATAAGCACTGGTATGAGATAATATTGTTCTTATGCTTTACTAGGTCTAAACGAGGACTAAAATGTGAATTAAACTAACTCTAAAGTAAATAATTGAAGTCCTTCTCTCTGTGTACCACCTGAAGGAGCTCAGATTGAGAAACACTGCTTTAGAGCCAATTTAAACCTCTTTTTCTTTTCTTTTTTACACATATTTGTCTTGAAACACCTTCACCCATAAAGTTAGATCTGTATCGAGTATTGAAAGTGTGCTATCGTCCAGCTCTAAGAGACATTTCTGCACTTTTTAGGGTAATTTAAGTATTGTCATTTCTGATTTGACTGATTTAAGACAAATTTTTACTGATTTGACTGATTGTAAGACAAATTTTTACTGATTTGACTGATTGTAAGACAAATTTTTACTAATTTGACTGATTGTAAGACAAATTTTTACTAATTTGACTGTTTTAAAGACAAATTTTTACTGATTTGACTGATTGTAAGAGAAATTTTTACTAATTTGACTGATTTAAAGACACATTTTTACTGATTTGACTGTTTTTAAGACACATTTTTACTGATTTGACTGTTTTAAAGACACATTTTTACTGATTTGACTGATTTAAAGACACATTTTTACTGATTTAAATACAAGTTTTTGCACATTTGCGTTGGATTGACATAATGTGGTCTGGATATCATTGTCAGGATGCTACAACATATATATTTATAGTAGTTGAACAGTTCATATCTCCTGTAGGTGTATAAAATACACACTACTACATGAACTGAACGGTCATTGGGGGGAAAAACAACAGTAAATGTAATACTGTTGTTATCAGATGCAAAGCGCTTCATTCCTCGCTCGCACAACAACACGATGGCAGAAACATGGCGGCGTCCAGACAGTGTGATTGCACGTTGATTAATATGAGCCGCAGAATGGACAGTTATTGTTCGGGGCCTCGCTGGATCACTAAAGGGCCCTTATATTGCCAGAAGCATGTCAGAAAGCTTAGGGGCTCATAACGCACATGCTGGTCTTTCAGTCATGCAGCGTTAAACGCAGCTCTGCCTCCCCCTTGTGGCTACTTTAATTTAATACAGGAGCACTTGATGCACCCGCCGCAGTCTCTCCCCTGACTCTTTCCAGCACAATGAGGAATACATATCTGTGGATGCAGAGGAGATGTTCAGTGCTGTTGTCCCGGTTCTGAGCGTGGAGCTTCCCGGACCCTCGCGTGTTATTATCCTGGGTGATTTTAATAAGGGGGGAAATCTCAGCCATGAACGACCAAAGTGTAGACGGTTTATTAACCAGAGATGGAACAGGTTTAGGGCGAGATATTTACATCTGACTAGCAACGTCTGAGCTCTCACAAACCCTCAGGGCCTCGACTAGTCACATATTCACATGTTTTCACAAGTGTTATCGTCTTAAAGTGCCATAAGGTTACGCACAAAGCTCTTTATTACAAGTTTGTGTTTATAACAGGTCATGATGACAGTGCAGCGTCTGACTGTTGAAGTGCTGCTGCTGCTAATGCTAATGCTAATGCTAATGCTGCTGCTGCTGCTGCTGCTGCTGCTGCTGCTGCTGCTGCTGAAGCTGCTGCTGCTGCTGCTGCTGCTGCTGGTGCTGGTGCCGCTGCTGGTGCTGCTGCTGCTGCTGCTGCTTCTGAAGCTGCTGCTGCTGCTGGTGCTGCTGTTGCTGCTGGTGCTGCTGCTGCTGCTGCTGCTTCTGAAGCTGCTGCTGCTGCTGCTGCTGCTGCTGCTGAAGCTGCTGCTGCTGCTGCTGCTGCTGCTGCTGCTGCTTCTGAAGCTGCTGCTGCTGCTGGTGCTGCTGCTGCTGTTGTTGCTGCTGCTGCTGCTGCTGCTGCTGCTGCTTCTGAAGCTGCTGCTGCTGCTGTTGCTGCTGGTGCTGCTGCTGCTGCTGCTGCTTCTGAAGCTGCTGCTGCTGCTGCTGCTGCTGCTTCTGAAGCTGCAGCTGCTGCTGCTGCTGCTGCTGCTGCTGCTGCTGCTGCTGGTGCTGCTGCTGGTGCTACTGGTGCTACTGCTGCTGCTGCAGAAAACAAGTCTTTTAAAGCAGCTTTAAAGTGCATTTGACCGATTGAAATGAAAAATGACTTGGGTCTTATTGGATTTTTGTGAATTGATGAAGTAAATGAGAAGGAGAGAATCTTTTTTAGAACTTCTGCCACTGGACTCTGTAAAACTACCAAAGTAATAACTTTAGAAACAAGAAAAGCTGATATATGCATTTCAATGAATAAAAAATCAATACAAAATGTAATAGAAAATAATAATAATAATAATAAATGATCAATAAATAAAATAAATAAATAAATGAATAAAAAATCAAATCAAATCAAATCTGCATGTGGATCCTGTTGGAGGAGCTCTAAGAGTCTGGTTCATGAGGTTAGTGTTTAGTGAAGTGGGTTGTTATGGTGATGGCCAAACACTACACTCTTCCTCACCAACTCCTCCTATTGGTCATCCTCGGTCATACTCCGCGGTTTATTTAACTTTACAATGAAGTGAGAACTTTCTGACTTTATTTACCACACAAGAACTGTGGTCAAAAAATATGTTCCCCAGCACCTATGTTCCCTGTCGGTACCTATGTTCTCCGGTACCTATGTTCCCCGGTACCTATGTTCTCCGGTACCTATGTTCCCCAGCACCTATGTTCCCTGTCGGTACCTATGTTCTCCGGTACCTATGTTCCCCGGCACCTATGTTCCCCGTCGGTACCTATGTTCTCCGGTACCTATGTTCTCCGGTACCTATGTTCTCCGGTACCTATGTTCCCCGGCACCTATGTTCCCCGTCGGTACCTATGTTCTCCGGTACCTATGTTCCCCAGTACCTATGTTCCCCGGTACCTATGTTCCCCAGTACCTATGTTCCCCAGTACCTATTTTCTCCGGTACCTATGTTCTCCGGTACCTATGTTCCCCAGTACCTATGTTCCCTGGCACCTATGTTCCCGGTCGGCACCTATGTTGTCCGGCACCTATGTTCCCCGTCGGTACCTATGTTGTCCGGCACCTATGTTCCCCGTCGGTACCTATGTTGTCCGGCACCTATGTTCCCCGTCGGTACCTATGTTGTCCGGCACCTATGTTCCCCGTCGGTACCTATGTTGTCCGGCACCTATGTTCCCCGTCGGTACCTATGTTGTCCGGCACCTATGTTCCCCGTCGGTACCTATGTTGTCCTGTACCTATGTTCCCCGGTACCTATGTATGTACCTACACACGTAGAAACCTTTCATTTGTCAAAAGTGCAGCAAACAACTCACAAAAGTCCACTCGTGTTCACCCGACTGCACCACAAGCTCTTATATCAAACACCACGAGCTCGTATATCAAACATTTCCATTATTTTTGTTGCTCTTACTAATTCCTCTCATCTCCATATCACAGCGTTTTTAAAAAAAAGCATTCAGCGACTTCTAAAAATCCCCCGGCAAGTGGCTCGCTCCCATATTCCGAAAGATCAAATAAAAACACTCTTATTGCCGCTCTCCCGAGACGCCGCGGCAGGATCTAATATTTACTTGTCATTAATTTTGTTGTCCGTGCTTAATCAAACAAATACCTTATGAAATTGTATTTAGGGATTTGTTATTTGTTCAAGAGATATTTGCCTTTGTTCTTGCGCGGTTTTGTCATGCTCCCAGACATTACTGAAGTGTCTATGTCGCGCTGGAGGAAAAAAAAGGCGGGGGCCCATATTTGGTGTAAATCTTAGAGGCGGATAGGACAATAGAGCATGTGCGGATTAGGCCTATTTAATAATACCAGCACAAAGGCACTCTGTTCTTTTTAAATCTTTACGGGATTTCATAACGCGTGTGAATGGGCGTGCGCGCGGGGGCCGTACGCGCACCGCTCCGTCAATACCACTCCACACATCCCTGCTTCCTTTCCCATTGTAATTCCTTTAATTAAAGTGATTTTATTCACAGGCACACAGCTGGCACCGGCTACTTTTCCATTAGCCATCTGAGTGGACGGCTCGTTCGCTGGCGGGCGCTCTGGGGCGACTTCCTATGGCGCGCACAATACTATTTTCATCTCCCAGCTGAGTTTGTTGTGTGTTTTGAATTTATTAATCATTGATTTTAATGCGCCGCCTCTTGACAGTGGCGGCTACGCGCGCATTAATTAATTCCCCGCTTCCCAGTGCCTTACAAAATGGCATTTAAGAAACAATGAGAGGTCGGCCGGCGTTTCCTCTGACCTATAAATGGAACGCGTCAAAAAAAAAAAAGAAAAGAGAGAGAGAAGCAAAATGTCAAAATTTGCTTTTATTTGTTCTTCTCTCGTGGATGTTATTGCCGCCGTCTTTTCTGATTTCTTCGCCGAGGTTATTTTAGGTCTATTGAAAGAACGCGTAAATACACTCGTGTCACCTTTAATATCCCGCCGCGCGTCAGTTCGGGGGAAAGGCTTGCTTGAAATGCAATAATGTGTCTTTTGTCGAGCGGCGTTTCCCCCTCCGCTCGGGCTGCTTTGCATAGCGCATCTGCCGCCGAGCACTCGCAAAGCAACTGCGGGTCTTAAGTTGGGGATAAAGGTGCGTCGCCGCCGACAATAGGTACTCCTGTGTTTATCCTTTGAGGTCTCAAACAACTATGTGTACAAAGATTTGCCTGGCGCGAATTGGAAATAGAAAGAGACGGCAGATTAGATCTCAAATTAAGCATATGGTGCCGGGGATTTGAACGGGAGTTGGGATTTGAATGCGTTTGTGGAACTATACTCTCTCTCTTTAAAAAAATAAAATATTTATCGAGCAAGACCCTGCATTGTTCATCCATTTAAATGAGTGACTGGTCGCTTGTGTTTGAAGAGATAAAAGCGCGCTCCTGTAATCCTTATTGACACTTTCGGGATGCTTAAAGACAGCTATGGCTAAGTCGCTCGCGGTTTGCCCCCCGCCAAACGCCTCCTCATCCCCCATTCACGCCGCGTCGTTTAAAGCTAAAGATTTCCTGACAGATTGCTTTCAACGGATTGATCGGCACGTGTAGCAAGCAACTTGCCCGACTGCGTTTTTAAAAAAAATGTATTTACTTTTTCCGCGCTTGTGCTAAAGTGTGCTAAAGTGCGCCGCCCCTCGAACCGTACGCGGGGCGCTTATCGTAGCCTTCAAAACGACTTAAAAAAACACAGCAAACAGTCATAACCTGGTGGGAAAAAAGGAGGAAAAAAAGCCCCCGTTGAGCTCTGGCAACAAAACGGCAAACAGTGCTGACAGCTGCAGAAGATAATGCACTCTCTCGCTGGCGTCGCGGCTCACCTCTATCGTTCCCCCGAAAGCCGTTGTGGCGGGAGAAAAGTGAAGAGATACTCGGCAGACGCACACTCGCTTTAAATTTGACAGGAAGAGCGTACGACTTTTACAGACGCAGAGGGGAAAGGTGGAGCTTTTTTGAGGTGTATTTGGAGAAACCGGATGAAGTTACAAGTGTCACGATACCGCGGTTTCAAACACTCGATGTTCGACGCCAGTTTCGATACCGAGAGATGATGAAAATGCCACGTTCAGCGCAAAATAATCACAGTTTCCTTGATGTTATTGTGCTTCTGGCAGCCTAAATCGAGACTTTGGTAAAACAACTCGGGGAAAAAGCCAAACATTTTCCGATCTATGTCCTTTTTTTTAATGGGTTTAGCTTCAATGCTAGTTTTTGTCAGTTCATTTAAAGCGCCCCCTAGTGGTCGGACGACTCATTGAACTAAAATGCACTGAAGATAAATTTTGTTTGAATTTTAGTTTACCCCAGAATAGCACAATTTTTTAGGTTTATCATTTCACTTCCTGTTTGAAATTGATGACATCACACTAGGAAATTACCAAGCAAACACTGGGCAAAAACTCACTTTTTTAAAATGAAAATATATGAGAGCGACATTATTTTGTTGAATTAACGATTAGAGCGTCAAAAAAGTAGTTTATTTTGTGTAAATTATGTATAAACTTTGACTGGACTGAGTGTCCCTTGTGTGATGTCACTTCCTGTCATTTTTCTACAGATTTTTTGACTTTTCTCCACAAATACTTTCTCGATTGGTGTAAAACTAAAATTTATATGTACAAGTATAAATACACCAAGTAAAGTCAAAATTAGAAAATGGTCAAAATCTGTCATAGGCACTTTAACATTTATTTTCCTACTTTTATTTTTTGAACAACCCCAAAGATGCACACTGCCGTACCTGCCGTACCTGCCGGACCGATGACCCAAAATAATATCAAATTGCCATTGTAAATACGTAACCTTAAAAGAACTCACTGTATAAAGGAGAAAACATTCATACTTCCGTAACAGCTGGAGGCTCAGAGCAAATCCCTGCTCCCCGAAAGTCCATCCTGTGAGTGGAACATCTGGCACAAACGGCACACAAAGATTAGATGTAGTTTATAGCATAAGACACACATTATATTGTGTAATGACCAGTTAAAGCCAGTTGGTCACAAACGCCTCGGCCATAAATTCATGTGAGGAATTCAAACCGCAAAACCAGTGGTGTGTGGTGCGGTGTCTAATGACCGATTGTATGTTTATGTTTTAGAACTTTCTGTCACATGTAAGGTACTATGTGATGAATATGTATATAATATATGTATAACTCTCTGATGTGAAAATGTTTGGTCGATTTCAAAGTAGACAACGATGACCTCATTATATAGAATGCAATTGGCAAAAGTGAAGTCATTTATCAAGTCGAACCTGGTCATATTGTCATGTTCTTCTTCTTCTCTGGTGTTTTATGGAAGTTGGTATCAAAGTGTTACATTACCGCCACCTACTGTCGTTGTACGTCTTCTGTAGTTGTACGTCTTCTTTAGTTGTTCGTCTTCTGTAGTCGTACGTCTTCTGTAGTCCTACGTCTTCTTTAGTTGTATGTCTTCTGTAGTTGTACGTCTTCTGTAGCTGTACGTCTTCTGTAGTTTTTCGTCTTCTGTAGTCGTACGTCTTCTGTAGTCCTACGTCTTCTGTAGTTGTACGTCTTCTGTAGTCGTACGTCTTCTGTAGTCGTACGTCTTCTGTAGTTGCTCGTCTTCTGTAGTTGTTCGTCTTCTGTAGTTGTACGTCTTCTGTAGTTGTACGTCTTCTTTAGTTGTACGTCTTCTGTAGTTGTACGTCTTCTTTAGTTATAGGTCTTCTGTAGCTGTACGTCTTCTGTAGCTGTACGTCTTCTGTAGTTGTACGTCTTCTTTAGTTGTATGTCTTCTGTAGTTGTACGTCTTCTGTAGCTGTACGTCTTCTGTAGTTGTACGTCTTCTGTAGTTGTACGTCTTCTGTAGTTGTACGTCTTCTGTAGCTGTACGTCTTCTGTAGTTGTACGTCTTCTGTAGCTGTACGTCTTCTGTAGTTGTACGTATTCTGTAGTAGTACGTCTTCTGTAGTCGTACGTCTTCTGTAGTTGTACGTCTTCTGTAGCTGTACGTCTTCTGTAGCTGTACCTCTTCTGTAGTCGTACGTCTTCTGTAGTTGTACTTCTTCTGTAGCTGTACGTCTTCTGTAGCTGTACGTCTTCTGTAGTTGTACGTCTTCTGTAGCTGTACGTCTTCTGTAGTTGTACGTCTTCTGTAGTTGTACGTCTTCTGTAGCTGTACCTCTTCTGTAGTCGTACGTCTTCTGTAGTTGTACTTCTTCTGTAGCTGTACGTCTTCTGTAGTTGTATGTCTTCTGTAGTCGTACGTCTTCTGTAGTTGTACGTCTTCTGTAGCTGTACGTCTTCTGTAGTTGTACGTCTTCTGTAGTTGTACGTCTTCTGTAGTTGTACGTATTCTGTAGTTGTACGTCTTCTGTAGTTGTACGTCTTCTGTAGTTGTACGTATTCTGTAGTTGTACGTCTTCTGTAGTTGTACGTCTTCTGTCGTTGTACGTCTTCTGTAGTTGTACGTCTTCTGTAGTTGTACGTCTTCTGTAGCTGTACGTCTTCTGTAGCTGTACGTCTTCTGTAGTTGCACGTCTTCTGTAGTTGTACGTCTTCTGTAGTTGTACGTCTACTGTAGTTGCACGTCTTCTGTAGTTGTACGTATTCTGTAGTTGTACGTCTTCTGTAGTTGTACGTCTTCTGTCGTTGTACGTCTTCTGTAGCTGTACGTCTTCTGTAGCTGTACGTCTTCTGTAGTTGCACGTCTTCTGTAGTTGTACGTCTTCTGTAGTTGTACGTCTTCTGTAGTTGTACGTCTACTGTAGTTGCACGTCTTCTGTAGTTGTACCTCTTCTGTAGTTGCACGTCTTCTGTAGTTGCACGTCTTCTGTAGTTGTACGTCATCTGTATCTGTACGTCTTCAAAGCACGTGCTCCACGCCACACCGTCAAAAAATGAATGAAAAGAAAGAAAGAAAAGAAAGAAAAAGAGAGAGGGATAGAGAAGGAGAGCGAGCATATTGTCATCATCTGTGATCGTTTGTGTTGATTTTAGCGTTGAAGGGACAAACCGGTGCAAGATGCTACTTGGGGCCCTTAGTTTTACCACAATTCTCACCAGACTTCAAAATGACCTACATCAGAGATTCCCAAACTCATATGAACAAGAAATGTTTGATCTTCACCTGTCGACATGAAGGCAGAAGAAGTTGTTTTAATTTACATAGCGGGGTAATATGTATAACAAAGTGCTCAGCAACAGACATTCGGGGGCCTCCTGGTGGCTAGTGGGCCCTGTGCATTTGAGCATTTGAATACGAGGACGCGTGCAGGCGAAGCAATAACATCTAAAGAAAAGCAGACCTCCACCGGGAAAGTCGCACGGTGGAGCTATCTTCTTACAGTGTCTCTAGTTTAAATAAAACACTCCCATCCAGTCTGACACGTTCAGGCAGACGTGTCATGAGAAAGAGCAGTCTAGTCCCGCCCTTTAGAGTAGTCTAGTCCCGCCCTTTAGAGCAGTCTAGTCCCGCCCTTTAGAGTAGTCTAGTCCCGTCCTTTAGAGCAGTCTAGTCCCGCCCTTTAGAGCAGTCTAGTCCCGCCCTTTAGAGTAGTCTAGTCCCGTCCTTTAGAGCAGTCTAGTCCCGCCCTTTAGAGCAGTCTAGTCCCGCCCTTTAGAGTAGTCTAGTCCCGCCCTTTAGAGTAGTCTAGTCCCGCCCTTTAGAGCAGTCTAGTCCCGTCCTTTAGAGCAGTCTAGTCCCGCCCTTTAGAGCAGTCTAGTCCCGCCCTTTAGAGTAGTCTAGTCCCGTCCTTTAGAGCAGTCTAGTCCCGCCCTTTAGAGCAGTCTAGTCCCGCCCTTTAGAGTAGTCTAGTCCCGCCCTTTAGAGCAGTCTAGTCCCGCCCTTTAGAGTAGTCTAGTCCCGCCCTTTAGAGCAGTCTAGTCCCTCCCTTTAGAGCAGTCTAGTCCCGTCCTTTAGAGCAGTCTAGTCCCGCCCTTTAGAGCAGTCTAGTCCCGCCCTTTAGAGCAGTCTAGTCCTGCCCTTTAGAGCAGTCTAGTCCCGCCCTTTAGAGCAGTCTAGTCCCTCCCTTTAGAGCAGTCTAGTCCCGCCCTTTAAAGCAGTCTTGTCCCGCCCTTTAGAGCAGTCTAGTCCCTCCATTTAGAGTAGTCTAGTCCCGCCCTTTAGAGCAGTCTAGTCCCGCCCTTTCGAGCAGTCTAGTCCCGCCCTTTAGAGCAGTCTAGTCCCTCTCTTTAGAGCAATCTAGTCCCTCCCTTTAGAGCAGTCTAGTCCCTCCCTTTAGAGCAATCTAGTCCCTCCCTTTAGAGTAGTCTAGTCCCTCCCTTTAAAGCAGTCTCTCCCTTTAGAGCAGTCTAGTCCCTCCCTTTAAAGCAGTCTCTCCCTTTTGATCAGTCTAGTCCCTCCCTTCAGAGCAGTCTAGTTCCTCCCTTTAGAGCAGTCTAGTCTAGTCCCTCCCCTTAGAGCAGTCTAGTCCCTCCCTTTAGGCTTTAACTTAGCGCACCTTTGAACCCTTGGGGGCTGTCCACCCTTTCCCCCTCCCTCCCTCGTCCTCCTGCTCTACCGTGCGCTCACAAACCGAGGGAGATCCATCGATCCATCCCGGGCGATCGTTCAGCCGCGCGCAGGCCCCGCCCCCTGCCTCACATTGTTTTTTATCTCATCTCTCAACCCTGTTGCCATGGCACTGGAGATGGCACTTCAACCCTTGTGCTTAATGATCTCTTGGATGATAGCCTACTTGTCAAGCATTCATGCAACGCTCTGTTCAAGACACAGAGGGATGAGCGGAGGAGGGAGGGCCCCGCTTATTTGATTGTGTCGCTCAGCTTAAAGGGACATTGTGTGATGAATTCCCCTTAAATCAGGAGAGTTTACAGTCAGAGTTCACTATCGCTCTCTAAAAAAAAGGACTTTATATCAAGAAACACATGGCTATACTTGGCATTTTACATCAGGACGACCCACACGATGGTCGGAAAAATAACTCTAACAATGAATTTTTAATAAAGGTTTGTTTATGACGAGATGGGATGTGTTTGTGAGTGATTAGCAGCATCGGATAGCGACATGAGGCTTTGTTTGTGTATTATTAGCCCTGTCTAGATGTGTGTCCTTGAGCAAGACACTTCCTGCCCACCTCTGTGAATGTTTGAGCTCAGTTGAAGCTCTATTATCTTTAGTTACTGTGTGTTAAAGGTGCATTATGTAACTTTTCTGGTAACTGTCTTTCAGTGTATGGTATAAACTTATGTATCGTCCATTAATTCAAATAAACAGGCGCTTTTGATGCAATAAAATGAATAAAAACCATATTCTAGGCAAAATAACATCTCCAAAAACACTACATGCTCCTTTAATTATATGTTCAAACTCGAGAGGGAGGATTTAGTTCTTGCATCCTCGTCATAAGAATAACTAAAGACAAAAAAGAAAGAAAGAAAGAAAATTGCAGCTTTAATTTTTGCATTAGAAAAAAAAAACCTTGGAAATGTTGCAGATTAATGACCATATTAAGTGTTTTAAAACTGTAAAAAAGAACCTCCTGGTCACCGTTCTAACACCACACGCACAACCTTCAAGCCAATTTGTTTCCATTCATTTTTGTTTCTGGAGCATTTAAGCTCCATCCCCCTCTTCTGGCAGTCAAGCAAAGGGCTCAGAGATTACCACTCTCATATAAATAACTGCCATTGATCTGACTAAGAGAATACTCTGTGTCATTACCAAGGCAGAAAATCCTAATTTGGAAATCGGAACACAAAGCAAACTCGGAGCGCGGCGTCGCAATTCATATCCATAATCCGCCATATTGCATGAAATCGGGGGTGTCATGTTACAATGGCTGATTTTAGTCATCGCTGTGATAGAGACAAAGGTAGCGCCCGGAGCCATCGTGTGGCAGTGCTTCTCCGTGAAGGAATGTGTCATTTTATTATGTTTTATCTGGCAACCTCCCCCTGTGCTCGGCTGCCACGGAACGCCTGGGAATCTCAAACGGAGGAAGAAGCCGATATTAAAAAGAAAAAGTACAAATTAGCAGCGAAAGAAATAGGGCGTTCAAATGTACATCCGCCGTTTGTTTAATACAGCCTCGTCTTGCGCTTGAGCTTTTTCCTTTTTTTTTTGTTCTCTTGCGGGTGAAGAAGTCGTGCCTAATCACACATGACTGGAGGGAGATGATGTGTGCAACAATAACCCAACCCCCCCCTCGCGTTATTTAAATATGGATTCAGGCGCCTCACTCAGTCAAAGACATTAGTGACTGCTTATTGATTGAAATTCCTGGAAAAAGAAGAGATATGCCGGCTCGCCATGGCTGGAGATGGAGCGGTTCGATCACATTTGACCTATTATGTGCAGAATGTGCGGAGAAGGAGAAGGACTTGAATTGGCAGGGCAGGTTTTTTTGTATTTTTCCCTCCATGTAACCCGTTATGCCCCGGCGACGGGTGTTTGGATTTCAAGAGGTGTATCAGAGACGGTGTATAGCATTTTGCAATTAGAACGTCAGAAATCAGCTTTGTGAAGTGACGAGGGCGAGTGGAAGTATTAACAAGTAGCGTATTTTCCGGAGTATAAATCGCACCAGCCAAAAAATCCATAATAGAGAAGAAAATAACATATATAAGTCGCACTGGAGTATAAGTTACATTTTTTGGGGAGATTTATTTGATAAAATCCAAGACCAAGAACAAACATTTCCTCTTGAAATGCAGTTTAAAATAATAACAGATGAGAGAACATGGTGAATAGGTGTACGTATGCTAACGCTAACACCTTCAGCTACATGAGGCACAGACAGAACTGTGGTAAGTGTCTGGTATGTTAACGTAACATATGAACAGTTATTCAGATAACTATAGCATAAAGAACATGCTAACAAGTTTACCAAAGCATCAGTTTTACCCCAAATCACTAAATCCACTGAATTCTTCTTCCTCTGTGTCACTTCTAAACAACTCCACAAACTCCAGAGGAAGAGGAAGTGCAGGTTCTTCTTCTGCGTCGCTTAGAGCCTAGAGCGCCCTCTTGTGGTTGCCAGTGTGAAAATAACTAATAATATCACATATAAGTCGCTCTGGAGTATAAGTCAAACCCCGGGCAAAACTATGAAAAAAGGTGCAACTTATAGCACGGAAAATACAGTATTAACCCAGCTTCATTTGCCGTAAGTCACAATGAAAACGCTGCTGTCATCCAGGTCGGTTTCATCGTAAATTGAATTCTGTCAAGTGAACAAAGGTTTTTTTAAATGAGTGAATGCGTATCGCGTCTCATCCAAGTAGTTTCTTCACTTAAGTTAATAAGTTTCTGCGTAGTCACTGCTTTAACTGATTCTCCTTACAGGAAACGACTAGTCTGCATGAGTTTCGGTGCAGTTAGCGCCTCTTTTCAGGCAGATATTCCGGGCAGTGACTCATGGAAGAAGCTACTTGGATGAGCGCTGAAACATATTGACAGTCGACGGAATTCAATCTTCTTTTCCGGAACAGTTAGCCGATAGGTAACTACCTCTACATTGTCTGCTGGAAAGGGAAAGTCACATGGCTGAGGAAAACTGTCCGGGCCCGTGTCACCGGTCCGGCGCCCGGGATCCATCTTCATCTGGGCTCGGCCGGGACAACCACGGAGGATTTCGCTTATCGCGCATGTTTTTTGGCTGTTGGGGAAACTCGCTCTGCCTGAAGGAAACCCAGACAGCTTCTAACTGGGTGCGGAAGTCCCAGATTGTGGGATCTTCTCGCTCATAACAGACGGAATATCCAAATAGCCATGCAGAATATCCAAATCCACTTTTATTTAAATAGCGATTTTTACAAACTGCGCAGAAAGAGCCCGTCCGACTGGATTACCCATAACCCCCTCGCCGTGAGACATGAGTCTTAAACTACTGCATGAATCAAGTTATTAAGGAGTTTTAGTGACTTTGTGAAATCCATAAAGAGGTTTTATCTCTGCCTGTGGCCCGCTGGTTCTCTTTTTCTGCTGGAAAACAAAGCTGCCGGGCCTCGATACCCTTCAACGTTTAGAACCAGAGTCTTTGTCAGGAGGACCAAAAGTGTGCCCGCTTTAGATGTGAGGACGCTCCACACTCCGAAGTTCAAACATAAATGTCTTTTGTGATCTATCTGTGCTGTACGAACTGTGTTTTTAACAGCTTTAAAGGGGAAATGGCTGTTAACTTTGATATATCAGTGTTCCCTCATCATCTTTGTTGTATTTCATTTGATTTGTGCATGTACTGCTCCGCCCACTGCTCTGAACACCTGATTATATATATATTTTTAAATCTGACTCCGGGTTATACATGCAGGGTTAAAGAAATGTTACATAGCCATTTTTCAACAATAGGTAAATGTAAGTGTGCAGCGTGGGTTTGTACAGGATGTGAATGGGATTGTGAAGCTGATTTAGTTTAATATTGCAGTTTACAAATAGCGTAATGTAAAGTCTTGATCTATGTCATAACTTACTACTACCGTATTTTCCGGACTATAAGTTGCACCTTTTTTCATAGTTTGCCCGGGAACTTGCGACTTATACTCCGGAGCAACTTATTAACACATTATTATTTTATTTTGTTGATTATTTTCACACTGACAACCACAAGAGGGCGCTCTAGGCTCTAAGCGTCGCAGAAGAAGAATCTGCACTTCCTCTTCCTCTGGAGTTTGTGGAGTTGTTTAGAAGTGACACAGAGGAAGAAGAATTCAATGGATTTAGTGATTTGGGGTAAAACTGATGCTTTGGTAAACTTGTTAGCATGTTCTTTATGCTATAGTTATCTGAATAACTGTTCATATGTTACGTTAACATACCAGACACTTACCACAGTTCTGTCTGTGCCTCATGTAGCTGAAGGTGTTAGCGTTAGCATACGTACACCTATTCACCATGTTCTCTCATCTGTTATTATTTTAAACTGCATTTCAAGATTAAATGTCTTGGATTTGATCAAATACATTTCCCAAAAAAATGCGACTTATACTCCAGTGCGACTTATATATGTTTTTTTTCTTCTCTATTATGCATTTTTTGGCTGGTGCGACTTATATTCTGGCAAATACAGTAAATACCTGAAAAAAGCATATTATATCCTCTTCGATAATACATAATACTGCTGTAAATGCACCGCTCGCTGTAAACCGCTGCGCGCTACATAACTGCAGCCGTTTTAGACTCTGCCCCGGTCTGACCCGAACAGTAATGCTCCAGAGGAAATGCGGCTAAAGTTAAGTTAAATGTGTTATTTTGATTTCTGGCTCCGAAACCCACATAATGCACCGCCTCTTATGGAATAAAAAGCACATCTATTTTATCCGCTTTCACCTCACTTTGTGCTGAAAGAAGTGTCTCCATACCTCTCCACACTTCCCGTAATGCGATTGTCAGAACGCTTCCTGTGTCATAAATAAGATATTGAAAGACCCAACTGAATTAAACTAAAAGACATAGACAGCGGAGGCAAGGAGGGGTAGTTTCTCTCCCGTTCTTTTAGATCTGTTGTAAACTGAGACTGGAATGGTTTGTCTGGCCAAAGCTTCCGGGCCTTAAACTACTTATTTCACTATAGTTAACAGAATTACAGCATATTCAAGGTTTTGACATTTTTTTCTCCAGCTCTGGTTATAATTTTACCCAGCAACCATACTGGGGAAAAAGGCTAAAATCTGCCTAAATTACGCAATAAAACAAAATAAAATACACAACGGCAAGGCAGGTTTATTTGTAGAGGATGTTCCTATATCAGATTTAAATTGTTTTTCTTTCTGACTTATACAAGTTGTTTTATCATTGTTCATTGTTTTATGTTCGAATCACCAAAGAAAGTTCCTATGTTTGTGAATTCTGTTCATTAATAATGGCAATAAACCTTTTCTGATTGTGGCAATTTGTACACAACAAATGCAGACAGACGTGTTAGATGACATGACAGAAATCACAAAACAATTTAAGACATAAAAGAGAAATAAATCCCAGTCACATGGACAGATAAACAAAACTGTTTTTAGTCTTTATTTGAACATTGTCAGAGTAGAACCTATTTCACATCTTCAGGACTGTTCCAGATTTTAGCTGCATAAAACTGAAACACAGATTCCCCATGTTCAGTCCTGACTCTGGGTGCACGGTGGCAAAGGCGGTTATCGCTCTTGCCTCCCAAGAAGGAGATCATGGGTTTGATTCCCGGACCAGACCAACATCACATGATTTCTCTGGGTGGAGTCTGCATGTTCTCCCCGTGTTACCGTGGGTTCTCTCCAGGTTCTCTGGCTCCTCCCACCGTCCACAGACATGTATGTGTTAGGTAAAAATTGGTGACACTTCATGTATAGGTTGAACAGAAGTGGTCCCAGGACTGACCCTTGGGGCATTCCAGCACAACTACACCTTTATTTTTTTAAATTAAAGTTTAAACAGAAAAATGTGCTCATTGCCTGTAAACTGTCTCTGCAATGTGGATAGAATTTTGTGTTTTGATGATGACATAATTATGTCAATTTGAGTGTCACAGGTTCGTTTTAGCTTCCGTGAAAAAATAATGGCGCATTCGAAAAACTTGTGATTTTTATGTACATCCAGTCCCCAAAGCAGTGGTAGAATATTAACAGTGACCAAACGACAACAATCAAACAAAGTGCGTACAGCAGGGGTGTCCAAACTGTGGCCCGGGGGCCAAATGCGGCCCTCGGACAAATTTTTGTGTCTTGCTAAATTGGCCCAAACAACGAAAAGTAGTTCTCTTTACTGTAAAATTGGAAAAAATCAGACATGTTTATGCTCTTCGAACCTAATATTAATGTTCCAAGTCGTATTAAAGTTGTGGAAGCATCAACACTATGCCCCTCCCCTAGCCCCGCCCCTGCACAATTACACACAGATTATATGTCGTCCATCGCTCCGTGTTTCATGTGATTTCCAACTTGTATTTTCAACGTTTCCTTTCAAACACTCGACAGAAGTATTAACCACAGCCACGATTCCACAAAACAAAGTAATAATGTACTCAACTTGTCACATGCAGTTGCCGTGGCGCCTCAGCAGTGGTCAGAAGGCTCCACCCCCCCCCCCCCTGTGCAGCAGAATGTCATGCATATTAACTGGCCCTGGGCAAATAGAGAATAAATGGGACAGAAATGGAGTAAATGAGATATCTGTCTCTAAGCGAGCGTTTCCCCTCATCAGTGACCAGTCGACTGAGGCCTGATGTCTTTATGACGTGGGCACACACAATTAGCTGACCGAGGCCTCATTGCCCTTTTTTTCCACACACACTGATGTTACCACTCTTTTCTGTTCCAATGCGATGTAATATTATAAGGATTAGAACTGTGATGGCTGCAAAACCACCATCGCCACATCAGATGGGCCCATGCTTCAGGCTTATTTTGTATTTTGTTTGTACTGAACGCAGAATGGTTTATGAAAGTTGAAATCAAAATCTTACATGCTGTTATTTTAAATTAGTGTTCATCTTGCCATTTTACTTGCTTTAAATAACTCTGAGCCGTGTGTTTTAATGCACAGTGGGTAGCACCACTCTACTGCGGCTCATGTGTTCTAGTGTTTATCATTTATTCATGTCTTTTTCACACACTCTGGGTAAAGTTAGGTTTAGGAAGTGTTGATTTGGTCGGATTTAGGGCTTTGGTAAAACACATTCTAGACTCAAACTGTTAAAACCGTGTAATGAACCGTGTAGTGAAATATATGATAACCTTTTATTCTCCAATTAGGCTTAAAAATACTGAATTCATAATGTCAATAAGTTTAAAATTCAGGCTTGGTAACTATTAACTCCTAACTCCCAAATTACCGTAATTTCCGGACGATAAGTTGCACCTTTTTTCAGAGTTTTGACTTATACTTATATTTATACTTATATACTTATACTCCGGAGCGACTTATATGTGATATTGCTTGTTATTTTCACACTTACAACCGCATTTCATACTCCAGTGCGACATATATATATGTTTTTTCCTTCTCTTTAATGCATTTTTTGGCTGGTGCGACTTATAGTCCAGAAAATACGGTACGTCACAAATCATTCTTAATAAACTATTTGTTCAAAAGTATTGTCTCCATGTTTTATTACGGAAAATGATGAGATGTAGTTGCTATCTTGCTAACTAACGATCAATGCAAAAAGACATCTCTTATGTGTGTGTATTTGGGCCTCAGAACTCCTGCCGCGGACACAATAAACGGATAGATTTGGAAAACCGTCCATCATAAACCTCAGACGATCAACGACCCGACTCACATTAGACACTGGACCAAATGGGACTTTTATTTTGATTTAAATGTGGCAAGATTGTGTTTCTTTTGATGTTTAGTTCATGTCTGTTTGAATTGTTTAAATGTTCGCTCTCTGGTCGTGTTCTGTTCAGTGTTTTATGTTCATTCTTTCAAAAAATGGGAAAAAAATCTTTTAAATAAAATTGAAAAAATAGATAAAATACATTACATTAATACATTAAAATAAAATAATAAAATGCTGATCTCATAATTTAGTAAAAATGTCTCTCCAAAATCCCAAATGCTTTCAGGTCTATTGATCTTTTGTTGTTTCGATTAATCGGTTGATAGAGTGCAAAATGTGTATTAGCCGAGAAATCCTTTTATCTAGAAATGTATTTATTTAAAGAGAAGACGTGGAGAGAGTTAACTGAAGACTTTCTATTTTATTTTTGGGTATTTGTATGTAAAAAGGCAGATTAAATGATTCAAAAATTCACTGTGTTTTTTGACCTATAAATACAGTTTCCTCATGTTTATTTCTGCATTTTTCTTTTTTAATGAACCCTGTACAGATGTAGTCTTTTGAAGACAGTTTGAGTCAGATATTTTTTGTATTTAATTTATTTTTTATTTTGGTCAGGACATTGCATTTAATGAATTCATGCATTCATAGAGATCCATAATTTGCCTTTTTAGTCGACTAATCAATCGAATGAAAGTGTTTAGTCGACTACAACCACACTTTTAAATCAGCGGACCTATACATAGAAATATAAATGTAAAACAAACAAAAACCTCATTTAGACACTTGCATTCGTCTCCAAATGAATGCCGTCACTTTCCGCCATCAAACCTGCGAAAGGAGAGCGTAACTTTAACTCCTAAATAAGAACACAATACATTATGTAACGGCATTTTTGATTCATTTGACAGTAAATGTTTATCCCGCTCCCTCCCCGTCTTTTAAAGCGAGTCCACAGAGCGTTCGCGCATTTTGATCCCGCGGAAATGTAGGTTAGATGTTTCGCGGAACTTGCATCACTTGCTTAGTCGACTGTCGCCCCCTCGCCCCCTTGCACTGCATTGTGGGGATCGTCTTCCTTCGAGTGGCAACTGTCAGGGAATATTTTGGGGGCGCGCGTGGAGGGAAGAAAAAAAAAAAACAGAAACGCCGTCTTGAATACACAAGCTATAAATAATTAACACTGTGCTTTATTCCCCTTTGAATGTTATTATGCGGCATTAATATTTCATGCGGGTACAAGCGGGCCTTACATGACAACCCGGCGAAGACAAAGGATAGTAATAGCGCAAAGTCTTGACAAGTCTTTCCGGGTTTGCCCTAAAATCGTCGGCCTTCATCTTGTATTCAACACGCCGCCGTTTGAATCTCTATTTTTGCCTGCTTCTGCCTGCATGAAGTCTGTTTTTCACAGCCATATGCGCGAAAAATATAAGGACGCGAACCGGAGGACGCGCCGCGGTGGGCTTCCTGCGTGGAGACGCTAACTGTCACAGGCCCCGACTCGAGCCCTGTGATCAGTTCTCGAGTCCTTTCGCTCTTTGCCCCGGGGGCCAGAGCGCGAGGTGTCAGGGGACGGCGGCGTGGCGGAGCCGTGACGGGGGGCTCCACCTCTACCAGTGGAAGGAGGGGGTTTGTTCTTGCAGGTGGGAAGCGTCTGCCGCGTCGGTTGCGCTTTAGCGGTGAACGACGGGCCGATGTAACGAGCAGAACTGAGTGGATCATTCTACTTTCTTCTAGAAGCGTTCATAAGTGCGCTTTGATGGCGGCGACGTTTATCCTATTGTCGAGACGTAGAGAAAGAGCTTATTTTTTAGTTTGTGGGTGTTATTTGTTACACTATTGATTGCATTTATTGTGCGTTTGCATTAGCTTCGGGGCAAAAGCGCATACTTTTATAAACATATAGATGTCCCCGGGTGAAGTATTTACATGGTACGCGGAGGTCTTAACACGCTGCCCATGGTTATCCATCTGTAACTCGCGCTCTGCTTTGTATTAATTGATAATTGATTTATTTTAGCGAGACTCTGCTAATTCCCCGTAAGGAATGACTGGAGCAGGAAGTGGAGCTCCGCATTTTCAAGGCAACAGGAACTACCCGGTCGTGAAAAGGGTCAATTCAATGGGTCTGACGTCACACGCTGCCATCTTGAGGGCGAAAGCGGCATGTTGCGCTGTGGGCTGGGCCAACGAAAAGACTCAAAACAAACTGACCTTGAGATTGCCCATAAAACCCCGGCAGAATAGCCGTGCGCCCCCTTCACTGTGCCTCTGTTCACCCCCTCTCATACAGTGCTCTTTCTTTCCTTGCGTGACTCTCTTGTCTCATGATATACCACCAGAGAGACACAATTATCCACTTCATTTGAGTCGTGCCACTAATGGTCCGGCCTGGCCTCTGGGGGGGCGCCGGGGTGCGCGGGGTGATGGCGATAGGTAGCAGTAATTGTAAACGGTGTAATGAGTGTGGAATGGCCGCACTATTACAGGTGACCCCCCCCACACCCCCCCCCACACACGGCGACAACAAGTGAGCCCCCGCCTCTCCTTCAGGGTTCACAGAAGACAGGGGAAATATTAGCCTCACACACCATTACTCCCAAGTGGTTTGGCTGTCAGGGCTCGCCTCATAACACAAGTGCCCCCTCCACCGCCTGCGCCGTCTGTGCCGCCAATCTGACATCCTCAAGGAGTTTTATTCCTCTGTCACATTTCACACTTAAGCTTTTCAAACGTATATTTGCATGTTTGCATACAGCGCGCGGACGCTGAGAGCAGAAAGACTCGATGTGGTCACTAGATTGAAAGTGTTAGATGTGTTAAATCGATCTGTACTTATACTTAAAGACCAGTGGTTTCCAAGTAGGCCCGGATTATAACAGGACTTTATCAGGGCTAAATCAGGACTATATCAGGATTAAATAAGGACTAAATCAGGACTAAATCAGGACTAAATCAGGGCTATAGCAGGACTAAATCAGGACTATATCAGGACTAAATCAGGACTATATCAGGACTATAGCAGGACTATATCGGGACTATATCGGGACTATATCGGGACTAAATCGGGACTAAATCGGAACTATATCGGAACTATATCGGGACTATAGCGGGACTATAGCGGGACTAAATCGGGACTAAATCGGAACTATATCGGAACTATATCGGGACTAAATCGGGACTAAATCAGGGCTAAAATGAGATTGAACTATGGCTAAGATAGGCATACTTCTAAATATTAAAAGGAGGACAAAAACAGTCATATATTTTCCTTTAAATAAAACAACTACTCAAACTGCGGAGGGCCCTAGTGACACATACCACAGTTTGAGAAGCACTGTCCTGGGCCTACTACAGAAGAGTTTTGCCTCTGTATCTGTACTTTTTCTTTAGAAAGATTGAGCGCTTCTTCGACTTCTGGCCTAATGGAATATATTTCCTTATAAGGGAACAAAACAAGAGTCAAAATAGCCTATAATAGCATATTTAACAAGACAGAATGCAGCATGTCCACAGTGCAATAGCGGGTAAGTAGCCTACAGCTAATTAGCTCGGTTGAATGTGGCTGACATGCTGACTCGCTAGCACACAACTCACTAACACTCCACTTTGTAACAATTAGCTCCTCTATATCAGATTACACAGCTGTCTGCTAGCAGGCTATCGAACCGCATTCTGCTCAGGCTAAAGAACAGGCCGCTAACAGGAACATGACTGACTTGTAACAGGATGTCAACATTAGTTTTTTTAATGTTTTTAAAATGCCAGCTAAGATGCTAATAAGCCAAGCTCCTGTGTGGATTAGCTACTCTGCTGTGTGTGAACATCTCATTGAATTAAACATCTATGAACTGGATACACTATTTTACTATTATTGCTATTTTATTGCTAATAGCATGTTTTTATTTTTATTTTTACATGTTTGCACTTTGCAGTAATGATGTCCTCCATGAAACTGGGCCTTTTCCTACGAAGACTAGACAATGACTGAAGTCGAGGATGATTGTGAGTTCAACTGAAACTTGTCACAACAAAAAAGCGGTTTTCTACAACTTATTTCCTGTTAAACATTCACATAACATTGACATTTCTTTACCATTAGACATATTGTCAACATTAGAGTTAATTCAGCCGAAACTCTCTGTTCACATCCTTTCTACCTCAACATTCACCTTCTGCTTCTCTTATTAAAGATCAAATCCATTGAATTCTTCTTCCTCTGTGTCACTTCTAAACAACTCCACAAACTCCAGAGGAAGAGGAAGTGCAGATTCTTCTTCTGCGTCGCTTAGAGCCTAGAGCGCCCTCTTGTGGTTGCCAGTGTCAAAATAACGAATACTATCACATCAAAGTCGCGCCGGAGTATAAGTCGCACCCAGGACAAAACTGTGAAAAAAGGTGCGACTTATAGTCCAGAAAATACAGTAATGAGAGTGTTTGACAATAATGTTTTTGGTTTTACGTCACTCCTTCACCTTCTCTTGGAACATTTTGCCTTTGGGCAGATCCATGGCCAGCGGCTCCTCAGCTGAAACTCTGAACTTGTAACATATACTGTAACTTGTACGTGTACTTGTACTTGTACTTGTACTTGTACTTGTAGAATGGGAATAAACAACTTAATCCCTTTTCTCTGTACTTACAGTTTTAACATCCTTTCTACCTCAACATTCACTTTGTGCGTTTCTTATTAAAGATCATTAATGACTTTGCGCGCCTCCAAACGACTGTGGGCAGCTGCTGGGGAGGTGCGGCCGGGCTCGGAGGAGTCAGAGACGGATGCGGCGCTGCCCCCGTCTGCGTCGCCGTGGCACCTGCCGTGGAGACAGGTGAGTGAGCGCCACGTCGTTCTCCAATTATCACAAGCGACGCGGTGTCAGCGAATTAGCTCCCGCTCGGCGACTTCCCGAGCCCGGCGAGTCAGCGGGAGGCGACGGCGGCCCTTACTCCTCCTACTCCTACTCCCCCCCGCCGTCTCTGACCCTTTCACTCTTAACTCCTCCTACTCCCCCCCGCCGTCTCTGACCCTTTCACTCTTAACTCCTCCTACTCCCCCCGCCGTCTCTGACCCTTTCACTCTTAACTCCTCCTACTCCCCCCCGCCGTCTCTGACCCTTTCACTCTTAACTCCTCCTACTCCCCCCGCTTTCTCTGACTCTTTCACTCTTAACTCCTCCTACTCCCCCCGCTTTCTCTGACCCTTTCACTCTTAACTCCTCCTACTCCCCCCCGCCGTCTCTGACCCTTTCACTCTTAACTCCTCCTACTCCCCCCGCTTTCTCTGACCCTTTCACTCTTAACTCCTCCTACTCCCCCCGCTTTCTCTGACCCTTTCACTCTTAACTCCTCCTACTCCCCCCGCTTTCTCTGACCCTTTCACTCTTAACTCCTCCTACTCCCCCCGCTTTCTCTGACCCTTTCACTCTTAACTCCTCCTACACCCCCCCGCCGTCTCTGACCCTTTCACTCTTAACTCCTCCTACTCCCCCCGCTTTCTCTGACCCTTTCACTCTTAACTCCTCCTACTCCCCCCGCTTTCTCTGACCCTTTCACTCTTAACTCCTCCTACTCCCCCCGCTTTCTCTGACCCTTTCACTCTTAACTCCTCCTACTCCCCCCGCTTTCTCTGACCCTTTCACTCTTAACTCCTCCTACTCCCCCCGCTTTCTCTGACCCTTTCACTCTTAACTCCTCCTACTCCCCCCCGCCGTCTCTGACCCTTTCACTCTTAACTCCTCCTACTCCCCCCGCTTTCTCTGACCCTTTCACTCTTAACTCCTCCTACTCCCCCCCGCCGTCTCTGACCCTTTCACTCTTAACTCCTCCTACTCCCCCCACTTTCTCTGACCCTTTCACTCTTAACTCCTCCTACTCCCCCCCGCCGTCTCTGACCCTTTCACTCTTAACTCCTCCTACTCCCCCCACTTTCTCTGACCCTTTCACTCTTAACTCCTCCTACTCCCCCCGCTTTCTCTGACCCTTTCACTCTTAACTCCTCCTACTCCCCCCGCCGTCTCTGATCCTTTCACTCTTAACTCCTCCTACTCCTACTCCCCTTAAACTATTACAATGCTTTATCAATACTTTTAATGTACCAACAAGTTTAGCAAAGCATCAGTTTTACCCCAAATCACTAAATCCACTGAATTCTTCTTCCTCTGTGTCACTTCTAAACAACTCCACAAACTCCAGAGGAAGAGGAAGTGCAGATTCTTCTTCTGCGTCGCTTAGAGCCTAGAGCGCCCTCTTGTGGTTGTCAAATGAAAATAACTAATAAAAGTCGCTCTGGAGTATAAGTCGCACCCAAACTATGAAAAAAGGTGCGACTTATAGTCCAGTAAATACGATAATGCGAGAGTTAGATCATGTTTTTGGAGCGGCTTACGTCACCTCTTCACCTTCTCTCGGAACGTTTTGCCTTCGGGCAGATCCATGGCCGGCGGCTCCTCTGAACCGTGCGTCTCATCTGCTCGCAGACGCCGGCGCAGAGGGACACGCCCCCTTCCCCGGCGAAGTGGGTGCGACGCGCTGCTTATCGAGGATTCCTGCTGTTTCCGAGTACACGGTGAGCGATATGTACTCACTTTAAAATTCCTCTCTTAATTAACCGGCGCTTCCCTCGCACCCACCGATCCAGCCCCGGCTTTTGTCAGGACAGTCACGTCTGCGCTCTGAAGTCGGAGAAAGCGCCTTTTCATTTGGAAATGAGCGAGATGAGTGGGTTTGCGCCGATACACGAGGCGGACTTTGCCACAACATGACACTTAATCTGTAATTAGTGCAGAGGTTTTTGGTTTAATGCCTGATTGGACTGTTGAAGAAATAGGCAAGCAATTATTAATAGTGAGTCGGGTCTTTTTACTTCACTTAAACGACATCATGCACTTTATTACACGCATACAGTTTGATGTGAGGCATACGAACACACAAAGGAAAGGTTAAAACGGCATAATTGAAGTATCTAAAGGTCGTGAGGTCAAGGCCAGCAAGTTATTGATGCAAAGTATAGGAAAGTGCATATTTGTCATCATTATACACACAAGTAACTCACACAAATCCTCATAAATGAATCCTTTCGAACTGGTACAAGTCGGCGCCGTCTCTATGGGTCGACCGAGGAGGGGGGGAAACCGGAGTACCCAGAAGACACCTGTGTGGACGCGAGGAGAACGTGCAAACCCCTGACAGACAAAAAGATCGGGTTTTGACGACTCTTGGATCAGACCGAAGACCTTTTCGCTGTGAGACAACAAAGCGACAACCACTGATGTTCTCTCTTTACTTCACCCAGTTTGCCCAGTATTTGTCGTACCGTAACTGGTTTGGGTGTGGACAGCGAGGACTCGTGAGTGTTCTCTGTAGGAGCCATTGCAGCACTCGTGAGTGTTCTCTGTAGGAGCCATTGCAGCACTTGTGAGCGTTCTCTGTAGGAGCCATAGCAGCACTCGTGAGCGTTCTCTGTAGGAGCCATAGCAGCACTCGTGAGCGTTCTCTGTAGGAGCCATTGCAGCACTCGTGAGCGTTCTCTGTTGGAGCCATCGCAGCACTCATGAGCGTTCTCTGTAGGAGCCATCGCAGCACTCGTGAGCATTCTCTGTAGGAGCCATCGCAGCACTCGTGAGCATTCTCTGTAGGAGCCATCGCAGCACTCGTGAGCGTTCTCTGTTGGAGCCATCGCAGCACTCATGAGCGTTCTCTGTAGGAGCCATCGCAGCACTCGTGAGCGTTCTCTGTTGGAGCCATCGCAGCACTCATGAGCGTTCTCTGTAGGAGCCATCGCAGCACTCGTGAGCGTTCTCTGTAGGAGCCATCGCAGCACTCATGAGCGTTCTCTGTAGGAGCCATCGCAGCACTCGTGAGCGTTCTCTGTAGGAACCATCGTCGGCCTCTTGCTGTGAGACGAGTCCAAAGAGAGCGGTGCTGTGCAGGCCTCTCGCGCTGAGGGCCCGAGGGAGGAACCATCTACCACACTAGGCTCCTGCTTCTCCTCATTACCCTCCACAGGCCTACAGCTCCCAGAAGCCTTTGCTCCCACTCACTGCCGGGAAGCGATAAGATAAGAGAAGATATGCCTTTATTTGTCCACACAATGGGGAAATTTCGGGGTTGCAACACAAATAGATACAGAAGAAAAGAACAGATAAACTCATATTCATAAGGAATAGAGAAAAGAAAAAAAAGAAAAATAAAATAAACACTCTTATTTACAGCAGTTATATGCACATGATTATGACATTATTGCGTATGAGTATGACAGTATTGCACATGATTAAGTCAGTATTGCACTTGATTAAGTCAGTATTGCACTTGATTAAGTCAGTATTGCACATGATTAAGTCAGTATTGCACATGGTTAAGTCAGTATTGCACATGATTAAGTTAATATTGCACATGGTTAAGTCAGTATTTCAATGGTTAAGTCAGTATCACACATGGTTAAGTCAGTATTGCACATGATTAAGTCAGTATTGCACATGGGTAAGTCAGTATTGCACATGGGTAAGTCAGTATTGCACATGATTAAGTCAATATTGCACATGATTAACTCAGTATTGCACATGGTTAAGTCAGTATTGCACATGGGTAAGTCAGTATTGCACATGGGTAAGTCAGTATTGCACATGATTAAGTCAATATTGCACATGATTAACTCAGTATGCACATGATTAAGTCAGTATTGCACATGGTTAAGTCAGTATTGCACATGGTTAAGTCAGTATTGCACATGGGTATGATAGACAGGGATGTACTATGTAACTATGGACAAATACTCGCGTGCACGTTTCACAATCAGACTAAATGTCACAGGATGATACAGAATTGCACATGTGGAAACTGTGATGTATTTGTCTCATGAATGTTCTTTGAAAGTCATCACTGCGACACAATTGTGCTTTATATGTATTGTGAGTGTGGAGGACTCTGAGCTGTCGTCTGGTACAAAGCATCTATTCAATCTGCTCTTCCTTTCATTCTTCACTTCTGATTTGTGTTTCTCAGGCCATCATCACATACACTTAAGTTAACAGTTATATATACGCCACATTTTCAAATATCCAATGGCCCAGTGGCTGCTTCATACAGCAGTTAATTAAATATGCAGCAATGTTTGTTTTTGCAACAGTACAATTGATTATTTTGACCCAAATTAAATCTACGCTGACCTTGGCCTACTATTCATGGAATAAAGTCTCCAATAAAGAACCGACAAATCAATTTTAATGCTGCATGCGCCAAAGTCTTATGAGTTGATATTTCATGTTAAGAGGAAAAGATCTGAAAACAGGCCATGAGAATAATAACATAAATGAATAATAATATAAATAAATAATAATATAAATAAATAATAATAATATAAATAATAATAATATGAATAATAATAATATGAATAATAATAATAATATAATTTGTGTCCATTTTCATAGATCCAAAAATAAAGTAAATGTTTTAGATTTCTGTACTTCACACGCTTGTGCTACACTCAGATAGTATGTGGGTTTATAACACTTTATTTTTTTATTATTTATTTCTTAAACATAAAAGAAAAAACAAGAATAAACCAAACAAACAAACAAACAAACACAAAAGTACTGGTTTGTCTTGTGGACTCTACTCAGACCTGAAGATAGCACAAATGCTATGTCTTTTATTTTACATTGGATACTTTTTACCTTTACTTCACTACGTTTGAAGTATCTGTTTACTTTCTACTCCAAATGTTTTTTTTTCTTCTTCTTTTAAACTGAAAAATAGAAAGTAGTTTTCATATAGTTTTTTGCTCATTTGTGTTCACATTCTGCCTGAAAGTTTTGAGTTTTGAGTCTTCCCCTGCTTTGTTCAAACTGAAACATATGCACACAACTTTTTACGTGGAAATTGAATGAATTAAATCAATATGTTCTACTGCTACTGTTGACCAAAAATCTGCACAATTCTTTCTCAAAATATCTCAACAAAATCTCTTCTAACTGTTGAATGTTGGCTTGTGGCTGCCTCCTGCCCAGAACACTCTTCAAACATTCATTTCAACCTCAACCTGGTTCTTCTGTTTAAAATCAAGGTTAAATCAAATTAAAAAACTAAAAACATTCCCACATTCTTTCCTCCTCCATGAGCAGTTCCAGATCTCTCCAGTAGGGTGCGGTATTAGCACTCGTTTCCCGGCCGCGGCCTTTGGGACAGACCCAAAAATGCCGGCGCTGTCTTCAGAGGCCACAGAGGAGCCCCGCAGGTCCCCATGGTGACGGTGGGCGTGCCGGGGGTCAGGGGGGAGGAGCCCTGAGGTATCACACACTCGTCCTGACACGAGCATCAGCAGCAGCAGCAGCAGCAGCAGCAGCAGCAGTGATTGTTATTCAAACTTCTGTGTGGAGGTCGTTAACCAGTCGATGACAAGGATTTCTCCATCCCTCACCGACGCAGACATCCATCTCAATTCCCCCAACATATGTGTGTGAGCGGGAAATAAATCACGCTTCATCATCGCCAGCTCCAAACACTGTCACTCACTCCGCGCCGCCGCTCCTCAAACCTGAAATTGCAATCGCTTTTTGTGATTAAGACGAGAATTGCTAAAGCACATGATATTATAAGAGGAATCATTTGTGTTGTGGGGGAAAGGAACATATAGGCTTTCACAGGCTTTTTTGGTACAGGCTTTAACGTCAAAGGGTTTTATTGGATGTGAAGGCGCGACACAATAAGGCCCATGACATGAGAGGATTGAACTGGAAGATTTTAGAGTGTATTTTTGTTATTATTTGTCTTTTTTTCCAACATTAAAGGAGAGAAATTGCATCTAGTTTAAGCAAAATATCGCAGCATGCTTGTTCTGCACATAGTTTTGGAATAAAAGAGCTATTTTAAGCTGTTTTTGTCGATTTAACAGCTTAATACTAAACTTAAAATGACATGTATATTATTGGAAGATTTGATTGAGGCACAATAGATAAATATATGTCTCATACTATTCAAAATCTTGCGCTAATTATGGATCAAATGCTGTCTGGACTCGTTTAAAACAAAATCCTATTGTTGGCAGACGGTAAATATGTCTAATATCACTTTATAACTGTACATTTTGACAAATTCTCGAATGTAAAATAAACAGCTCGAGCAACAAGTGCAGTTCAATTCATTTTAAAGACACAAACAAATCGTGTTTTGACCTGTATTATCTGCTTTACATTTTAACGCAGCGTTTCCTGGACACGAGAGACGACGTGTGAGACGAGCGGTCAACGTTCCGCTTGTAACTCCTTTAAAAACCTCTCTGGATTCCTCCCCCGGATGAACCATGTGAGAATGTTTTTTTAAACGTTCCTCACACGAGTCAAAACCCGGCATTTTCCCCTTTCGCCGGCGCTCGTTCTACAGCTTTATCTGGTCAAGTGAGCGAGCCCCTCCTGCCGCCATCGATCCACGCTCACAGTAAAACACTCTTCTCCTTTTTATGATTTCACTTCTTCCCCCCCCCCCTCCTTCATATTCCAGTGGATTTAAAGTCGGTCAGGCGCATTATCGGACTGGGCCCGGCCGAGCGGAAACATTCCATAACCCCAACCTTGGCGCTGACCCCTCCCTCGCCTTTAACAACTGCCGACACAGTTTGGCTCTGTTATGTGATCATGCTCGGATGAAATCTGTCAAACAGCTCCCTGAGTTATTAGGCTGTCTGCGCCTGACCTTTCCGCAATCAAAGATATATGACTTAAGGGCTCGGATTTGCCATGGCAACGGCTCCAATTTGCCGCCGTGAGAAAAGGTCTAATTGTTGCAGAAATTTAATGATCTAGCCCCGACATCAGGGGCTGTGAGATTTTATGAACTGTTTACGCTATAATTTTCTTTTGTTAATGCATTCCGCCTTAACCCCTTCTTCCCCGCCGGCCGCCTGCGGGGAGACGGGGCGCGTGCGTGCTAGCGTGTTAGCGTGTTAGCGTGTGTGTGTGTGTGGATGTACAGGGTGAGGGAGGGCCAAAAAGAGGAGGGAGAAAGAGAGAGAGAGCGAGAGGGAAAATAAGGGGAAAGAATTGTGCCCTCAACAGTTCAGTCGGATCCGTCATATTTGCGTTTGGCCAATGCATTTCTAAACACTTCAGAGCGGATAATAAAGAAAGGTGAAGCGCTCTGATGAGGCTAATGTTAATTCATGTTAAAGGGGGAGAAAAGGATGAGATTATTTGTCAATTTATGAGCGTTAATGTTGGTGTAATGTATCAGTTTTTATTTATGTACAGGCAAAATGAAGGCACTCTGACGTCGTAAATGGCCCAAATATGCCCAAAATGAGAGTAAATTGGTCTCACTTTTGCATATAAATATTTCTATACATGATTATGGGGGATTTTTCATACATGAACAATAAAAGGAATTGTTATTATTTGGGTTAAAGGCATAAAAAGGCTTATGTAAATGGGATTTGCTGGACTCGGAGCTCTTCGCGGGTTCTAAATTCCAGTGACATGCAGCATTTTGGGAAACTACTTTGTTTTGAATTGGTAATCGCTACGGCAACAGTCCTAACGCTTCACCACTCTGACAGCCACGGTCTAAGTCGGGGTCTGAGGGGAATTGAACCCCGAACTTTATAGTTTCATGGCGAGGTTGGAGGACTCCTGCGAAAGAGAAGACACAGGATATTAGTGTATGACCATAATTTAATGACTCTGCACTACATATGTAAATTCAACTGTAAATTTGTGCCTATTTTTGTTTTTTATCTTATGACCTTTTTTTCTTACAGCCTATTATGTATTTATCTTATAGCCTTTTTTATTTTATCTTATGGCTTTTTTTTATCGTATAGCCTATTTTTTATTTTATTGCAGATTTAAATAGTTTTTCTTTTTGACTTATAAAGATTGTTTTATCATTGTTTTATGTTGAATCACCAAAACAAGTTCTTGTTTGTGAATTCTGTTCAACGGCAATAAACTTTTTCTGATTCTGACATAAAACAATAAAATAAAATGCTGCGCGTGAGTAAATAATCACATTTAAGAGATTAACCAAACGACATAAATTACCTTCACAGTTTTCCCTCTTTATCTGTGGCTCGATCGCTCTGAGACGCCGTGAGACACTCCTGAACATAAAGACACTCGTCCTCCACCTGTTTGCGCTGTTATCTCCCCCCCACCCAAAAAACACCAGTTAATGCCCATTTAAAACCCGCCGCCCGCCGCCGCCCGCCGCCTGCCGCCGCCCGCCGCATTATCTGCTCTCAGCGATGTAGACGTCAGTAATATATTCTACAAGGTCAAAGACAAGTGAGATTAAAACGCCTAATCAGTTAATTTGTTTTATTGAGAAGGACTGTCGTGTGATTGGACGCACGGAGAGATAGAAGAAGAAAGCTGTGAGGGATGGAGGTGGAGAGGGAGGGGTCAGGAGGGAGGGAGGGGTGGAGGTGGAGAGGGAGGGGTCAGGAGGGAGGGAGGGGTGGAGGTGGAGAGGGAGGGGTCAGGAGGGAGGGAGGGATAGAGATGGAGGGGTCAGGAGGGAGGGAGGGGTGGAGGTGGAGAGGGAGGGGTCAGGAGGGAGGGAGGGATGGAGATGGAGGGGTCAGGAGGGAGGGGTGGAGGTGGAGAGGGAGGGGTCGAGAGGGATGGAGGTGGAGAGGGAGGGGTGGAGAGGGAGGGGTGGAGGTGGAGAGGGAGGGGTCGAGAGGGAGGGAGGGGTGGAGGTGGAGAGGGAGGGGTGGAGGTGGAGAGGGAGCGGTCAGGAGGGAGGGAGGGATAGAAATGGAGGGGTCAGGAGGGAGGGGTGGAGGTGGAGAGGGAGGGGTCGAGAGGGAGGGAGGGGTGGAGGTGGAGAGGGAGGGGTGGAGGTGGAGAGGGAGCGGTCAGGAGGGAGGGAGGGATAGAAATGGAGGGGTCAGGAGGGAGGGGTGGAGGTGGAGAGGGAGGGGTCGAGAGGGAGGGAGGGATGGAGATGGAGGGGTCAGGAGGGAGGGGTGGAGGTGGAGAGGGAGGGGTCGAGAGGGAGGGAGGGGTGGAGGTGGAGAGGGAGGGGTCAGGAGGGAGGGAGGGATGGAGATGGAGGGGTCAGGAGGGAGGGGTGGAGGTGGAGAGGGAGGGGTCGAGAGGGAGGGAGGGGTGGAGGTGGAGAGGGAGGGGTCAGGAGGGAGGGAGGGATAGAGATGGAGGGGTCAGGAGGGAGGGAGGGGTGGAGGTGGAGAGGGAGGGGTCAGGAGGGAGGGAGGGGTGGAGATGGAGAGGGAGGGGTCGAGAGGGATGGAGGTGGAGAGGGAGGGGTGGAGAGGGAGGGGTGGAGGTGGAGAGGGAGGGGTCGAGAGGGAGGGAGGGATAGAGATGGAGGGGTCAGGAGGGAGGGGTGGAGGTGGAGAGGGAGGGGTCGAGAGGGAGGGAGGGGTGGAGGTGGAGAGGGAGGGGTCAGGAGGGAGGGAGGGATAGAGATGGAGGGGTCAGGAGGGAGGGAGGGGTGGAGGTGGAGAGGGAGGGGTCAGGAGGGAGGGAGGGGTGGAGATGGAGAGGGAGGGGTCGAGAGGGATGGAGGTGGAGAGGGAGGGGTGGAGGTGGAGAGGGAGGGGTCGAGAGGGATGGAGGTGGAGAGGGAGGGGTCGAGAGGGATGGAGGTGGAGAGGGAGGGGTGGAGGTGGAGAGGGAGGGGTGGAGGTGGAGAGGGAGGGGTGGAGGTGGAGAGGGGTGGGGAGGGAGTGAGCAGCAGTACGACTGCCCGGTTATGAAGCCCCCCTAACAAGCCTTTGTTTAGCTCCTCCCCCCCCCCCCCACACTCACTTTCACTTTCAATCTGAGCCACATTCACACGAGGCTGATTTTATTAGGCGGCCGAGATGGACTTACACTTTATATCTCATTAAATATTCAAAATAAATGCAGAATATTGGCGGCGTTCATACATATTCCGCCCGGGTAACGAGGATCAGAGCGTTTGTGATTGAGTCGGTATCATTCCCCTCAGACGACTCCGGCGGAATCACAATTCATCTCCTTGTTTTCTCTTTCGCTCACAATTAAATGGAATATATTTCAGTTTTCGGGCGTTTTTTCGGGGAAAGCAGAAATCGGGCTCGACAGAAGGAGGAGGCCGCGTGCCACTTTGCGCTTACGAGTATCTACTAATGACCTCGCCGCCCCCTAACGACCTATATCAGCATGTAGGTTACAAGTGTCTCTAATTAATTTGAGTAAGAACTTCTAATTGCTAATGTTGCTGTTGCACACTGAGCGCCGCACTGTTCCAGCCTTTTAATATATACACTTTATTAAAACGCACAGTTGGATGTTTTATTCTCAAGTGTCGCGCAAATGGATTATTCATTAAAGTAGTTATTATTATTTTTTAAAAAATACTATCAAATCATCAAAACTGTGAAAATGTGGTTAAGAATTTAAGCTTTTATGGCCTCCTGCTGGTGCCAGAGTCATGACTAAACATGGACCAGCCTCCTGCTGGTGCCAGAGTCAGGACTAAACATGGACCGGCCTCCTGCTGGTGCCAGAGTCAGGACTAAACATGGACCGGCCTCCTGCTGGTGCCAGAGTCAGGACTAAACATGGACCGGCCTCCTGCTGGTGCCAGAGTCATGACTAAACATGGACCAGCCTCCTGCTGGTGCCAGAGTCAGGACTAAACATGGACCGGCCTCCTGCTGGTGCCAGAGTCATGACTAAACATGGACCAGCCTCCTGCTGGTGCCAGAGTCAGGACTAAACATGGACCGGCCTCCTGCTGGTGCCAGAGTCAGGACTAAACATGGACCGGCCTCCTGCTGGTGCCAGAGTCAGGACTAAACATGGACCGGCCTCCTGCTGGTGCCAGAGTCATGACTAAACATGGACCGGCCTCCTGCTGGTGCCAGAGTCAGGACTAAACATGGACCGGCCTCCTGCTGGTGCCAGAGTCAGGACCAAACATGGACCGGCCTCCTGCTGGTGCCCAGAGTCAGGACTAAACATGGACCGGCCTCCTGCTGGTGCCCAGAGTCATGACTAAACATGGACCGGCCTCCTGCTGGTGCCAGAGTCAGGACTAAACATGGACCGGCCTCCTGCTGGTGCCCAGAGTCAGGACTAAACATGGACCGGCCTCCTGCTGGTGCCCAGAGTCATGACTAAACATGGACCGGCCTCCTGCTGGTGCCAGAGTCAGGACTAAACATGGACCGGCCTCCTGCTGGTGCCAGAGTCATGACTAAACATGGACCGGCCTCCTGCTGGTGCCAGAGTCAGGACTAAACATGGACCGGCCTCCTGCTGGTGCCAGAGTCAGGACTAAACATGGACCGGCCTCCTGCTGGTGCCCAGAGTCAGGACTAAACATGGACCGGCCTCCTGCTGGTGCCCAGAGTCATGACTAAACATGGACCGGCCTCCTGCTGGTGCCAGAGTCATGACTAAACATGGACCGGCCTCCTGCTGGTGCCAGAGTCATGACTAAACATGGACCGGCCTCCTGCTGGTGCCAGAGTCAGGACTAAACATGGACCGGCCTCCTGCTGGTGCCAGAGTCAGGACTAAACATGGACCGGCCTCCTGCTGGTGCCAGGACTACTTCTATCACAGTAAAATATGACTGATCCATAAAGTTAATCTGAATAACTCACTTTAATCCAGGCAATTTATGATAACTTTAAATTAAAACGTGAAATACTTCCCCTGCATCGATACACGCAGAGTCTGCGATACCTTGCGTGAAAGCGATTTAATGTTTCGACTCTATTGTACATCATATTTTGTCCATATTTTGTGGCTTTTATAGAATTGCACGGATCTGTCAAAAGCCAAAATGTACAAACACAACAACAGGAGCTAATTTCACCACATTTTCCTTGTTTAGATGTAGCTTTATTTACATTTGGTCGTTATCCTAAAGAGTTGAATTAGCGCAAAGGTGTTAACTTTCTATTGTGCTCTTTGATACAAACATGTCTTTATGCTTTAGATGCAGAGACATTAAGCTGACGGTGTTGGCGACGTGAGCGACTGTGAGCTCCATCAGTAACAGCTGAGGGGTCCATCCAGGGAAGAGCCGCCATGGCGACGTGAGCGACTGTGAGCTCCATCAGGAACAGCTGAGGGGTCCATCCAGGGAAGAGCCGCCATGGCGACGTGAGCGACTGTGACCTCCATCAGTAACAGCTGAGGGGTCCATCCAGGGAAGAGCCGCCATGGCGACGTGAGCGACTGTGACCTCCATCAGGAACAGCTGAGGGGTCCGTCCAGGGAAGAGCCGCCATGGCGACGTGAGCGACTGTGAGCTCCATCAGGAACAGCTGAGGGGTCCATCCAGGGAAGAGCCGCCATGGCGACGTGAGCGACTGTGACCTCCATCAGGAACAGCTGAGGGGTCCGTCCAGGGAAGAGCCGCCATGGCGACGTGAACGACTGTGAGCTCCATCAGGAACAGCTGAGGGGTCCATCCAGGGAAGAGCCGCCATGGCGACGTGAGCGACTGTGACCTCCATCAGGAACAGCTGAGGGGTCCGTCCAGGGAAGAGCCGCCATGGCGACGTGAGCGACTGTGACCTCCATCAGGAACAGCTGAGGGGTCCATCCAGGGAAGAGCCGCCATGGCGACGTGAGCGACTGTGACCTCCATCAGGAACAGCTGAGGGGTCCGTCCAGGGAAGAGCCGCCATGGCGACGTGAGCGACTGTGAGCTCCATCAGGAACAGCTGAGGGGTCCATCCAGGGAAGAGCCGCCATGGCGACGTGAGCGACTGTGACCTCCATCAGGAACAGCTGAGGGGTCCGTCCAGGGAAGAGCCGCCATGGCGACGTGAGCGACTGTGAGCTCCATCAGGAACAGCTGAGGGGTCCATCCAGGGAAGAGCCGCCATGGCGACGTGAGCGACTGTGACCTCCATCAGGAACAGCTGAGGGGTCCATCCAGGGAAGAGCAGCCATGGCGACGTGAGCGACTGTGAGCTCCATCAGGAACAGCTGAGGGGTCCGTCCAGGGAAGAGCCGCCATGGCGACGTGAGCGACTGTGAGCTCCATCAGGAACAGCTGAGGGGTCCGTCCAGGGAAGAGCCGCCATGGCGACGTGAGCGACTGTGACCTCCATCAGGAACAGCTGAGGGGTCCGTCCAGGGAAGAGCCGCCATGGCGACGTGAGCGACTTTGACCTCCATCAGGAACAGCTGGGGGTCCGTCCAGGGAAGAGCCGCCATGGCGACGTGAGCGGCTGTGACCTCCATCAGGAACAGCTGAGGGGTCCATCCAGGGAAGAGCAGCCATGGCGACGTGAGCGACTGTGAGCTCCACCAGGAACAGCTGAGGGGTCCATCCAGGGAAGAGCCGCCATGGCGACGTGAGCGGCTGTGACCTCCATCAGGAACAGCTGAGGGGTCCATCCAGGGAAGAGCCGCCATGGCGACGTGAGCGACTGTGACCTCCACCAGGAACAGCTGAGGGACACATCCAGGGAAGAGCCGCCATGGCGACGTGAGCGACTGTGACCTCCATCAGGAACAGCTGAGGGGTCCATCCAGGGAAGAGCCGCCATGGCGACGTGAGCGACTGTGACCTCCACCAGGAACAGCTGAGGGGTCCATCCAGGGAAGAGCCGCCATGGCGACGTGAGCGACTGTGACCTCCATCAGGAACAGCTGAGGGGTCCATCCAGGGAAGAGCCGCCATGGCGATGTGAGCGACTGTGACCTCCATCAGGAACAGCTGAGGGGTCCATCCAGGGAAGAGCCGCCATGGCGACGTGAGCGACTGTGACCTCCATCAGGAACAGCTGAGGGACACATCCAGGGAAGAGCCGCCATGGCGACGTGAGCGACTGTGACCTCCATCAGGAACAGCTGAGGGACACATCCAGGGAAGAGCCGCCATGGCGACGTGAGCGACTGTGACCTCCATCAGGAACAGCTGAGGGGTCCATCCAGGGAAGAGCCGCCATGGCGACGTGAGCGACTGTGACCTCCATCAGGAACAGCTGAGGGGTCCGTCCAGGGAAGAGCCGCCATGGCGACGTGAGCGACTTTGACCTCCATCAGGAACAGCTGGGGGTCCGTCCAGGGAAGAGCCGCCATGGCGACGTGAGCGGCTGTGACCTCCATCAGGAACAGCTGAGGGGTCCATCCAGGGAAGAGCAGCCATGGCGACGTGAGCGACTGTGAGCTCCACCAGGAACAGCTGAGGGGTCCATCCAGGGAAGAGCCGCCATGGCGACGTGAGCGGCTGTGACCTCCATCAGGAACAGCTGAGGGGTCCATCCAGGGAAGAGCCGCCATGGCGACGTGAGCGACTGTGACCTCCACCAGGAACAGCTGAGGGACACATCCAGGGAAGAGCCGCCATGGCGACGTGAGCGACTGTGACCTCCATCAGGAACAGCTGAGGGGTCCATCCAGGGAAGAGCCGCCATGGCGACGTGAGCGACTGTGACCTCCACCAGGAACAGCTGAGGGACACATCCAGGGAAGAGCCGCCATGGCGACGTGAGCGACTGTGACCTCCATCAGGAACAGCTGAGGGGTCCATCCAGGGAAGAGCCGCCATGGCGACGTGAGCGACTGTGACCTCCACCAGGAACAGCTGAGGGGTCCATCCAGGGAAGAGCCGCCATGGCGACGTGAGCGACTGTGACCTCCATCAGGAACAGCTGAGGGGTCCATCCAGGGAAGAGCCGCCATGGCGACGTGAGCGACTGTGACCTCCACCAGGAACAGCTGAGGGACACATCCAGGGAAGAGCCGCCATGGCGACGTGAGCGACTGTGACCTCCATCAGGAACAGCTGAGGGGTCCATCCAGGGAAGAGCCGCCATGGCGACGTGAGCGACTGTGACCTCCACCAGGAACAGCTGAGGGGTCCATCCAGGGAAGAGCCGCCATGGCGACGTGAGCGACTGTGACCTCCATCAGGAACAGCTGAGGGGTCCATCCAGGGAAGAGCCGCCATGGCGATGTGAGCGACTGTGACCTCCATCAGGAACAGCTGAGGGGTCCATCCAGGGAAGAGCCGCCATGGCGACGTGAGCGACTGTGACCTCCATCAGGAACAGCTGAGGGGTCCATCCAGGGAAGAGCTGCCATGGCGACGTGAGCGACTGTGACCTCCATCAGGAACAGCTGAGGGACACATCCAGGGAAGAGCCGCCATGGCGACGTGAGCGACTGTGACCTCCATCAGGAACAGCTGAGGGACACATCCAGGGAAGAGCCGCCATGGCGACGTGAGCGACTGTGACCTCCATCAGGAACAGCTGAGGGGTCCATCCAGGGAAGAGCCGCCATGGCGACGTGAGCGACTGTGACCTCCACCAGGAACAGCTGAGGGGTCCATCCAGGGAAGAGCCGCCATGGCGACGTGAGCGACTGTGACCTCCATCAGGAACAGCTGAGGGGTCCATCCAGGGAAGATCCGCCATGGCGACGTGAGCGACTGTGACCTCCATCAGGAACAGCTGAGGGGTCCATCCAGGGAAGAGCCGCCATGGCGACGTGAGCGACTGTGACCTCCATCAGGAACAGCTGAGGGGTCCATCCAGGGAAGATCCGCCATGGCGATGTGAGCGACTGTGACCTCCATCAGGAACAGCTGAGGGGTCCATCCAGGGAAGAGCCGCCATGGCGACGTGAGCGACTGTTACCTCCATCAGGAACAGCTGAGGGGTCCATCCAGGGAAGAGCTGCCATGGCGACGTGAGCGACTGTGACCTCCATCAGGAACAGCTGAGGGACACATCCAGGGAAGAGCCGCCATGGCGACGTGAGCGACTGTGACCTCCATCAGGAACAGCTGAGGGACACATCCAGGGAAGAGCCGCCATGGCGACGTGAGCGACTGTGACCTCCATCAGGAACAGCTGAGGGGTCCATCCAGGGAAGAGCAGCCATGGCGACGGCCCCTTGATTTATTAGAACCAGGAGCCAAGTGATCATGATGAAGTGCCTTTTCCTTTGAAAAGACTAAACACAGCCTCGTCCTGGACAGAGGAGACGAGGACAGATGAGACGAGGAGATACAGGCGGACAGAGGAGATGAGGACAGAGGAGACGAGGAGAGAGGAGACGAGGAGATACAGGCGGACAGAGGAGACGAGGAGATACAGGCGGACAGAGGAGAGGAGGACAGAGGAGACGAGGAGATACAGGCGGACAGAGGAGACGAGGAGATACAGGCGGACAGAGGAGATGAGGACAGAGGAGACGAGGAGAGAGGAGACGAGGAGATACAGGCGGACAGAGGAGACGAGGAGATACAGGCGGACAGAGGAGAGGAGGACAGAGGAGACGAGGAGATACAGGCGGACAGAGGAGACGAGGAGATACAGGCGGACAGAGGAGACGAGGACAGAGGAGACAAGGAGATAAGGGAGGACAGAGGAGACGAGGAGATACAGGCGGACAGAGGAGACGAGGAGATACAGGCGGACAGAGGAGACGAGGAGATACAGGCGGACAGAGGAGACGAGGACAGAGGAGACGAGGACAGAGGAGATACAGACAAGGAGAAACTGGTATGGTCCACTGTGATGGTGTTACAGGTGTAAAGTCGTCTGATACTTGAGATTTTGACCGTGACAAAGGTCAAACACATAAGTCGCTCTGGAGTATAAGTAGAAGTATAAATATAAGTATAAGTCGCACCCCGGCCAAAACTATGAAAAAAGGTGCGACTTATAATCTGGAAAATATGGTAATCTATTGATAAAATCATATAACATGATTTTATTATCTTAATATTTTTCAAATGCACCACACTGTAAGAACTTTATCTTTCTCATTTGACAAATTAAAATATGGAGGATTATTTAAGAGTAGAATTGGGAGACAGTGTATTGTTTATACTGATCCTAATTATAATCAAATTATTTTAAATATTTATTGAGCAAAAATCTCATCTTAAACAATCAAATATAATATGTTTTTATACCAGTTTATTGCTTGTTTTTAGATTGTGCAGTAGAAAAGACCTTGTGCTTTTATTATACTAAAGCACATATTTGACAGAAACATTATAAAACAATAGTTAAACATTAAAAAACACAAAACAAACAATGCTTTTATTAGTTATGGTGAGTCTAAACGAACCTCAGTGTGTTTTTCTATTTATTTTTAATTTTCTTAACGGTCCCTTCATCAAAGAGCACATTTATATATTTTATTTTATAACTTTATTTCTTCATAAATCACTTCCTGTAGCTCCATGACACGTCATCCACGACATTGTCATCTGAATCCTCAATAATAAAGCCGTTATTTTGTTTTTCAGCGCAGACTATTTACACGATGCCATTAAGAGATTGTCTTTCCTATTTCAAAAAGGTTAAATTGTTAATTAACAAATGCATTTTACTTAAGTGAGGCCTCCAGCATATGACGGTATTAAGACGATAAACAAATATCAACAACGTGGCTCCAGCGCTAACAGAGACAAATATATAAATATATATATATATATGTATATACACTTGAAAGTAAATGTTTATGAATGCAATATAGTGGGAAAAAAATCAATTTACAATGCACAGTTTGCCTTAAGATTTAACCACGCGCTTGTTTTGCCTTGAACACTTTTAAGACGCGCATTAAGTACACTCCTCGGGGAAATAAAAGCCTGGAAATTATATTTAATTTTCTTAGCGCCGACATAAAAGCAAATCTGGGTTAATTGTAACGCGAGAGAGTGAATGATTCTGCGATGAAGAGAAATATGTTTACCGAGGGGACGCTGATATTAGATGTTTAATCCTCGGCGAAGTTGTTAACACAGACTAATGCCACGTACATGAGACGGGAAACAGTTTGGGAGACGGCCCGATGCCAGAGCGTGGAATCACTGCAAAAGGGTTGTGTAATGAAAGTAGGGCTTTGGCGAGTGCGGCGCTGGCACGGCGACTTAAACCCACGAGGATGTTACTTCTTTAAGTGGGCAAAACCACCACAGAATCCTCTATTTACTGCACAAAGAACATAAAACATGAACTACAACGTGGAGGGGGGAGGAGAGGACAGAGGAGGACGGAGGAGATACAGGAGGACGGAGGAGACGAGGACAGAGGAGACGAGGAGATACATGAGGACGGAGGAGACGAGGACAGAAGAGATGAGGAGACACAGGCGGACAGAGGAGACGAGGAGATACAGGAGGACAGAGGAGACGAGGACAGAGGAGACGAGGAGATACAGGAGGACGGAGGAGACGAGGAGATAGAGGAGGACGGAGGAGACGAGGAGATATAGGAGGACGGAGGAGACGAGGACAGAGGAGACGAGGAGATACAGGAGGACGGAGGAGACGAGGACAGAGGAAACGAGGAGATACAGGAGGACGGAGGAGACGAGGACAGAGGAGACGAGGAGATACATGAGGACGGAGGAGACGAGGACAGAAGAGATGAGGAGACACAGGCGGACAGAGGAGACGAGGAGATACAGGAGGACAGAGGAGACGAGGACAGAGGAGACGAGGAGATACAGGAGGACGGAGGAGACGAGGAGATAGAGGAGGACGGAGGAGACGAGGAGATATAGGAGGACGGAGGAGACGAGGACAGAGGAGACGAGGAGATACAGGAGGACGGAGGAGACGAGGACAGAGGAAACGAGGAGATACAGGAGGACGGAGGAGACGAGGACAGAGGAGACGAGGAGATACATGAGGACGGAGGAGACGAGGACAGAAGAGATGAGGAGACACAGGCGGACAGAGGAGACGAGGAGATACAGGAGGACAGAGGAGACGAGGACAGAGGAGACGAGGAGATACAGGAGGACGGAGGAGACGAGGAGATAGAGGAGGACGGAGGAGACGAGGAGATATAGGAGGACGGAGGAGACGAGGACAGAGGAGACGAGGAGATACAGGAGGACGGAGGAGACGAGGACAGAGGAAACGAGGAGATACAGGAGGACGGAGGAGACGAGGAGATACAGGCGGACGGAGGAGACGAGGAGATACAGGAGGACGGAGGAGACGAGGAGATAGAGGAGGACGGAGGAGACGAGGAGATATAGGAGGACGGAGGAGACGAGGACAGAGGAGACGAGGAGATACAGGAGGACGGAGGAGACGAGGACAGAGGAAACGAGGAGATACAGGAGGACGGAGGAGACGAGGAGATACAGGCGGACGGAGGAGACGAGGACAGAGGAAACGAGGAGATACAGGAGGACGGAGGAGACGAGGACAGAGGAGACGAGGAGATACAGGAGGACGGAGGAGACGAGGACAGAGGAAACGAGGAGATACAGGAGGACGGAGGAGACGAGGACAGAGGAGACGAGGAGATACAGGCGGACGGAGGAGACGAGGAGATACAGCAGGACGGAGGAGACGAGGAGATACAGGAGGACGGAGGAGACGAGGACAGAGGAAACGAGGAGATATAGGAGGACGGAGGAGACGAGGACAGAGGAGACGAGGAGATACAGGAGGACGGAGGAGACGAGGACAGAGGAAACGAGGAGATACAGGAGGACGGAGGAGACGAGGACAGAGGAGACGAGGAGATACAGGCGGACGGAGGAGACGAGGACAGAGGAGACGAGGAGATACAGGCGGACGGAGGAGACGAGGAGATACAGCAGGACGGAGGAGACGAGGAGATACAGGAGGACGGAGGAGACGAGGACAGAGGAGACACAGGAGGACAGAGGAGACGAGGACAGAAGAGATGAGGAGACACAGGCGGACAGAGGAGACAAGGAGATACAGGCGGACAGAGGAGACGAGGACAGAGGAGACGAGGAGATGCATTTGAAGGTGGCTTTGGGGAGAAAAAGTGGCATTTGAAGGTGGCTTTGGGGAGAAAAAGTGGCATTTGAAGGTGGCTTTGCGCGGGACAAACAGACAGGCTGCCGCCCGGGCGTTGCCAGGCGTTGCCGGGCGTCGCCAGGCGTGATGGAGTGTTTCTTAAATGAAAATACACCTGTCTTTAGGACAAATATGTGCCACTAATTACCTGTCTAACCTAAATCTCTGGGCGCCAGATGTTGGTAAAACGTGGCGAGACAGAGACTGATGGCGGCGGCGGGCGGAGGACGCACGTAAATATAGTCCAGGCTTAAATCATCTTTTCCTTGACCCTGTTACGGGAGTTGTTCAATGTGATTTCGCCTCTTTGGAAACGGGACGGTAAAGAGAGGGTAAGGTCATTACGGTGTCGTTCCGGAACGTTCCGGCGCCGCAGCTGCTTCTCTGGTATAATTGAGTCGTGGGAAAGACACGTTCAGCTGCAGATCGAGAAAAACCACGAGAAAAAAGAAGATTTATAGAAAGAACAGGACAAATGTGAATAAAAAACAGGAACAAGGAGTAAAATGTCAAATCTAAAGGAAAAAAGTGAAAGTTACATAACATAAACCAATACAAATAGAAAAACAGAGGAACAAGAACTAAAATGAAAAAGAAATAATAAACAAGAAATAAAAAGTAAAAAAGTGAAAGTTACATGTAATAAAACAGGCCAATTTAAAAAAAACAAATCATTACATTTACAGACAAAAAGAAAATTTATAGAAAGAACAAAACATATACTAATAAAAAAACTAAAATATCTAATCTTAGGTAAAAAATAAAAAAAATGAAAGTTACATAGTATAAAACTGACTAATAAAACATAAACTAATAAAAAAAAAGACAGAAACAAGAACTAAAAAGTCAAATCTAAAGGAAAAAAGTGAAAGTTACACAACATAAAAGTCGGCATGTAATAAAACAGGGCAATTTCAAAAAGTCAAATCATTACATTTAGAGAAAAAGAAGATTTATAGAAAGAACAACAACTACTAACAGAAAAACAGAGAAAGAAGAACTAAAATGTCAAATCTAAAGGAAAAAAGGAAAAATACATAATATAAAACTCGACACGTAATAAAATAGGGCCATTTAAATATATATATATATATATATATATATATATATATATATTTATCATTAAATTTACAGACAAAAAGAAGATTTATAGGAAGAACAAAACATATACTAATAAAAAAGTAACAAGTAAAATCTGAAGTTAAAAAATTAAAAAAATGACTACAACATAAAACTCGACACGTAATAAGAGAAAAGTATTGCAATCCAACTGATTTAAGCTGTTTCTTCTCTAACAGATGTATAAGAGAAGACGTAACAACCTTCATCATCTCCTTTTGTCCATTGATCGCGTCTTTTGTCTGATACAAAAGAAACAACTAATTCTACTAAAGAAGAAAAGACAAAAGAACTGAACAGAAACACATGGTACTTCCTGTAGTATTTCCAGTACAATGAGATAAATGCATTTAAATCAAAATGTGAACTTCCACAGGAACATTTAGGCCGTTTGGAGATGGTTCTGGAATGTGAGCTGGAACCGAAAACACGAGACGTCCAGACATTATATTTAAACTCTCCTGTGACCTGTTTGTTTACGTGTTTGAAGTCGCTCGGGTTCGAGGACAGAGAGACGAGGACAGAGGAGACGAGGACAGAAAGACGAGTACAGAGGAGACGAGGAGACACGGGCGGACAGAGGAGACGAGGAGACACAGGAGGACAGAGGAGACGAGGAGATACAGGCGGACAGAGGAGACGAGGAGATACAGGAGGACAGAGGAGACGAGGAGACACAGGAGGACAGAGGAGACGAGGAGATACAGGCGGACAGAGGAGACGAGGAGATACAGGAGGACAGAGGAGACGAGGAGATACAGGCGGACAGAGGAGACGAGGAGACACAGTAGGACAGAGGAGACGAGGACAGAGGAGACGAGGAGATACAGGCGGACAGAGGAGACACAAGCGGACAGAGGAGACACAGGCGGACAGAGGACACGAGGACAGAGGAGACGAGGACAGAGGAGACGAGGAGATACAGGCGGACAGAGGAGACACAAGCGGACAGAGGAGACACAGGCGGACAGAGGACACGAGGACAGAGGAAACGAGGACAGAGGAGACGAGGAGACACAGGCGGACAGAGGAGATGAGGACAGAGGAGACGAGGACAGAGGAGACGAGGACAGAGGAGACAAGGACAGAGGAGACGAGGAGACACAGGCGGACAGAGGAGACGAGGATAGAGGAGACGAGGAGACACAGGCGGACAGAGGAGACGAGGACAGAGGAGACAAGGACAGAGGAGACAAGGACAGAGGAGACGAGGACAGAGGAGACAAGGACAGAGGAGACGAGGACAGAGGAGACGAGCAACCGCATTTCGTGATTTTTCTAATTGCAATTTTCCTTCGCTCAAAGAAAACACGAGTCGTTCGGACGTTACACTTAAACTCTCTTGTGTTTGTTTACGTGTTCGACGTTTTACTTCAAACGCGCTCAGACCATCGTTTCCTAAACCGTCGTTTCCTAAACCGTCGTTTCCTAAACCGTCGTTTCCTAAACCGTCGTTTCCTAAACCGTCGTTTCCTAAACCGTCGTTTCCTTGACCCTCTTAGACACAAGTTGCTCCGTGCCATTTGGCGGCTTTGAAACTAATTGCAAAGATAGTGCTGAGGTATCACGGTATCGCCTGATCTGCGCCGCTCTCTTCGCCCCCATAAGCGGGATTACATTTTGATCCGTATCCTCGCAATTCCAATTCAGATTTCTGTTTCAGTTACGCCTCCTCGCCCCCCCCTGCCCCGCCCCCTCGCCCCCTCGCCCCCTTCATCCTGGCCCGGTCCAGAGAAGAAGAAAGAGCAGGAAAAACACATCTCTGACGAGTCGTAAAGTGGTGAAAATCGCTGCCCATCGCCGACGACCTTGAAGAAAAGTTTCCGCGTCTAAGTTACGGTAACACAATAAGAGCGTTTTCCCCGTGCCGCGAGCCCATTGGCTGAACTGTTGGCTTTGCGTTTTTCATCTTCTTCTTCCCTTCGGGCCCCTCACCTCACATCTCTGCTCTGATATCGAGTGGCCGCGCTCTGCCCACATTAAACACTTTGCAGGAGTTTTATAATGCACATTCTTCGCAGCCTCTTTATAGCGAAGATGGATTACGAAAAGACGGGGAATGATACGGCCCCCGAGCCAAAGCCTTTAATGTGACTGTTTTTAACATCCAACCCACATCGTACTTTTATAACCTCTGATTTATTTGATTTTATAGCTATTAACGCTGTTGGATGGATGTGTGTTTCCAGTCAGATTGTACGGTAAGAGTATTGATGTTGGATGTATGATATGGATTATTTAACCTTTTTCCATCATAAGGACCAGGACTAGACACAAGATGGTGCCAGTGGGAGGGGCCAGTGGGAGGGGGCGGGGCAGGTGATGGCGGGACGAGGGGCTGCACGCAACCCCAAACCTAAGAAAATAACTAATAATTGCCTTTACCGGGTCATTTTACACAGTTTAGACACAGTAAAATACAAATAAATAGTTCATCTGGGGCCTGTAATGTATGGACTGTGGAGCCTTTTAACCAAATGCAAAAAGAAGCTCTAGAATAAACACTAAAAGTAAACAAATAAACTATTATAGAACAACTCTGCATTATTTACACTGTGGTTGTCCTTGCCCTTGAGTACTTCTGCTTCTTTTAGAATTTAAAATGTTTAGTTTTAATATGATGTAATGTTAGCGTTTAGTAGTGAGGCATTTCCCACACGAAGAATGTGAACCATGACCTCGGATTTGGAGCTGATTCTCATCCCAGACGCTTCCCACTCGACTCAAACCGTCCCAGTGCAGCTGCAGGTCCAGGTTTGATGGAGCCATCAGGACAACCCTCTGACCCTCTGACCCCCTAGAAGTTCTGTTAGGCCAACAGTGAGAGACCTGTCCCCCACCCGAAGGCGTAAGGACGCGACCCTCGTCCACTGGGGTGAACTCCAACACATGCCGGCTGAGCTGCGGGGCGATAAGCCCGCCCACACCAGCCCCGCCCCTCGCCCTGGGCAGCAGCAGAGAAGTGGAGCGTCCAGCCCCTCTGGAGGAGACGGGACAGTGTGTGGAGCTGAGGCCGACTACAGCGAGTCGATACCGCCGAAGATTTGACATTGACAAAGGTATTTTATATCATTTGATTATTAGGTTTAACTTGACAAATGGTTAACAAAATTAAGAGCCAACAATAGTTTTGTTGGATTAATTATATACTTATATACTTTACCACAAATTATACATTTTGTGAAGCTCGAATAAAATTTTGAGGCATTTTTTTTTTACATGATATTTTGTAAAAAAAAGTGTTGCCCTTTTTATGTTATAAAGACTTAAATAATTAGCCTTTAAATCTGATGTAACTTAGTTATTAAAAATATAGTATATACTATAGTTCACTTCCTTTAGCCTCTTGTCACCTCCACAATTTTATACATTGAAATTTCAGCATTTTAAACTCCCTAAAGTGCTTTTTTCCCATGTGAAAATAAACCGTCCCAAAACATTACAGGACAAACTGAGCGTCTCCAGATCCATAAGCTGCTGTCTATGATGTGTCTGCATTAAACCCCTGCTCACTCGGCAAATCAAGTGCCTCCCAATCCCTCTTCCCTCTTTCCTCTTCCCTCCTCCCTCTTCCCTCTTCCCTCTTTCCTCTCTTCTCTCTCCTCTCTCCTCTTTCCTCTTTCCTCTTTCCTTTCTCGCCGTTTCTGTTTTCCTCCTTTTTATAAGTGAACGTGTGATAATAGCAGGCGCATCACAAACAGCTACGCTCGGCTTTTCCTTAAAGGACAAGATAATGAGAGCGAGCGTCTTATTTGCTCAGCGTAACGAGTGTGTGTGGACGCTGTTAAAGACACGTGGACCCGAGTGTGTGTGGACACGTTAAAGACACGTGGACAGAGTGTGTGTGGACACGTTAAAGACACGTGGACCCGAGTGTGTGTGGACACGTTAAAGACACGTGGACAGAGTGTGTGTGGACACGTTAAAGACACGTGGACCCGAGTGTGTGTGGACACGTTAAAGACACGTGGACCCGAGTGTGTGTGGACACGTGAAAGACAGGTGGACAGAGTGTGTGTGGACACGTTAAAGACACGTGGACCCGAGTGTGTGTGGACACGTTAAAGACACGTGGACCCGAGTGTGTGTGGACACGTTAAAGACACGTGGACAGAGTGTGTGTGGACACGTTAAAGACACGTGGACCCGAGTGTGTGTGGACACGTTAAAGACAGGTGGACCCGAGTGTGTGTGGACACGTTAAAGACACGTGGACCCGAGTGTGTGTGGACACGTTAAAGACACGTGGACCCGAGTGTGTGTGGACACGTTAAAGACACGTGGACAGAGTGTGTGTGGACACGTTAAAGACACGTGGACCCGAGTGTGTGTGGACACGTTAAAGACACGTGGACAGAGTGTGTGTGGACATGTTAAAGACACGTGGACCCGAGTGTGTGTGGACACGTTAAAGACACGTGGACCCGAGTGTGTGTGGACACGTTAAAGACACGTGGACCGAGTGTGTGTGGAAATGTTAAAGACACGTGGACAGAGTGTGTGTGGACACGTTAAAGACACGTGGACCCGAGTGTGTGTGGACACGTTAAAGACACGTGGACAGAGTGTGTGTGGACACGTTAAAGACACGTGGACCCGAGTGTGTGTGGACACGTTAAAGACACGTGGACCCGAGTGTGTGTGGACACGTTAAAGACACGTGGACAGAGTGTGTGTGGACACGTTAAAGACACGTGGACAGAGTGTGTGTGGACACGTTAAAGACACGTGGACAGAGTGTGTGTGGACGCTGTTAAAGACACGTGGACCCGAGTGTGTGTGGACACGTTAAAGACACGTGGACAGAGTGTGTGTGGACGCTGTTAAAGACACGTGGACCCCAGTGTGTGTGGACACGTTAAAGACACGTGGACCCGAGTGTGTGTGGACACGTTAAAGACACGTGGGCCCGAGTGTGTGTGGACACGTTAAAGACACATGGACCCGAGAGTGTGTGGACACGTTAAAGACACGTGGACCCGAGTGTGTGTGGACACGTTAAAGACACGTGGACAGAGTGTGTGTGGACGCCGTTAAAGACACGTGGACAGAGTGTGTGTGGACACGTTAAAGACACGTGGACAGAGTGTGTGTGGACGCTGTTAAAGACACGTGGACCCGAGTGTGTGTGGACACGTTAAAGACACGTGGACAGAGTGTGTGTGGACGCTGTTAAAGACACGTGGACCCCAGTGTGTGTGGACACGTTAAAGACACGTGGACCCGAGTGTGTGTGGACACGTTAAAGACACGTGGGCCCGAGTGTGTGTGGACACGTTAAAGACACATGGACCCGAGAGTGTGTGGACACGTTAAAGACACGTGGACCCGAGTGTGTGTGGACACGTTAAAGACACGTGGACAGAGTGTGTGTGGACGCCGTTAAAGACACGTGGACAGAGTGTGTGTGGACACGTTAAAGACACGTGGACCGAGTGTGTGTGGACACGTTAAAGACACGTGGACAGAGTGTGTGTGGACACGTTAAAGACACGTGGACAGAGTGTGCGTGGACACGTTAAAGACACGTGGACAGAGTGTGCGTGGACACGTTAAAGACACGTGGAAAGAGTGTGTGTGGACACGTTAAAGACACGTGGACCCGAGTGTGTGTGGACACGTTAAAGACACGTGGACCCGAGTGTGTGTGGACACGTTAAAGACACGTGGACCGAGTGTGTGTGGACACGTTAAAGACACGTGGACCGAGTGTGTGTGGACACGTTAAAGACACGTGGACAGAGTGTGTGTGGACACGTTAAAGACACGTGGACAGAGTGTGCGTTTTACACGTTAAAGACACGTGGACCCGAGTGTGTGTGGACACGTTAAAGACACGTGGACAGAGTGTGCGTGGACACGTTAAAGACACGTGGACAGAGTGTGCGTGGACATGTTAAAGACACGTGGAAAGAGTGTGTGTGGACACGTTAAAGACACGTGGACCCGAGTGTGTGTGGACACGTTAAAGACACGTGGACAGAGTGTGCGTGGACATGTTAAAGACACGTGGACAGAGTGTGTGTGGACACGTTAAAGACACGTGGACAGAGTGTGCGTGGACACGTTAAAGACACGTGGACCCGAGTGTGTGTGGACACGTTGAAGACACGTGGACAGAGTGTGTGTGGACACGTTAAAGACACGTGGACCCGAGTGTGTGTGGACACGTTAAAGACACGTGGACCCGAGTGTGTGTGGACACGTTAAAGACACGTGGACCCGAGTGTGTGTGGACACGTTAAACACACGTGGACAGAGTGTGTGTGGACACGTTAAAGACACGTGGACCCGAGTGTGTGTGGACACGTTAAAGACACGTGGACAGAGTGTGTGTGGACACGTTAAAGACACGTGGACCCGAGTGTGTGTGGACACGTTAAAGACACGTGGACAGAGTGTGTGTGGACACGTTAAAGACACGTGGACAGAGTGTGTGTGGACGCTGTTAAAGACACGTGGACCCGAGTGTGTGTGGACACGTTAAAGACACGTGGACAGAGTGTGTGTGGACGCGTTAAAGACACGTGGACCCGAGTGTGTGTGGACACGTTAAAGACACGTGGACCCGAGTGTGTGTGGACACGTTAAAGACACGTGGACCCGAGTGTGTGTGGACACGTTAAAGACACGTGGACCCGAGTGTGTGTGGACACATTAAAGACACGTGGACACGTTAAAGACACGTGGACAGAGTGTGTGTGGACACGTTAAAGACACGTGGACAGAGTGTGTGTGGACGCCGTTAAAGACACGTGGACCGAGTGTGTGTGGACACGTTAAAGACACGTGGACAGAGTGTGTGTGGACGCCGTTAAAGACACGTGGACCGAGTGTGTGTGGACACGTTAAAGACACGTGGACCGAGTGTGTGTGGACACGTTAAAGACACGTGGACAGAGTGTGTGTGGACACGTCAAAGACACATGGACCCGAGTGTGTGTGGACACGTTAAAGACACGTGGACAGACTGTGCGTGGACACGTTAAAGACACGTGGACCCGAGTGTGTGTGGACACGTTAAAGACACGTGGAAAGAGTGTGCGTGGACACGTTAAAGACACTTGGACAGAGTGTGTGTGGACACGTTAAAGACACGTGGACAGAGTGTGTGTGGACACGTTAAAGACACGTGGACAGAGTGTGCGTGGACACGTTAAAGACACATGGACAGAGTGTGCGTGGACACGTTAAAGACACGTGGACAGAGTGTGCGTGGACACGTTAAAGACACATGGACAGAGTGTGCGTGGACACGTTAAAGACACGTGGACCGAGTGTGTGTGGACACGTTAAAGACACGTGGACCCGAGTGTGTGTGGACACGTTAAAGACACATGGACCCGAGTGTGTGTGGACACGTTAAAGACACGTGGACAGAGTGTGCGTGGACATGTTAAAGACACGTGGACAGAGTGTGCGTGGACATGTTAAAGACACGTGGAAAGAGTGTGCGTGGACACGTTAAAGACACGTGGACAGAGTGTGTGTGGACACGTTAAAGACACGTGGACAGAGTGTGCGTGGACACGTTAAAGACACGTGGACAGAGTGTGCGTGGACACGTTAAAGACACATGGACAGAGTGTGCGTGGACACGTTAAAGACACGTGGACAGAGTGTGCGTGGACACGTTAAAGACACGTGGACAGAGTGTGTGTGGACACGTTAAAGACACGTGGACAGAGTGTGCGTGGACATGTTAAAGACACGTGGACAGAGTGTGTGTGGACACGTTAAAGACACGTGGACAGAGTGTGTTTGGACACGTTAAAGACACGTGGACAGAGTGTGTGGACACGTTAAAGACACGTGGACAGAGTGTGCGTGGACACGTTAAAGACACGTGGACAGAGTGTGTGGACACGTGAAAGACACGTGGACAGAGTGTGTGGACACGTTAAAGACACGTGGACAGAGTGTGCGTGGACACGTTAAAGACACGTGGACAGAGTGTGCGTGGACACGTTAAAGACACGTGGACAGAGTGTGTGTGGACACGTTAAAGACACGTGGACAGAGTGTGTGGACACGTTAAAGACACGTGGACAGAGTGTGTGTGGACACGTTAAAGACACGTGGACAGAGTGTGCGTGGACACGTTAAAGACACGTGGACAGAGTGTGTTTGGACACGTTAAAGACACGTGGACAGAGTGTGTGGACACGTTAAAGACACGTGGACAGAGTGTGCGTGGACACGTTAAAGACACGTGGACAGAGTGTGTGGACACGTTAAAGACACGTGGACAGAGTGTGTGTGGACACGTTAAAGACACGTGGACAGAGTGTGTGGACACGTTAAAGACACGTGGACAGAGTGTGTGTGGACACGTTAAAGACACGTGGACAGAGTGTGTGTGGACACGTTAAAGACACGTGGACAGAGTGTGTGGACACGTTAAAGACACGTGGACAGAGTGTGCGTGGACACGTTAAAGACACGTGGACAGAGTGTGTGTGGACACGTTAAAGACACGTGGACAGAGTGTGTGGACACGTTAAAGACACGTGGACAGAGTGTGCGTGGACACGTTAAAGACACGTGGACAGAGTGTGTGTGGACACGTTAAAGACACGTGGACAGAGTGTGCGTGGACACGTTAAAGACACGTGGACAGAGTGTGCGTGGACACGTTAAAGACACGTGGACAGAGTGTGTGTGGACACGTTAAAGACACGTGGACAGAGTGTGCGTGGACACGTTAAAGACACGTGGACAGAGTGTGTGTGGACATGTTAAAGACACGTGGACAGAGTGTGTGGACACGTTAAAGACACGTGGACAGAGTGTGCGTGGACACGTTAAAGACACGTGGACAGAGTGTGTGTGGACACGTTAAAGACACGTGGACAGAGTGTGTGTGGACACGTTAAAGACACGTGGACAGAGTGTGTGGACACGTTAAAGACACGTGGACAGAGTGTGCGTGGACACGTTAAAGACACGTGGACAGAGTGTGTGTGGACACGTTAAAGACACGTGGACAGAGTGTGTGGACACGTTAAAGACACGTGGACAGAGTGTGTGTGGACACGTTAAAGACACGTGGACAGAGTGTGTGGACACGTTAAAGACACGTGGACAGAGTGTGTGTGGACACGTTAAAGACACGTGGACAGAGTGTGTGGACACGTTAAAGACACGTGGACAGAGTGTGTGTGGACACGTTAAAGACACGTGGACAGAGTGTGTGGACACGTTAAAGACACGTGGACAGAGTGTGTGGACACGTTAAAGACACGTGGACAGAGTGTGTGTGGACACGTTAATACAGCGGCACGGTTACACTATGGAGTAAATATTAAAATGTAACTTTAGGATAAGTAATGAGTCATTAAATGAGATATGACAGAAGAGTAAATGTAGAGATAAAGGGTTTTAAATTAGCTCTAAACTTCTATAACTGTGTCGAGATCGCGTGGCTAAGAACAAAATTGTAAATTAAAGTGTAAAATCCTGTTGTTCTTGTCCTTTAACCATCTTTAATGTTGATTTAAAGTAAACTAGAATCTAAATATGTTTGTTTTTCTTTGGGTGTTTTTTATTTAGTCTATTTTATATTATATTCACATTGACTCTTTTCAGTCATTGTTTCATGTGGCGACACTGGTCGGTGCAATGTTAATAAAATAACTCGTCGACTTGTTTCAGAACTAGTTTATTCTCTGATTATTGAAATTGAGTTTTTATCTTTTATGATTTATCTTCATCTGTTTTCCAGGGGCCAAAAACCTGAAATGAAATCTACAGAACTCAAAATATATTTGGATTAAACATGGATAACAGCGTTTAAGGTGCTTCCTACAGGTCGGACGACTCGTTGAACTAAAATACATTTAAGATTTATATATTTGATAAAAAATCTAAAAATGTTGTCCTAGAATTGCTCATTTTTTTGTTTTATACATTCACTTCCTGTTTGTAATCGCTGACATCGCACAAGGAAGTGGTAAAAAACTCATCTCATGTTGCAATTTTATTTATTTGACAAATGAAGACGTATGAAAGCGACTTTATTTTGATGAATTATGTTTAGAACGTCAAAAATGTTGTGTTATTTATACATGAACTTTGTCTGGAGTGTGATTTCTGTAATTTTCTACAGATTTTGTAACTTTTCTCCATAAATACCTGCTCGATTGGTGTAAAACTATATTTTATATGTACAACGGATATAAATACACCAAATAAAGTCACAAAGAACTTTAAGTGAAGTTACAATTTATGTCAAAATGGACTTTAAATCCTACAATTAAACTTAGTGTATGACATGTGATAAATGTCATACTGGAGAACAGGAAGTGCATACTGGAGAACAGGAAGTGCATACTGGAGAACAGGAAGTGCATACTGGTGAGCAGGAAGTGCATACTGGTGAACAGGAAGTGCATACTGGAGAACAGGAAGTGCATACTGGAGAACAGGAAGTGCATACTGGAGAACAGGAAGTGCATACTGGTGAACAGGAAGTGCATACTGGAGAACAGGAAGTGCATACTAGTGAACAGGAAGTGCATACTGGAGAACAGGAAGTGCATACTGGAGAACAGGAAGTGCATAATGGAGAACAGGAAGTGCATACTGGAAAACAGGAAGTGCATAATGGAGAACAGGAAGTGCATACTGGAGAACAGGAAGTGCATACTGGAGAACAGGAAGTGCATACTAGTGAACAGGAAGTGCATACTGGAGAACAGGAAGTGCATAATGGAGAACAGGAAGTGCATACTGGAGAACAGGAAGTGCATAATGGAGAAAAGGAAGTGCATACTGGAGAACAGGAAGTGCATACTGGAGAACAGGAAGTGCCCTGGATTGGTGCTCCTGCCTGTCAGTCTTAATCGCGGATCACCAATATGCACCAAAGGTAAATATGTCCATTAAGGGCCCCGGGGGCGGGATTATAAGTGGCCAGCGGCCTCTGAAATGCAGATTTGCCCGCTCAGAATGCTGCGCACACGGCCCTCCTGTGTGATATCAGCCATGAGTGCTCATTCTAATTATTTGGGCAAATGTACTAATTAGCTATCAGGTGCCCCCGCTCGCCCGCCCACCCCGCTCGCCCGCCCGCCCCGCCCGCACCCCCCGC